>NW_003852400.1:315568-361016 GCF_000181295.1 Otolemur garnettii
CCACCGCCGGTATATGGGGCCTGGGCCCTATTCCTTTGAGCCACAGGTGCTTCCCTCACCTTTTCAATTTTTACATTAAAAAAATTTCCTCTAGGGATGAAAACCAATCTCAGTGTTCTAAACTAGTTTGGTAATTTTACATAATGCCATGTAACTTCTCTGGACCCTGATATTTTCATTCATAAATTTAGAAAGTTAAACTGCATGGGTTGTGAGCTGGAACTTCACATAACCAAAGAACACCCTACTCCTCCATCCACCTCTGCCACACCCCTGATAACAAGGCGCAGTGTTAGCAGTCTGAGCAAGCTCAGCTCAACCCCCCGGCACATCTCGGCCACACGTGTGCCCTGGCCGTTCAGGACCACTGAGCTTCATGCTCACTAAATCCCCTTCAATACTTGGATGCATTTGTATTATCTCCTATAGATTGTGGTCTAAACTTATTAAATTAAATAACGTTTTGTATTTCTAATGCAATCTGTCTATGTCAGTGATTTTCAACAGTTGTGCTGCGTGCAACACCCTGGTGTGCCATGAAATTTTTAAAGATCATTAATTAAATTATTTTCTAAAGAAGTTCAAAGCACAGTAAGTATATTCTTTATTTTTTTTACTATTTTTTGATCAACATAATTGAAGTGTGTGCAGAATTTAACTATAGGTTCACGTGTGCTGTGAGATAAAAAAAAAAAGGTTGGAAAACATTGGTCTATATCATGCAAAGAGCATAAGCTTTTTTGCCTTTTACAATTTTCATCAAAGCACTAGATGTTAATAAATAATTTTCATATTAATTTATCTTTGCATACCCCCCAAATACCATATGTACAAGGATTCTTACGCCAAGCTAACAAATTTTCAGTGACATAAATTTCTTAATTTCTTCATATACTCCCTAGCACAGAAGCTAAGAAAGAATTTGAAAACTAGTCTGTTCAGGAGTTGTGTGTTTTAGACATAAATTGTTTGTGCCACATAAACCGTTCAGAGATAATAATTGGAAATTTTCTTTCCTTTATTGTACCCTCTTCTGGAAAAAGAAAAATATTAGATATTTTTAATTTAATGTGAGTTTTTAGGATATAAATACATTTCCTTTTTGCTACTAATCTTCAATCATTTTGATATGAATGCACATACATGCATGCACCTAACTTCTAAATGTCAAATATCCCTGCTGCACACACAGACATCAAGCAGTTTCCACGGGAACATTGCTTTAAGGCAATGATCCTATTAAAAAGGTCCATCTGAGAACAAATATCTGTTCCCTTGACTGTCATTCAGGAGCATTAAATTAGAGCCACTCCTCTTGGAATGAAGAGAGCAATCCCGCACTTAGCCATCACAGGGCATTCGAGAATTTTTCCACTAAAAGCATAATTATTCTACAGGGTAGAAGTACTGGTATGGACCATTAGCCTTGACACCAGAAAGCTTCAAATTCCTCTACAACTGAAAAGATGCTTGAGATGACAAGAGACCTACAAATCATGATTATCTTAAAATCAGAGAATTAGGCCACGTAGTTGAAAGTGCCCTCCAGGGGACTGGCTTTCAGGTCCTCTGGATTAGTCAGGGAAAACAGCTAGAAAGTAGACTTGTTGAATTGTCTTTCAGAGGTACCGCTTGCCTAGTAATAGCCATCAGAGCATAGGGATATTTCTTTTAAAAAATTTATGGGTGGTGCCTGTGGCTCAGAGGAGTAAGGTGCTGACCCCATATGCCAGAGGCGGTGGGTTCAAACCCAACCCTGGCCAAAAACTGAAAAAAAAAAATTGTTATTTTCAGTATTTTTCTCATTACCAAATAATAACATTTAGAAAACAGAAAAGCACACAGAAGAAATTAAAATCGACCATACCCTCAACTCCCAGTGCGCCACTGTTAACATTTGGGGACATAGTTCTAAACTTATTCTTTGATTTTATATTTATTTTCAAAAGACCCAGGTGAGGCCATAGCTATACACTATTTCTTAGTGTACTTTTTTTTCACAGAATACTTTGTTGTAAGTATTTTCTCTGTGTTCTGTTCCTATATATTCCAATAAAGATTATTAATAGCTGCAATGAATTTTAATTTACCAAACAGAATTTATTTAACAAATACCTATTTGGGGCACTGAGATTATTTCTGATTTTTCACTCATAATAAATAGAGGATTAGACATCCTCATAAATATACCTCTACGCACGTCTCTAATCATTTCCGCAGGACAAATTCCCAGAAGGAGAAATGCTGACTCATAGAATACAAGAACACCAGGAGTTTTGATACACTTTGCCAAAGGAATGCATAGAAAAGTAGTAACAGCTGAAGGTCCATCCTCAGGGTCTGAGAACTAACACCGGAGATGGTACCGTAATTGCCTGACAAGGTCTGCCCAGGACAGTGACGGCTGGCCATAGAAATCACAGAGGAGCGTTGCCACCTCTTCAAAGGCCCAGAAACTGACTCATGAGAAATACTGGAGCCAGGTCAAGTTTACTAGTAATATCAATTTATAAATACTTCTAAGCATTTGTGAATATTCCGCAGTGAGACTGGTGGCAAGTTCTAATTTCTCCTCAAGAAGGGGAAAAGAAGGGGAACACCGTGAACAAGTAGAGGAGTGGTCCCTCCCAGTCTGATCTAGGTATTCCACATGGCCTAACAGAGCCTCCAGTTAAGGGTCAGCCCCACTTGTGTCTTATGTATCTCTGTGGTGGAATAAAAGGGCCATAAATACAGATACCTGATTTTCAGAGAGCATCAACTCAGGCAGCTGCAGAGCCCAAAAAGGTACATAAAGATATAAACCTTGGGCGGTGTCTGTGGCTCAAATGGGTAGGGCGCTGGTCCCATATGCCAGAGGTGGTGGGTTCAAACCCAGCCCCAGCCAAAAACAGCAAAAAATAAAATAAAGAAACCAAGATCCTAGAAGCTATATTTCATATTTAAAAAAAAAAAAAAAAGATATAAACCTTGACAGTTCAAAACATTAGGAAGTAGTGGAGCTTATAGAAACTTGAGAATACCTGTCTGGCTTAAAGTAATTCACATTCATTTTTTTAACCATCCTGAGGATCAAGCAAAACACGCTGAGACGCAAATTTCACTCGCGGACCTCCACATTGCAACCCGGCCTTTTTAATTGTTTTTCTAACTACTTGTAGATTGTTCTCAGTCTCTGATTAATGATTGTTCAAAGTGTGCTTTGGATCCGAAGCATTCACTGACAGATTTCTAAAGAGCAGTGATTTTCCAGCGGTGTGCCAAGAGAGGATCTTAGGTGTGAGGAAAATTCTTAGAGATCGTTAATTAAATTATTTTCTAAAGAGGTTCAAAGCAGAGTAAGTATATTCCTCTTTTTACTCTTTTTTTTTTAAATCAACATAATTTAAGTGTGTGGCAGAAGTGTAACTATAGGTTCAAGTGTGCTGGGAGATTTTAAAAAAAAAAATTTTAAATCATGGTTATAAATATTTGCTCCCATGTGCTCCTTAAAAAGGCATATTCAGACCAAACCTGTGACACTTATTTATTAAAACTCAAAAGGAAGTTTCTATCCCTCTCTATGTGTCCTCTTCCTGCTTCGCTGTAGCAATCAATCCTGTGCATACCCTGACAAATGGAAAGTTGCATTTATTTTTTAGTAATAATATCAATAATAGCACTAGGTACTATTTACTAAGAACTTGGTGAACTCAGGTCAGGGGTCAGCATCTCAGCTGAAAAGGCCTTTCCCTGTCATCCACCTCCCCCTAGCGGCTCTGGAGATAAATATTCCTTTTACTCATTTTACCCACAAAAACATATGGGCCCTACCCTTACTGTTAAGAATTAGGTCACCTGGCTCCAAGAGATTAAGTAATCATCCAAGGTTAAATGTACTCTTTACCTTTGCATACTGCAGCAAAATCCAGTCACTAATTACAGAGTTCAAATTGTTACAAGTCTGTACACACTCGCAGGAGTGACCCTCGTCACAGAGCACAGGCACAGAAGGAGGGGAAGCCCAGGCAAGGCAAGGAACCTGGAAACCCGTGTAAAGTTCGATTTTGAGTTGTAAGGCTGAAGTCCCAAGAGAGGACAACTCTATTTAAGCCTAACCTTTGAAGGATGGT
The DNA here is from genome assembly GCF_000181295.1 of Otolemur garnettii. Lineage (NCBI taxonomy): Eukaryota > Metazoa > Chordata > Mammalia > Primates > Galagidae > Otolemur > Otolemur garnettii. Next base: position 319,681 of record NW_003852400.1, read on the forward strand.
AAATGCATTGAATTCACAGGCTGAAATCATCTCAAGAGGCTGTTTATTCAGAGGAGGCATATTAATCCATTAAGCTAATACTTGAACATAAACAATCAGATTTATGACATTTAGCTTCAGTGACCCAAGTGATTTGACCTATTTAATTGAAATAACCTTCTGTGTGACCAATATAAAAAACAAACTTCAAATTCCATTCATTGTGTGTGTGTGTGTTCCATTTGTTAAGTTAAATTCCTAGCCTTGGGCTTCTATATTACTTTGAAAATGACAAATTCTTCCATACATTGAAACATGCATCAGCTCTGAAAAAGAGATTGCAACCAAAGGCCTGTACTCCCCTGGATAAAAACAAAAGTTTTATGAGTATGTTTAAAGAGAAAATGCTGCATAAAGGAAAAAATAAGTTGTGACAGCTCAGGACTCCAAAATAATAATGAAATGAAATTATATCTTAATTATAATTAGGAAGGTTTGGAGCATACTAAGATGTGAGTAACTTGCTTATGTTTGCCCCTTAAACATGTTTAAATATAATTTTCACTAAATCTTAATAAATGATTTATGGCAGATGTTAAGAGTATCAGTATAACAGAATCATGCAAAGAACTTAGTAAATTCCATCCCACTAATAGCGTAAGGCAAAACAAATGTGCCTGATTAACGGTGGCGGTTTCAGAGACCAGCTCTAAGCAATGTGAAGAATCAGCAACCTCAAGGATCAAAAGAAGCAAATTACTTTCATTGGATGAATAGAAGTAACTTTAAAATTGGGATTGTCATAAGACGCTATTTAAAATGAGCTACAGGAAAGGAATGAAAGAGGACCTATTTTATTCTCAAAATGCCTATTCTGCCAAGGTTGTTGGAGAACCAATTATTCTTAGGAGTTCGTCAAATAAATGCCTCACAGCCTGTCTCAAGCTAAAAAATTACATACAAGCATTTAGCATGTATTAGTTTGACCCTGTGAGCTGACCTCATTCGTGAGATTTCAGCAGAGTTGTTGAAAAATACTTCAACATACTAGCACACCTTAATTGGACATGGCACATATTATAGCAAAGAGTATAATGTGGGAAATTGCACAAAAACGAGAGTGAAAAAGGAAATTAAGGCCATTCGATATCCCTGTGCTATTCTAGAATTTAACAAGGAACACAGACCATGTAACCACTAACTTCTGGTTGCATCGATCCAAGTCCTCCAACCCACCCACCCACTTATCTTGTTTTAAATATTTATGAACACAGCTTTTCTCTGGAATAATTATCAATTGCTAATTGTTATATTAATAATAGAAAATTAAAACAGATGGCCACTCTTCATCAAATCCACTTCACTGCTCCTTACCTCATTGAAAATTCCCCTAAAAGTCAAGAACTATTCATCAGTTAGATGAGTTTTACAGTATGTTTGTTATTACTCAAGATGAGGTGTCAGTGAAAGCTTTTCTAAGCAAGAGGCAATTATTTTGATCTGGAAAAGGTTCACAGCATGTTAGATAATTAATATTTGCCTACATGTAAGTATTTTCTTTTTTCCATTAAGAAATGGATCTTGTACCTTCCAACCTCTTACTCTTTGGTGTTTTACTAATTGTTTTCTGCTCAGTGAAAAATGGAGATCAATCATACCTTGACATAAACATGATAGCATCTCTTTAATGTGGCCTGTCTGGAACTTGGATCTCTGTGACCACTTTTCTCCATTCAGTGACCCTCCCAGTCTGGCCTCCCAGGCCTTCCTCACAAAACAAACCTATGATCCTGTTTGAGCTCCAGATGCTTTCCCAATTAAGGCCTCCTTACCCACAAATACACTCTGCAACTGAAGGCCAATAAAAGCCTTCCCAACTCTAAAGAATTATATATCATATCATAATATTTTAGACTATAACAATGATATAAATACAAGTGTGATTTTTGGTAAGGCCTACTTTATACATTTTATTATACTGCTTGTTTCAATACTTGTATTCATTTTCTGTGTACAAGAGAAAATTGAATTGTCTTAATATTCTTTTTCAACCTCTAACGAAAAGTAACTTCTAAGAAAGGAATTGGCATCAAAGCACTTTAGACTCAAGCTGCAAATTACAAATAGTATAGTCAAACTATTTTAAGGTAAATAGCGGTAATATCAATGTTTTATTTGCTGAAAATGCATTTATTCTGGATATTTTTCTTTAACCAGAAACATTAAAAAGGATTTTACTAAGATAAATGTTATTTACATGAGCGATGTTTTTGCTTCCTTTCATTAACCAATTACATATTAGCATAAAAACATTAAAATTAGGTTTGCCAGTTTACCTCACATGTCATTTATTTATTAATAGACTAAGATATCAGGCAGGAAATTATGCTTTGCTGCTTTTTCAAAGCCTAAGCCATTTCTCAACTGCAAATAATTTAGCAAATAAAAAGAAAATTCTTTCTAGTATAATTTATATTATTAAAATCTGAATTTTCTCCACAGCATTCCAATGATAGCTTTTTAGGAAAAACTGCAAATGAGACAAATCTTTCAGATGGAAATTTGCCTCTAAACACCATGGTTCGATGCCTTGGTTCTAGCGCTGCAGACCCCTGATCCTTACATTCAAGCAACTGAGCTTCTGACAAGCTTGGCCTATCCCCAGGCTTTGGACCTGCTATAGTGAAGGAGATTTTAGTTTCGCTTTGAAATGATGCCCTGATTCTAGCAGAATTCTTTGTATCTTTTTCCATGGTAGCTGATAGCAACAAGGACACAGAGAGATTCTCAATAATAATTAGACAGGATAAAATAAGTCAAAGCCGGCCATGCCGCACTAAGCATAATGCAGGAAGGTTAAAAAGACACTGCACTTACGAAGATCAATCATAAATCAAAAGCCTTTGGGATAAGACTAAATCAGGATATGGTGAAGGAAAAGGCAGGATTTTCAGGTTTTCATTCTGAAAACCATGACCGGTATATGGGTGTGTTCCATGACAGAAGCTGTGTGACATGACAGAGGGCTTCATGGCTCATAGAACCATGTGAGCCTGAACTTAACATAAGGTGTGGTCTTTATTCTACAGCTGAGAACAATCTATTTAAAATGCTGAGCAGGACTATGATACGATATGGTACACATTTTAGAAATCTCATTCGAGTATTAGGGTGATAGATTGGAGAAGAACATGGCCGGAGGCAGGACCAGGGCATCAGAAGTGGGATATGTTTGAAAGAAAGGCCGAAAATAGAATTAATAGGAATTGGTGACCAGTTGGCTGCTGGGTCTGAGTTGGAGCTTATGGTTATTAGTATGTCTCAATCATTCCCAAATCTCACTTGGCCAAACGAGTGGATAGCAGTTCTGGTCACAAAGATAGAAAAATTGAGAAAGGAGAGTGAATTTTTGAGTCAAGATAATGAGGTCATTTTTGAAGACTCTGTTAAGTGAAAGATTCTGTGAAATTATCTAGACCAAACCAAAGAGAGAACATTCCTTCAGCCTCTCCGACTTGGTGCTCCCAACCTTATGGAGTAAGAACAACTCATTCCCACAATCTCACTGGAGTACACTATGCAGTACCCACAGACACTTGGAAGTATTGATAAATTAACATTATTAATAAACCTCACTTCATTTTTATTTTTTGGTATAAATCTAGTATTTCTCCATTTCTGGCCGGTGAAGATGTGGGAGAATTCCTATTCTTGCTGTGTACAGATGTAGTTGTCTTGGGTGGACTTTACTAGATGATTAGAGAGCCATTTCCAGAGTTCATTCTTATACATGTAGTCCCAAGTTACAAACACTTGACTTATTATCTATAACTGGCACTTATGAACAGAGCTATTACAGTAAGTTCCTGAGCTACAAACATCCAACTGACATATGACTAACACAAACAGAGGCTATTACAGGTGATAGATAAATGTACCTCTTCCAACTTACATACAAATTCAACTGAAGAACAAACCTACAGAACCTATCGCATTTGTAACCTGAGGATTGCCTGCATACCAATGGTGGACTTTGAATTGTTATTACCTTTCTGTACAATACTCTGACAAAATTTATCAGACATCAAAATATACTTATATTCTATGAGTCAGCATTCTCCTTATGGAAATGTGTCCTATGGAAATTATCCGAGATATGCATGAAGATGTATGGGTAAGGCTACCTATTACTCTATAAGTTATAAGAGTGAAAAAAACTTACTAAATAACTATAGCTTATAAGTTACAAGGTTCTGTGTCATCTAAGGACCACCCATAGAATTAGGTAATAAGCAACTGGAAACAGCTGATACTCTACTAGTCCTAGTGTCCCATTCAAATGGATAATTTAATCTGCAGACCTGACTCTTTTTTATCTCTTCCACCTTTTCTCAACCCAGATCTAAAGCCTGCCACCAGGTTGCCTCATGCCTATTTTATATCTGGTTCAGTTCTGCCCTTTCCAAGACTATTCCTCCCTCTAAAATGTACCTGCCTATTCTTCATCCAATCTTCACAACTCTGTTCTCCTTTAGATAATAGACAGTTAATCTGAAGCCAAGTGCATGTAACAATATAAGAAAAGTCAACCCCATTTTATGTCTCCACTCTGCACCAATATGAGATTGTTTATTTTAACACTAATCTTCTGAATCCTGTGCCCCGTGTTTCTTAGGTTCACAAAAGAATAATTCCAAGGATAAGAATTCCAAAAAAGCAGGGGGGGGGAATGGTCTGAGAATAAGCCAGGTAAAAACTCTAGAAAATGAAACTTTCCGGCGTTTTTCACTTGGCCATTTATTTCAATCTAAACTGGCTATATCCTGGTGTCTGATACTTTTAAGAGGTGCTTACATACTGCTTTTCTGGAAGAAAGTTAAACTAAATCAGTTTCCATCATATACGACTTTTGAAAGAAATTATAATTAGCCCAGAAGTAGATCAAAATAATTATAAAAGGATACTCATTGATTATATAATACAGCTAATATTTTTGGCACTCATAACTAACATCAGTACCAAGAATTGAAAACACTGACAAGATATTCAGCTTTAGATAGTTCCTATAAACTATAAGACAGAGGTATAAAACTTTCTAAAATATATTGTCCTAAATGCTGCCCTTCTCAAACTGCACCAGGCCCCCCAGGGAAGGAACAAGGAATTCACCAGGATACCAAGATAGACAGCAGTTATCACGGGAAACACAGCGGCATCTGTCGGACACCTTGTGAACTGCTAGCTCCAAGGTAGTTCAGTGTCATCATTAGATGGACCTACCTTTCGTTCCTACCACGTCATATTATCATAAATTGTCACATTTCGGCAATTGCTGTGATGAAAAGCAAGCACCAAAGTCTTTACAAAATTACAGGTGCACATTTGTTTTCAATATTCAAACTAGCACCAATTACTCACATCAGCTTATTTTATGCAAATTAGTCTCTTCAAATAAACCTTCTAAATACCGACAGTTACTAACTGAAATGGGATTTACCTCAACTGATGTCAATGCAAAGAGAGGAAAATGCACAGGGAAATCCTCTGGCAGACAAAGCCCAGGGTGTGGTTATTTTCTTATCTGTCACTTTACAGTTATAATCTGACCCTGCATTTTCAGGAGAAGGGAGAGGCATCCAGTCACAGAGCCCTTTTGTCTCTAGGTGTCTGGCTTAGTGATTAAGAAAAGGAGACATCAACTTTTCCATTAATTTCAAAAGGGACACATTTAAAGAAACCTGTATTCTTTTGCTTGGAAAACACAAAAGACTGTTTTCTAACTGGTCTGACTGCTGCTCAAAAAGCAAAATCACTTTCACTTAAAAAATAGACTTTCATGGGTTGCACCTGTGGCTCAGTGAGGAGGGCACCAGAGCCATATACCAAGGGTGGCAGGTTCGAACCCTGCAGGAGCCAAACTGCAACAATAAAAAAAAATAGCCGGGCATTGTGTCAGGTGCCTGTAGTCCCAGATACTCGGGAAGCTGAGGCAAGAGAATCACCTAAGCCCAAGAGCTGGAGGTTTCTGTGAGCTGTGACACCACAGCACTCTACCAAGGGTAACAAAGTGAAACTGGGTCTCTAAAAAATAAATAAATAAATAATAGACTTTCAGACTGGATTTTTTTGTCCCATTAAGCAGCAATGTACTTGAAAAAAAATCAGACCTCTCAATCTCAGCATGTGAACCGTGCACAGGTTTCACCATTTCCAACTGAAGAACTTTTAAACAAGAGATGAAGGTGAGTTTTGATGTCTCTCTTCCTTTTTTAATTTCCAGTTGCTATTTATCATAATTAAAGAATAGCCTGAGAGAAGACCACTAAGGTTTGGAACTAAATCCACAGTCATTGGTGACAGACTTAACATTCTTTCATATATATTCAAACATTGCCTTTGTTAGTTTAATACTAAAAAACCAAAGCCTTGTCACCTGAAAGACTGGGAAATGAATTCTCCTCCCAGTGTCCCTTTGAAGGTGGTAGCTCATATTCCATACCTGATAGAAAGTGACACTTAATTTGGCAGATCCTGGTTTTAGGAACCCGAGAGAATAAAACTGTCCTGGTAACACAGGATACACAATTGAGGTTGCGTCGGGGTGGAATTCACTTTGTCAAACTGTCATAAGCATTCTAAGTTGGGGGAAGGATTGGGGTTGTTTCAAGGGGGATTTTGAGGGAAAGCAGGAAATTTTTGTTTTTATAATTCACTTTATTTACTTCTCTAAGACTTCCATTCTATCAAGTGATTCTTTGGGTTGCTTTAATACATCTGACATCTTCACTTCAGATCCTAAATAAAAATAAATAAACCTTAAATGCATTTGAATTATCACACATATATGCCATATTATGGCTGCAGTCTCAGCCTCCAATGAGCCCTGTGAAAGCAAAAATAAGATTTTTTTGTCTCCATTTTTATAATCAGTGTATAACAAACTCCTGGACCTCAGAGTCACTCACAAAAATTGGTAAGAAAATCAGAAAAGTCATCCTCTGAAATTGAACTTTATATTAATTAACATAAAAATGACTGTGATTAGCCTTCTGCAGGAGCGACCCACTAGAGGCACTTTGAATTGAATTGTGCAGAAAACAGGTAAGTCTCTCTTTCTCCTCAGAGGACTAAATTACTACAGCCGGGGCTTTGACTTCAGATAACCTAGAAGACTACATTTTATTAATAAATGCAAACAAGATGAAGTGGCATTCTACATGAAATTTTAAAAATGGAGAGTTGAAACATAATTATTTTTTAAGAGTTTATCCAAATATCTGGGATCTAAATGATACAAGCTACTAGAAATTCATACTAAATGGTATAAATTTTTAATTTCTGCTATAATCCAAAGAAATATTTTTCCATTTATTTTACCATCATCTCATATGTTCAATGTTTGCCTCACAATTTTTTGGTTAGCAACCTGGATTCCAGGGAATCTTGATAATGGAAAGGGCTATCTTAGATAAGCGTTTTCTAGTGACAAGAAAAGCAAATCCCCACTGAATAGTAATGTTAGCACTTGTTTATAAATAAATCCATGTGCCTTGTTAGCCTGAATTCAGTCCCCCCCCCCCAAGAGCTTATCATTCCTAAGAGAACTGATTGCATCAAGTTCCTTGAAACTGGATTCTGGACCCTCAGAGATTTCATCAGTTTGCAAAAGAACTCTACTTGAGCAAATGTGTGAACAGTGAACAGTAACACACAGGATACTTTGTGATACATTTGTCCAAACCCAGAGAATGTACAACACCAAGTGCAGATACTAACGTAAGCTATTGACTTTGGGTCAATGATGTGTCGGTGTGTACGTTTATCACCTATAACATGTGTCACTCTGGGGGCAGCTGTTGAAAATGGGGAGCTGTGGGAGCTGTGCATGCTCCGTTATCAGGCAAGTCTTTGTATAGACTCTTCATTCAGTTTTGCTGTGAACCTAAAACTTCCCTAAAAAATGAAATCAATTTTTAAAAATAACACAGGCAACCAGAAATTCAAAGCGTATACTTTGGCATCGAAGAGACCCTAATTAAAATTTCATCACTGCTCCTCCCTGAGTGACATTGAAAAGTTCATTTATCTGGGAAGCACCTATGATTTAGGGGGTAGGGCTCTGGCCCCATATACTGAGGGTGACGGGTTCAAACCTGGCCCTGGCCAAACTGCAACAAAAAATAGCTGAGCGTTGTTGCGGGCACCTGTGGTCCCAGGTGCTCAGGAGTCTGAGACAAGAGAACTGCCTGGGCCCAGGAGCTGAAGGTTGCTGTGAGCTGTGTGATGCCACGGCACTCTGCCAAGGGCCACAAAGTGAAACTCTGTCTCAAAAAAACAAAAAAAAAAGAAAGGAAAAAAAAAGGAAAAGTTAATTTATCCTCTCTGCACTTCAGCTGCTTTAGCTGCAAAAGGGAAGTAATAGATATGCACCTTCAGTGTTGTGAGGGTTAAACGAAATAACACATGTGAAGCATGTAGCAGAATCCTGGCACATAGAAGATTTAATACAGTCATTGCCATACTCTGCCCAAAGTGAATTGTATAAGATTAGACCTGATTTGGGCATTATTCTTCATGCCAGAAAGAATAAATCTCACTGTGTCTACTCAGAGGGCCTACGGCACACAGATAAGAGCAAGAGAACCCTGGATTAAAAAAAAAAAAAAATCCCAGTAACAAGTCCTTAGGTTCAAAAATTTTGAAAAGAAAATTGGCTGCATCAAATTTTCTTATTAATACAATTGCTGTAAACATCGTCATTTTGAATCAAAACTTTAATCATTTTGTAGACCAAAAGACTGAGAATTTTCTGCAATTAATAAATGTCGCAACATAAGAAAGTAGTGTTTACAACAAACACCAAAAGAAGCAAAACAACAACGGGACACCACAAAATAGGGTCAAGCAAAATGAGGATGATGAATGAAAAATTTGACAGAGGTTAACACAACCAAGTCTAGATGAGGCATTTGCCAAATTCATTAATGGAAACTCATTAATGGAAATTGACATCAATTTACATCAAGCCACTATAAGAAGCAGCACAATGAAATTAAATGTTATATTAACTATAGAGTAGTGTTGAGAACATCACTCTCTGTATCAAGAAGTAGCCTATTGGCACAGTGCCAAGAATAGTTGTACTTTTGTAAACAGTCTGTTTGTGGGCGCTGTAAGGATCCTGTGAATATAGTGGTTGTGTTTTCTTCTTAATGGCTGCTAGAGAAAACTTGTGCCCTACCTGTCACAGCCCTATGGCCCTGGTCTCGAGCTCCTTCCCAAGGAAGGAACCAGGCGTGAGCAGATTAGAAGTACAAGCTTGCAGAAGGCGGGCTAAACTTGATTGCAGGTAGCCCTGAGCAACCTCCCAGTAGCCTTTTACTGAGACAGTACAAGACAGGTGAGGGGAGTATTAGACAATGACTACGTGCCTAACGATCACCATGGGCTCCGGCTCTCACCTGCAGACGAATTGCCCAAGGGTCCACCCCCCAGCTGCAAATCATCTTGCTCAGAGGTCATCTAGCTCTTGGCGTCCCCTACACCTACCTCTTGCAAGGATACAAGCTATTATGACTAACGTTTGTATGTTCTGGGATTTCTTTCCTTCTTGCACTCATAATCTCTTTATCCAAATTCTCTCCATTAATTTTAATTTATTACAATGATATAGTGAACACCTCTTTGCAAACAATCTTTTGATAATAAAATGAGATAAAAACTAATTGTTAATGTGTAATAAGCAAGGAAGGTGCAGGATATGAGCCAAAAAATGAAGTGAGTGCCATGTGAATGGCTAGGCCCTACTTACATAGCTTCTGATGTTGTTAGGTTTGTTATTTTGTTCTTTCTGTTCTCATCTCACACACACTAGAATTCAGGACTCACAGCACAGTGTTACATGGCATGGCTCACAGCGTTGTTGAGCAAAGGAAAAAGTACGAGTGGCAAGAAGAGAAGCAAAATTTTGAATTAACCAAAATACCGCAGGCTGGGTGGCTTAACTAACAGAAATTCATTTTCTTACAGTTCTGGAAAGCAAAGGTCCAAGATCAAGGTGCTCTTGGGGTTGGTTTCTGGGGAGGTCTCTCTTCCTGTTATTTGGCCTTCTTGTTGTGTCCTCACATGGCCTTTGCTCTGTGTGTGTGTGGTGGGGGAGAGAGAGAAAGAAAGAGATCTGATCTCTTTTCCTCTTCTCATAAGGACACTAATCCTATCAGAGCAGGGCCCCACACCTAACCTCATTTAACCTTAATTACCTCCATGAAGACCCTATCTCCAAATACATCACATTCAACACATGAATTTTGTGGGGACACAATCCAATTTATAACATGTGATTATATGTGGCAGGCAATAAACCAGACCTGAAAATGCAGTGACAAACAAGAAAGACCTGGTCCCCAACTTCATAGTAGTTTATGATGGAAAACAGATGCTGAATACATACACATTTTCTCACACAGCACTGCTTATAAAAAGCACAACATTCACCCCAGTCTTCTTCACACTATGAAGTTTTCAAAAGGAAATTCTTGTTATATACCTATAAAGGGTAAACTTCAGACCACTTGTATCTGATACAACTGTCTTTAAATTTGTGGAGACTGAGTTAACAAAATTTGGTTGGAAATACCCTCAGAGAAATGGTAGGTGGGGCCCCCCCAAAGGCAGAAAGGTCAAGGCCAAGACTCGTCAACAGGAACCCTGTTGCAGTGATTAGGGGCAAGGAAGGTTTTTGTGAATTCTGAGGAGGTAGGTGCTGAGCCTCTCTCTCCTATGTAGACTAGAGGGTAGCAGAAAAGCTCTCTTTTCGTGAGTACCAAAAATCAAGAGCTATTATGTCTAAGAAGTGTCTGCTGTTGAGTTGAGGCAAATTCACAAGTGTTCCAGAAATGTTTTAAAAAGAACAAAAAGAACTGTGCTCAACAGCATCGCAGCCCTTTGAGTCTATAATTCTATGTCATCTCCCTACAGTGCAAACAGAGGTTAAAAAAAGAAAAAATAAAACGTGGAGATCAATGATGATATAACCAAAAAAAAAAAAAAAGTGGAGGAGGAAAGAAAACATTCTAAGACCTTTTGTTTAATGATATGCAAATAAAACAGTTACTAGGTCACCAAGCACCATGGATTGTAATTCTGCAGAATTTCTTGAATCATTCTCTGCTATCCAGCTCGTGGACATTTTATGTTGAATTAGATATAATATTGGCTCTTAGACAGACAAAGCTGGCCTCTGCATGAGTCTCCAGTGCTTACTAGTTCTATGAGTTTGAGTAAAATACCTAGTCTTTCTGAACCTTGTTTCCTCACCTGTAAGAACTAGAATAATAATGCTATGCCAGGCTCTCTCAGATTCAGGAAAAAGATAGACATTCTAGCTACCTCAGGATATTATGAGAACTTACACAGGATATAAAAAGTTCTATACAGCAAAGGAAACAATTAGCAGTGTTCAGAGACAGTGTATGGATTGAGGGTAAATATTTGTAAGCCATGCATGTGATGAGCCATACATCCAAAATATCTGTGGAATCTAAACAGCAAACACCTCAACAGGACGAAAACCAAAAACTCAATCAAAAAGATGTGGAAAGGGTCCTTCCTATATAAATTTCCTCAAAAGAAGACATACAAATAGCCAACAACCATATGAAAAAATGCTCAACATCACTAATCAATAAAGAAATGCAATTAAAACTACAATGAAATACCACCTCACAGCTCTCAGTATGATTATTATTTTTAAAAAAAGATAACAAGTGTTTGTGAGGATATAACGCAAAGAGAATGCATTATGGGAATGTAATTTAGTACAGCTATTATGGAAAACATTACAGTGCTTCCTTAAAAAAACTAAAACTAGAATTATTATATGATCTGGAAATACAGAAATTGAAAAGGTGTGTCCTCCACTTTAGTGTTAAAGAGCAGTAGAGAAAACCAGTCATCATAAATATATACCATAAAGGTTCATTAGAAAAAAGATGTTAATGTAAAAAATTAATCCATTGGTCCAAGAAATGCTGGGTTAAATCACATAAATAATAATAAGCAGATGTCTTGGAACGCTTAATAGGAAAATGCTTATTGTGAATCTTCAGGAATTTCATGAAGGAGAAATTAATGTAGGTTATTTTCCAAATTTGTATGACCTGACACCTCTTTTTCCTGTGAGATACTTGGTAAATGTTGTTAAATCCATCCCAGTATATGATGTTGTCCAAGAGGAGTCATTGAGGAGTTTCAAGAGAAGTGTGAGGTGAACAAAATCCATCCATAGATCTAAATATTTTATAGAAAAAAGTGCAAACTCTTGACCCTCCCTCCCAGCTTGGTCCAAATTGACTTTTCAGTCTCACCTCCTGAGCCCTTACCTCCATGCTTTCTACATCCTGTATAGGCTGGATATTTCATTTCTCTTTACGCATGTTTTATAATCCCTTGGTTCTGAGCTCTTCCACGATCTTCTTTTGAAATTCTATTCATCTTTCAGGGTACATCACAAAGACCACTTCTTCAATGGAGTCTTTCATAATTCTCAAAAGAGTGTCAATATTAATGTTTTCTGCCCAGATTTCATGTGTTGCTTAATATTTCTCATTAGCCCTTATTTTATTCTATTTTTTCTGAATACACAATGTTCATGTGTAATGGGAGCAAGCTGGGGGTGGAAAATTCTGGTCCTGATCTGCCAGAAACACATGAGGATGATTCTAAATTGTTTTGCCTGAGTTACTACTGCTTCTTTAGGTTAAAGATGCACCTTCCCGCTATACATCATCCCTACACATAATATACTACAGACAGCTGAGGTTCCCAAAATTTTTCTCACTTCACACAGAAGTGCAGAAAAAAAATTAGCTTCTTTACTTTGTATGTAAGCAGTCCAATCTTTCTCATTAGTACCCACCTGCTGAGTGGTGATAAAAACTGAGTTTACTCTTGTCTTGCAAATTAACCTAAGTCTCTCTAGAGAACTTAGTCTTTTTTGTATAAAAGTCCAGTCTTTCAGATAGATGCCTTCTTTTGTTTTTCTCTTCCCCCAAAGGACACTAGGTATATGAACTATGTCTTCTGTGTCCTCCCAACAGTAGGGAGAGGAGGTCTGGGATTTACATTCTCCACCCTTACACTTTTCTCAGACTGGCAATCATACAAGTACTAATGGGCATTCTGCTGGCATCTGCTGTTAATTTGGCAGCTGGTGGGATTCACGCCCTGACCTCTTTCGGTTTCATTAAGGCCCTGTGATCTGATTTAAGTCTATTTTTTCTCTCATAAAGGAAATTGGTCCTCCCTCTCTCAGCTATAGGGCCAGCCGAACTCTGCAACATCATCCTTGCACATGCAAGAATCTCAGCTCATTTCCTCCTCTCTTGGCCCCACCAAGGCCTGTGAGAAAATCTGGGACCTTTGAAAAATATGACAACCAAATACCTGCCAACTCTCCCAATTAGTGTAAATTACTTAAATTGTCCTCTAAAGAGGCACAGGTTGGCTGACTGGATACAAAAACTCAGGCCAGGTATCTGTTGCCTACAGGAGACTCATCTTACCTCAAAGAATAAAAAAAGACTCAGGGGAAGGGATGGACATCTATAATACAGACAAATGGAAATCAGAAAAAAAGCAGGGGTTGCAATTTTATTTGCAGATACAATAGGATTTAAACCAACAAAGACAAGGATAGACACTACATAGTTGTCAAGGGAAATACTCAACATGAAGAGATTTCAATAATTAACATTTATGTGCCCTACCTAAATGCTCCTCAATTTATAAAGAAAACCTTAATGAATATGAAAAACGTGATATCTTCCTGCACTATAATAGTTGGAGATTTTAACCCCCCTTTGTCAATTCTGGATAGATCCTCCAAGAAGAAATTAAACAAAGAAATAATGAACCTAAACTTGACCCTAGAACAAATGGACTTAACAGACCTATACAGAACATTTCATTCTAATAAAACTGAATACACATTCTTCTCAGCAACCCACGGACCATCCTCCAAAATTGATCCTATCTTAGGACACAAGTCTAACTTCAACAAATTTAAAACAATAGAAATTATTCCTTGTATCTTTTTGGACCATCACAGAATAAAACTCAACAGCAACAGAAATCTTCATACTCAAACAAAGTCATGGAAACTAAATAACCTTAGGCTGAATGATAGCTTGGTCAAAGATAAGATTAAGAAGAAAATCATCAAATTTTTGAATCAAAATGATAATGAAGACACAAATTATCAAAACCTGTGGGATACTAAAAAGGCAGTCCTAAGAAGGAAATTTATATCATTAGAAGCCTTCATCAAAAACAGAGAAAGAGAGAAAGTCAACAATGTAATAGGTCATCTCAAGCAACTGGAAAAGGAAGAACAATCCAACACCAAACCCAGCAGAAGGAAAGAAATAACCAAATTTACAACAGAACTAAATGAAACTGAAAACAAAAGAATCACCTGGCTCAGCACCTGTGGCTCAAGCGGCTAAGGCGCCAGCCACGTACACCTAAGGTGGCGGATTTGAATCCAGCCTGGGCCCACCAAACAACAATGACAGCTGCAACCAAAAAATAGCTGGGCATTGTGTCAGGCACCTGTAATCCCAGCTAGTTGGGAAGTGGAGGCAGGAGACTCGCTTGAGCCCAGGAGTTGGAGGTTGCTGTGAGGATGCCATGGCACTCTACCCAAGGCAACAGCTTGAGGCTCTGTCTCAAAAAAAAAGAATCACTCAGAAGATCAAAGAAACAAAAAGTTGGTTCTTTGTAAAGATTAATAAAATTGATAAAAGATTAATAAAATTGATAAACCTTTGGCTAGTGTAACCAGAAACAGAAAAGTAAAATCACTAGTAACATCAATCAGAAACAATAAAAGAGAAATAACAAGATCCTACCAAAAAGATTCAATGACACATCAAAAAAATTACACACCACATCTAGTTGGTTCTATCCCAGGGTTACAAGGTTGTTTCAACATATGTAAATCTATAAATATAATACACCACATAAACAAAATAGAAAACAAAGACCATATGATTCTACCAATTGATGCAGAAAAAGTTTTTAATAAAATCCAGCAGCCTTTCATGATCAGAACACTTAAGAAAATAGTCTTAGATGGAACATTTCTTAAACTGATAAAGGCTATCTACAGCAAACTCACAGCCAATATCAAATTTGAAGGGAGTAAAATTGAAAACATTTTCACTCAGATCTGGAACTATACAATGATTCCTATTGTCTCAACTGCTATTCAACATAGTAATGGAAGTCCTAGCCTTTGCAATCAGGCAAGAGAAGGGAATCAAGGGTATTCAAAGGGGATCAGAGAAGATCAAAGTCTCAGTCTTCACGATGATATGATCTTATACCTGGAAAACCCCAAGGACTCAACTTTTAAATGAGATGAAGGAATACAGCAGCATCTCAGGAAATAAAATCAGTAGCTTTTATATATGCCAACAATAGTCAAGCTGAAATTATAGTCAAGGATTCTATTCCTTTTATAATAGTGCCAAAGAAGATGGAATACCTGGGAATTTATTTAACGAATGACATGAAGATCTCCATAATGATAATTATGAAACCCTGAGAAAAGAAATAGCTGAAGATGTTGAAAAAATGGAAAAACATAGCATGCTCATGGCTGGGAATAACCAATATTGTTAAAATGTCCATACTACTCAAAGCAATACAAATTTCATGCAATTCCTATCAAAGCACCAACGTCATACTTTAAAGAACTTGAAAACATAGTACTTCATTTTATATGGAATCAGAGAAAACCTCAAATACCTAATACATTACTTAGAAATAAAAACAAATCAGGAGGCATCACATTACCAGACTTTAGGTTATACTATAAATCTATAGTGATCAAGACAGCATGGTACTGGCACAAAAATAGAGAGGTATATATGGAACAGAATAGATAACCTAGAGATGAACCCAGCCACATATCGTCATTTGATCTTTATTAAGCCTAACAAAAACATACATTAGGGAAAAGATTCCCTATTTAACAAACGGTGCTGGGACAACTGGCTAGCAAACTGTAGAAGACTAAAAGAAGACCATCACCTTTCACCACTAACAAAAATTGATTATCACTGGATAAAAGATTTAAATTGAAGACATGAAACTATAAAAATATTAGAAGAGAGTTCAGAGAAAATACTTGAAAATATTGGCCTGGGAAAATATTTTATGAGGAGGACCCTCCCCTGTCCCCAGGATCTGATCAAGCTAAAAAGCTTCTGCACAGCTAAGAGCACTGCAAGTAAAGCAAACACACAGCCTTCAGAATGGGAGAAGATTTTTGAGGTTATAATTCTGACAAAGATCTGATAACTAGAATCTACAGAGAACTCAAATTAATCAATAAGAACAAACAACCTCATTTCTTTGTGAGCAAGAGACTTGAATGGAACCTTCTCTGAAAATGACAGGAGAATGACCAAAAAACACATGAAAAAATGCTCATCATCTTTAATGATCAGGGAAAGGCAAATCAAAACCACTTTGAAATATCACCTAACTCCAGTAAGATTTAGCCCACATCGCAAAATGCCAAAACTGAAGATGGTGTGGATGTGGAGAGAAGGGAACACTTCTGTACTACTGGTGGGGCTGCAAACTAATACAGCCTTTTTGGACAGAAGTATGGAGAATTCTCAAGGAACTAAAAGCTGACCTGCCTTTAGATCCTGAAATTACTAGGTATTTACCCAGATGAACAAAAATCATTTACAAAAAAGACATTTGCACCAGAATGTTTATTATAGCCCAGTTCATAATTGCCAAGTCATGGAAGCAGCCCAAATGCCCATTAACTCATGAATGGATTAACAAATTGTGGTATAGTTATACCATGAAATACTATGCAGCCATAGAAAAGATAGAGACTTTACATTTCTTCTGTCTACCTGGATAGAGCTGGAACATATTCTTCTTAGTGAAGTATCTCAAGAATGGGGAAAAAGTAACCAATGTATTCAATACTATTATGAAACCATTATATAATCACTTACACATTCATACAAATGACAAAACACAAATATAGTCCAGAAAGAAGGGAAGGGAGAGGAGGGGGAGGGAAGGGAATAGGAAGGGGAGGGGAGGGGAGGGGGGATGGTGAGTTGAGGGAGAATATTTGGCAAGATCTCACCTAATGTGCACAATGCAAGGGTACATTTCAAAACAACTAAGAGTATTATTATAAATGTGTTACAAAAAGAATAAGTGAGGTGATGGTTATGTTAACAACTTTGATTTAAGCATTCCACACTATTTATCAAATCATCACATTGTAGCCTATAATGTATATAGTTATGATTTTTAAAAAATTAAATTTTAAAAATTGATATACAAATTTGATTTCTTCCTTATTCTAGCTTATCATCACCATCCAAGAGCAGAATCAAGTCCTCATCCTCAAATACTTCAAATCAGGGGTTCTCAAACTTTTTAAAGAAGGGGCCAGTTCACTGTCCCTCAGACCAGTGGAGGGCCAGACTGCGTGGCCCCAGGACGAGTCGGCTGCTAAGCAGGACAGGCAGCAGCGGCAAAAACACCCAGTGGGCCAGATAAATGTCCTCAGCGGGCTGCATGTGGCCTGCAGGCCGTAGTTTGAGGACGCCTGCTTTAAATTCTAAGAAAAGTAGTCATAGTATAGATATTCAGATGGGGAGCAAGAAGATAAGAATACTTGAACGAGATATTGCCTTGAAGTTGGAAATGAACTGAGGACATCACAGACAACTTGGTAAGAAGGTTGAGACAGAGAAAGAGGCTGCAAATCACACGAGGGTAGAAAAGGGACAAGAGAGGCGGGCTTTGGAATTAGGCAGTGAAGGAGTAGAAAATTTCCCTCAATTATTCTACATCCAGAGAACAGTACAATGTCACTCAAATAAAATCAAATATCTCTGGCTCAGTGCCCGTAGCTCAGTGAGTAGGACACCAGCCACATACATCAAAGGTGGTGGGTTCAAGCCTGGCCTGGGCCTGTTAAACAACAATGACAACTTCAACCAAAAAATAGCTGGGCATTGTGGTGGGCGCCTGTAGTCCCAGCTACCTGGGAGGCTGAGGCAAATTAATCGCTTGAGTCCAAGAGATTTGAGGTTGCTATGAGCTGTGATGCCACAGCACTCTACCCAGGGCAACATAGTGAGACTCTGTCTCAAAAAAAAAAAAAAAAAAAAAGTAAATATCTCGAAAGGTAACCTATACTCTTCTCCAAATATGAAACTGTCCAAATGAATTCCAAATTGTGGAATCTTTTACGTCAATTTCTGAAAACATGGGTTCAGAATAAAGAAAATTAAAGGCTAAAAAAAATTCAACCTTTTTTGATACGTTGGTTGTATCTGCTCTTATTCATGTGAATTAGTTCACTGGTCAGAGACTGATTTCTAGCTTCCTGTTAAAAGTGACATTAGTAGATCTTCTAATTTACATTATGGTTACACTTGCTATTTACGGAAAAGAGAGAGAGAAATCCAGACAGCTTTTAGCATATGATAATACATCATTTGATGGGCAGTTGTGAATGTTGGGTGGGGGAGGGGTAGATTAGCCATCGCTTCAGTAGTGGCTGACAGGAAGGTTGGAGCTTTAGGCATCATTTTCCTCCCTGGTAATAACCTGAAAGTCTTGTTTTTAAAAAAAAAAAATGTTATATGTAATACAAAGTCATGAGTTCATTGGCTTATTTCTTTTTATTTCTCTTTTTAAGTAAAGTCTTCCTAGAAAATTGCTGCACCACTAAGTGTGAAGCCAAGCGTTGACTACTCCATCACACCAAATATCATCTCTTTTCCTCTGGAAGGTGTTGAAAGGTTCATTTAATCCAATGACTCAATTGGAACGTTTTATAATGCATTTTATATGACACACAATTTATCTAGGTTTTAAAAATGCATTGGAAGAATACCTTTGTACATTTCAATGACCCTGAGAGAGCCCCAGTTACTTCACATTATATGGATATTGTGCTACAATCTGCCTGCTTAACCGTAAACTTTTATCTCCAATTAACTTCTGCCTATGATCTATTTAAATGCTCAGAGAAGGTTGAAAGAGGTAGGAAGTCAAACAGAGGCAAACGGTTCCTCCTAGAATGAGGCAGCTCTCAATCAGTTCCTAAGTATCAAAGCACAAGGAGGTCCAGACAAGCTGCAAAGAGTAGGAGCCTCATTCAGCCTCCACTGAGCCTGGGTGGGCATAATCCGGCAGGCTGAGCCGAAAACTAGAAAGATTCCAGTTGGGAAGCACAACAAAGGGGAGCGTGGCCAGTGCTCCCCAGCCTGAGCAAACACCAGCTCTGGGTGACCACCAGGATTCAGGATCAGAAGATCCAGACCACAGAGGAGCATTCATTAACACAAAGAGGACAGAGACAGACATAAAACTCTACAGCTGGTATGTGTATGTCAGTTGGGGAAGGCAATAGCAAAAAGATAATTAATAGCTCATCCCGCAGTAAGAAAGCCAAGGTCAGCTTCAAGTGAGGCAAAGAAACAGCTGTGTCAACAGTGTTTATAGATCAGTATCACCCTTTTATGAAAAATAGGAACTTTCTCTTAGAATGTCTACCAAAAAATTATTCTTCTTTCTGAAGGAGACCACACCTTCTAAATTGATGTGGATATTTGTAACATGCTAAACTGTCCAAGAACTTAATTGGCACCTGCAGCCATGGATTATCTTTCCACAAAGATGCTGCCAGACCCTACTGAATGCTTGTTCTGGGTTGGCTAATACCACCTAGAAGTCTGCCCTCCACTAAGTCATGTCATCCATTATTCCTTGTGGTGCACCAGGGCCCTCCATGTCCTGGGCTCCATGAGGAAGGTATCTAGCAATTGCAGGTCATAGTGCCTCACCAAGGAGTTAATGACTCGGTTCAGACAGAAACCCCCGACTGCACACTGGAATCACCTGGAGGCTTTGTGCAAAACAATAAAGTCTGGAGTACAACCCCCATATGGATATTTTTAAGAGGCTCCCCGGAAAAGTGTAATATCCAGTCAGAGCTATGAATGCCTGTCCCACCAAAGTCATTGCACTTAAACAGCAAACAAATGCAAGGCAAAATACAGCACAAGCACAGAGTATAACAGACTGACATCATTGCCAATGCAAGTCAAACCACAATAAAGCATGCACAGAGTCACCTTGTTCTTTGACAAAATGTAAAACCTGATTGAAAGCTAAAAATAAACTTAAGTTTACAATCAGGTGTAAAGTAACTGTTAATTCAGTTAAATGGATATTGTGCTACAGCCTGCCTGATTAACTGTAAACTTTTATCTCCAATTAACTTCTGCCTATGACCCATTTAAACCCTCAAAAAACATGGTCTGACTATAGTTCTCCCTGCATTCCACACATTGCACTGCCTTCGGGTATAGGCTAGTTTATGCGGCAGTAACAAACAAACCCAGAATTTCTCAGCAGCTTAAAAGAACAAATGTTGCTTTCTCACTAATGCTTCCTGTCTGTTACAGATCAACTGTGGACTTGACTTTTCTTTGTCATTAGTTCAGAATGCATTTCACAGGAATGTCACAAATAACAGAACAGTTGTTATCTGGGAAACAGAGCATGGAGCACCACGTGCTGGTTTTTAAAGCTTCCACCAGGATGTAACTAACACATACCACTTCTCCTGGCTCATTAACCAACCTAAATCACCTGGTCACACCTAGCATCAGTCCTACCATGTACCCGTACAAAGAAACAGAAATAGTTGGTGAACCGCAAAACTGTAGCTGGCATAATTGGACTAGGGAGGTCTGGACATAGCAAACCATTGTAGACAAACCCTTTTCTTTGGTAGAACTTCTTTATTTCCTAATAATAGCTAAAATTTATTGAGCATTTATTTGGCTCAAGGGGCTGCTATGCTATAAGAAGAGATAAGTACTATTTAATACTCACAGTAACTGTACAGTAATTACTTTTATCATGACCATTTTAAAGTGAGTAAAGCAAGGCCAAAAAAGGTGATGTAATTTTCTAAAGATCACATAGCTCGAAGAAAGCTGTGAGTTGGGATTGAGTAGCTCTGAAGCCAGTCTACCCATACAGCAGCCAACTGTCCAGCTCAACATTAAGGGGTCTTCTGAGACCAGGAATTTCAGTGCTAAGTCCAAGACAGCCCTGAGCAAACCTACAAGTAATAGTTACGTTACCCTCTTATTGATCGGGCTTGTAGTGAGTGACAGTGTTTATTGTTCTCCGAGTCAGGGAAGAGCTCTGAAACCTCCTTTTCTCTATATCTAATAGGAACATTGCCCAGTTCCTGCTTTCCAGAAAAATGTTTCCAAGTGTTGTTCTTTTATTTTTGTTTTTTGGGTTGTGGTAGTGGTGGTAAGCCTAAGACTCTCCCACCTAGAAATCCTCAGTAGTATATATTCACTAACCCAGGCTTCCATGGACCATAGACTTGAAGCATCACGCTAGTGGCACAGGGCACAATCACAATGTGATTTATTCTACCCCAAATTTCCACCATCCTGCCCCTGTTTCCCTGTGAGTCCTGAGTGGTTCACATGCCTCCTTAACAATTGTTTCCACTTTTCTGCAGCCATTATCATTGTTGTAAATTCTCCTACATCTGCCACTACCAAAGGCTAATGACACACACTTCTGTTTACTGACCAATCTATATATATCAGCCAGAAGCATGGACCAATTAGGCATCCTCTCCTGCCCCGCCCCCAGCTGTCAGGCTGAGTTACACGTATTAACTTTCCAACATTCTCCAATAGCTCACTCTGTCTACTTTCTGACAAGAGCTTCTCTTCTTTCTCAGACCTAGTGATTTCCTGTGTCTTGGCCTATATGGCTCACATATGCACCATGAGTGTAAGATGTGTCTTGCGCCATCATGCTATCCCCAATAATCCCTCTTTCTCTTTATTACAAAGCAGGGTACTCACAGAGGCAGCCCTCCTAGAAGCAGTCTCACAGGCAGCGTGACACTGAACCAGACTGCCTGATTTCAGATCCTGACTTTGTCACCTACTGGCTGTAGGACCCTGGGTAAGTTGCATACCTATTCAAGCATTTCGTCATCTATAAAATAGGTACAATAATAGTACCCATTTTTCAGGCTTGCTTTGAAGGATAAATGTGTTACTGAATATAAAGCATTAAAACAGAACCTGGCATCAAAGACCAATTATCCAGGTCTTGGGGGTTCTCAGGACTCAGGACTTTCAGTGCTAAACCTGGGACAGTCCTAGGCAAGAAAAGACACATTGGTAACCCACCTCCTATACCTTAAGGAACATTTCTATATTCCCTTTTATTTTGTTTTTTGTTGTTCTTTTTTCTTTGAATGATGTAACTGATGATACATGGAAAGATAGTATCCTGTTTTGGCCCATAGTTTCATGTCTCCGTTTGCTGTTACTTTTCAAAATTATGTCACCTGAGCAAGTAGAATGCGTATCTCCTACACCAAGGACTCAGTATGCTCCGGGGCTCTTTTGTCATCAAACATATCATCCTAAACAGAGGCCCAAATCATCTCTGGTCCATCTTGCCCAAGGTTTCTGTATTAGACTTACGGGCTCACATGCCATTGATTTATTTACTCTGAAGATCTATTCATTGGAAATGAGGTTTTCTTAGTATTGACTCATTTGCTTGATTGTTTGTTGGGTTTGGGAGTTTGTTTGTTTTTGACACAGAGTCTCACTCTGTCACCCTGGATAGAGTGCCATGTTCCATGGCATTATCATAGTTTATTCACAACAACCTCAAACTCCTGAGCTCAAGCGATCCTCTTGCCTCAGCCTCCTGAGTAGCTGGGACTACAGGTGTGCACCACCACACCAAACTCTGCTTGATCTCATTTAATGAGGTCAATTTTTGTAACAGTAGGAGGTAAGACAGTATTTCTGTTGATGGTGCTCAATGTTAGGTGGCTTTCCTGTCCCAGTGCTTGGCATTTGTTCTCCTTTCCTCATCTTTCAAAACTACATAATCACTAACAGAATACTAAAAATACTCTGATGTACTGGCCCAAGCTTACGTAGGTATGTACATGTACAACATAACTAAAAAGTAACAGGACCGAATTTTCACAGACACAACATGACTTGCAATTCCAAAATGAGGTCACTTTGGATGGTAGTAATAGGAGATACAAGAAAAAATAGAAATTTATTGTCCGATAAATCCCAATCCTATAGTAGTTCTAAGAGATCTTAAGGCAGGTCAAGATTTTGATTCTATTTCCTCATCTGGATAATAAAGATAAAATCTGTTGATAGCACTTTTGTGATGATTAAATGAGAGTAATGAGAATTAATTACTCAGCATACTCCTTCCCAATTCCAAATCTAAATTATCCTGCGGTGAGAGCCAAGGCATATAGCCAATCCAGAGAGGGGTGTCGCACAAAATAGTTTGGAATTGCTTGTGTCATACCCATGTAAATCCCTAAACAAATAAGAATTCTCTCTAAGGCAAGTTTGGTGACTAAATTACCCCAGCAGGGCAAGGCCACCTGCCCCCTGCCCCAAAAATGTAGCTCGAAAGCTATAAGAAGGCACAGGTCAAAAACTAACTCGGAGGGAAATCTAGAGGAGGGGGTTCAAAAATATTCCAAGAAATGATAAAATTTTTCAAACTAGTTCATAGCTTCCCAGGATGACTCCTTGCAATATTAACCCTGATCTGAATGGGTGCATCTGTGTGGAGTTGCTTTTTTTTTTTAATCACATTTATTCTCATTTCTCTTTTATAATTAAACTTAATTCTGATTTCAGACATCAGTTTATATATTTTAATCATCTATTATGGGTGAAAGCACCCTGAGAGACCATAAACCAAACCTGAAAGTTATTTCTTGGTATGTAAATTCTCCAGAGTCTGTAACAGGGAAGAAGACTGTTACACATCTGGTACTCTTGCCAAGGGCCCCACGGAGGGCAGATTTCCACCAGCAGAATGAAGAATAGATGTGTGTTTCTCATCCTAACTTTTAGGATAAAACATCCACAGAAGTTAGTTTAAAAATTTTTTCATTAGGTTAGATTAAATAATATGCTTGTATTAATACCTGTTCATGTTGCTGTGAACTCTTGGCCTCAGCGTGCTTTATCAAAAACTGGAGGACATGCTCCCCAGTTCTCTTATTTCTCAAAGTAAGAGTGTTCCTACTAGTACTGACTGCCATAACTGTCTCCATGAAAAGCACATGGCCTCGGCCACAAAGTTAAATTATAGAAGAATTTTTTTAAAAGTTAGGTTTACTGATTTAAGAGGCCCTTGGTGAGCTTTCAGACCTCAATTAAGGCTGTGATTTGAGAAAAAGAAAATGGATTTTCCAAGCAATTAGGTGGTAATAGATCTAATGGCTTTGGGGGGAAAGAAATGGGTAAATTTAACTTTGACAAGTGGCTGCCATGTATGTGTTATATCACCTCTTTTGATAAGTATTTTTGTTCCACAGACCAAATACCATTTTTAATTATCTGGAAATGCCTTTTGCAGGGAATTATAAAGAGTAACAACCACAAAGGAGACAGCTATTCTGCCCTACTGAGTTAATAGCATTCACTTCTCAAAAAACATCTCACATTAATTTCATAATACTCATTTTTAAAGGGTCCAGAAATATGTGCTTACCGATAAACCATATGGTCTCAAAAGAATATTTTACAAGAAAATGTGTCAGCTTTCATAAACTTCCACAAGGGACCCTTTTCCTTGTGAAAGGAAAAAACCTGACATTGAAAACACAGTGGAATTTGAAACATGAAAAGGCTTTTTAGCAGCATGAGAATGCAATAGAATCCAGCAAAATCAGTATATTTCATATTAACATAAGGCCTTGTCTTCAGCTCACTTGTGGGACAAAAGAACAAACCATTGATTACAGAGGTGCGCACAGGTATTTAAAATTAATGGGGATTTAGGCGCCTCATTTATTTATTGTTACAGGATCGTTTAAGACTGATGCATCTAAAAATTGAGCTGTTTTTCCATGCCTTATTCCATCGGTAAAAACCTTTCTTAAGTGTTTTCATTCATAGTCCGTAATTTTCTTGTGTATTTAACTCCACTTTTTTCCCAACAAATCCTCAAAAAACCAAAAAGGGCCCCAAAAAAGCCTAAAAAGGAGGAAATCTTCCATCCACCTGTTCTGTATGAACAGGAGATAAATTCTCTGAGTTTTGTTACCTTCCTCCTCCAGGCTCCAGAAACCTGGCCTCTAACCTACAAGACAGAAAATATACTTGGCTTTTGGGTGACAGTAGATATTTCTAGCTAACGACTGAATGAGGGATCCCTAAGAAAGGGTATAAAAATTAAAACAAGTAATGATTCGACCTAAAACGTGGCCAGAAACAAAGAAGTTAAATGTCTACACTGCTGGCACTGGAATAATTGTCCTTCAATTAATCAATGAGTAATGAACAGAGCAATGACCATGTGAATCACTCAATTTAATCAATGTTAAATTTTGATTTCTAAAGTCAAATGCTTCTGGAGGTGATCTACAGTGTTTACTAAGATAAAACCAAAAGGTTGGTTCCACTGCTTACTGAAGGATCAGTTCTGAAGGATATTTCCTTCAGTTCTGAAGGATATTTCCTATGGTTTTGAGACTGATGTGTAATGATGTCAGTGCTGATAGGAAAGTGGCTTTCCAAGCTGAGTGTGTTGGCTCACACCTGTCATCTTAGCACCTTGGTAGACTAAGGTGGATGGATTACTCAAGCTCAGAAGTTCAAGGCCTGCCTGAGCAAGAACAAGATCCCATCTCTACTCAAAACAGAAAAACTAACTGGGTGTTGTGGCAGGCACCTGTAGTCTCAGCTACTTGGGAGGCTAAGGCAAAAGGGAGGTTGCTGTGAGCTAAGACATCACAGCACCCAACTCAGGGTGGCAGAGTGAGATTGACTCAAAAAAGTGACTCTGGGAACTCTGCCTCCAGGGGAGGAAATGAGGGCTAGAAGGAGAAGGGGCACCCAACTCAAGGAAAACCAGAACAGGAAATGAGTACCATAGAATTCGGCAGGAGAAAGCAGTGTCAGATCATGAAGCCACATAGGTCAAGCTAAAAGCAAAAACATCTAATAATAATAATAATGATAATAATAATGCCAGCTGCCATGTGCTGCACACAAACACAGATATCTGGCAGGAATAGTTCTCATCTCCATGAAGCTTTACGACAGCCTTTTCAGACAGGTTCGATTTCTGTTCTAGGGAGAAGGGAAATGAGACTCAGAGAGCAAGTGATAGAACAAGAATTAAACCTGGGCGGACACAGCAGCTCATGCCTGTAATCCCAGCACTTTGGGAGGCCAAGGTAAGCGGATCACCTGAGCTCATGAATTTGAGACCAGCCTGAGCTAGACTGAGACCCCATCTCTAAAAATAGCCAGGCATTGTGGCAGGCGCCTATAGTCCCAGCTACTCAAGAGACTGAGGCAAGAGGATCACTTGAGCCCAAGAGTTAGGGTTGCTGTGAGCTATGACGCCAGGGCACTCTACCCCCGCCCCCCCAAAAAATAATTAAACCTGACAGTCTTACTTCAGGGTCTGTGCCTTTGCCAGAACCTCTACTGGCTAGAAGTGAGGAAATAGCCAAATGAGAATGGCAGTCAGACATTCAGTGAGTGAACTGTTTAAAAGTCAGAGTCAGGCAGTCAGTGAGGGAGACTTTTAAAGAGCAGAGCCCTGCAGCCAGGACAAGTCCCTGCATGTGTGATGCCACTTTTGAAGCCCACAGTCAGCCTTATTCAGAACCTATGGTCTATTTCTCTTTAAGCATCTGCATTTATAAGGCACCATCAGGCTTAACTAGAAATAGTCATCTTAGTAAGTACGGATGATTAAAGTAAATTCTTCAGTTCAATTAGAATCCATTCACTTCCTCTCACTTTTTCTAAATATATATATATATATAATTTTAGAATCTGTTTTGGAAACCTCACTTGAGAAGAGCATACCAACATGTGTAATTCGATGTCTTTCATGAAGGACCTCAAAACTTTTCATAAGCACTCTCGCCAACGCTCTTGTGAAAAAAAAATACTTATTAATCCTGAAGGTAGGGTTGGACTAATAGAAAAAATCTAGTATCTTCCTATGGCCCAGAGGTAGCCTTTCACCTAGGATAGAGAAAAAACATTGACAATTTTAAAATTGGAATTTCACAGATTGTTTTGTAGAGATTACGTAGTCAGAATGTCTAAAGGAGAAGTGTGCTGCTTATCCTGAATCAGCGAACTCCTGGCAGTCTCTGGGGCCTACCAAATTAATTGTTTTGCCTGAGTTTTGTTAAGCAATTAAAACATGTACCACACAGTGTCTTACACCCATTATGATATGCTGGTAAACAGCCAGTTTTAACCTGCAAATCTTCAAATTATTGCCATTATATTACAATTTCCTCAATGAATCCACATATCTGCTTATAATTTTTTTTAATTTCTAAAGTAGGGTTTATAAAGAAATATATCTGACCAGCAAAACCCATAATATGGAAAAGATTGACTTTATTAAATTTATTGCCAGCACTTTATGTTTACAAGAGATTCTTTGTTGTTGTGGCTGTAGTTGACTTTCTCAATGGATTTGTTTAGGTGAGCATGGCTATTGACAATTACTCCTGAAGGCTACAGGAGATCACTGCAGTTTACCCACTAAACTAATGACCAAAACCAAAGTCATATGCTGACCACCAAAACAGTATTGGCCCATTTCTCTTTCCCCAAGGCAAAGGTAAAAAAGAATATAGACAATGAACTAATTTCCATTTAACTAATGGTTATAAATACACATAAATACACATTTATATCATGGCAAATTTTGTGTTTCACTTGGACTGGGCCATGGAGTACCCAGATATTTAGTCAAATATTGTTCTGGGTATGTTGGTGAAAGTGTTTTAGGAGGAGATTAACACTTGTATGGGTAGACTGAGTAAAGCCGATTGTCTTTCCTACTGTGAGTGACCCTCATCCAATGAGTCACAAGCCTAACTCAAAAAAGAAGGCCAATCCTTCCCTGAATAAGAAGGAACTCCTTCCATATGCTGAACTGAAATATCAATATTTTCCTGCCTTGGACTCAAACTAAAACATCAGCTCTTCTTGGGTATAAAGCTTGAAGGCTTTTTGACCAGAACTTCCATCATCTTCTCTGGATGCCAGGCTTTTGGGGTTGGACTGGAACTATACCTTCAGCTCTTCTGGATGTCCAGATAGCTGTCTTCAGATCGTGAGCAACTTCTCAGACTCCAAAATGTCATGAGCCAATTTGTTATAGTAAGTTGAGAGAGAGAGAGAAATGCATATTATTAACTTTGTTTCTCTAGAGAACTCTAATACATATAAGTTGAATTACTCAGGCCAAATCCTTCCCTAATCCTCATTTTAGATCAGTATTAATATTTCTGGCAAGAATTACTAAATAGGGCTTGGTGCCTATGGCTCAAGTGGCTAAGGCACCAGCCACATACGCCTAAGGTGACGGGTTTGAATCCAGCCCGAGCCCGTCAAACAACAATGATGGCTGCAACCAAAAATAGCCAGGTGTTGTGGCGGGTGCCTGTGGTCCCAGCTACTTGGGAAGCAGAGGCAGAAGACTTGCTTGAACCCAGGAGTTAGAGGTTGCTGTGAGTTTTGATGCAACAGCACTCTAACTAGGGGGACAGCTTGAGGCTCTGTCTCAAAAAAAAAAGAAAAGAAAAGAATTACTAAATAGTATGTATACTGGAAGATCAGTTTGTCTTCAGGCTTTAAGATTTGAGTGCACATGTGTTGTAGACCCAGCACTGAGCCAGCTCTGTGGAAGAAAGGACAAGCACAGGAACAAAAGGCCCAGGCCCACCCAAGTGTACTTAAATAGAAACAACATATACTCATAAAGTGTCCTGAGAAACCAATACAACCAAAAATGTAGGACAATATTCAGGTCAAATTCTAATAAATAAATCCAACTGCAGAGCTGTGAAAAGAAAACTTTCTGATCCACAGTCGACAGCTACCTAGTTTGAAGTAATATTTAGCCAAACCAAATTCTACTATGACAAGCAAATAAGGAAGATTCTCAAGACTTTTCTGTGATAGCAGTTGATAGCTGGGCAAATATCTGCTAAAATAGTGGTTCTCAGAGGTGATCCCAGACCAGCAGGGTCAGCATCATGGTTAGGTCTGGCAGAGGGTAGACAGATGGTAAGAAAGTGACTAAGTGTAGGGAATGGGAACCAAATTGTACTTCAGAACCATGTAGCAGATAGGGACTGTTCTCTGGTGGAAACATACGCAGTAAGAAGCTCCTAGTGCCTTTCACTGACCTGGAGTTCAATGCCACCTAATTACCATAGCATGTGTGGAGCTTTGTGAAGGATGCTGGGGAAGATAAGTGTGTAGAAGGAGAAACTGTTATATTAGATATAACCAGCCTGTTATATTACCTGCAATGTAATCTGTTATGTAACACCAACCTGTCAATCATCCTAAAAGCGTGAAACAACAGCCAATCCTGCCAGGAGAAAGGCGGGACAAACTAGTGAGCTTATAAAAGGCAGTGTGCGCCCAGCCTCCTGGTCTTTCTCCACTGGTGGAGACTAATGTGTTTCTCTCTCTTTGGAACGTATTTTCCATTTGTGCAGCCTTCTTCTTTACATTCATTCTTTCTTTAATGAGATAAACTGTGTACAACTGTTCTGTGTTTCTGCTACTGTCATCTGCTTGACTCGGTGCTCAGAACTCACTGTTGACTCTGGGAACCAGGGAATCAGAGAACATCTAGATGGGCCTAACGTGACCAAGGAATTTGTTAGAAGTACCTATCTCTGACCGTTATCTAGATCTACAAAATCAGAAACTCTGGGGGTGGGGCCCAGCAATTTGTGCTTTTACAACTTCTCAAAGGATTCTGTCATACACTAAAAAAAGAGACATCTGATTCAGGTGGAATGAGATCACACATATTTTCTGCAGGAAAAGAATCTTGAGTCAGACTTAACAAGAATAGAAGATTTGCCTGACTTTCTGTCTTGATAAAGGGTTCTATAAGCAAGACTAGAAAGGCAGATTAAATATTTATCTTTTCAAATAAGTGTAGGCTCTGTCTAAATGTTAAACCATATCATGCGACTCCTTTGGCCCATCTATCTTCTACTGATACTGAAGCCTGAAAAATATATACTCCCATGCCAGCCAACCAGCCATCCTGTGAAAATTGATAATCACCCTGAAAACGCTTGAGATTTCACATGTTATCATTCAAGAGGAAATGTGTAGTATTTCGCTTCACTATCAATTGTTATGCCATTTGTTTGTTTATTGTAAACCCTTTGAGTATTTAGTCAGAAGGTGAAATTTGTAGGAAATTTACAAACTATAAAGAGGCCGAAATTAATGTGAACATGGAGGCCACAAGGATTACTGAATTTTAGTAGACATATTTTAAATTTTTCTTGTTTCTTTCTATAAGATAGTTTTTCTTAACACAGGTGTATTATTATATCTTTTCATTAGTCTCTATAACATTTTAGTGTTCTACTTCCCCCTTGTGGAGAAAATTAGAATTTCGCTATTTGGGAATTTCAAAAGCTGAGAATGGACAGACAGCAAAGCTTTTAAACCAGTGTCAAGTTTAAATAAAAATTGGCAAACACAGCTATCATTTCATTGATTTCTTTATGCCATACAAGTTCCAATATTTTCGGAATACCTCATGGTTGGTAGAATTTGTTTTTCTTTTCATCCAGGCAGCATCTAGGTGCAGACACAAACAACGAACAGCAATAGCCAATTTTTTCCAACAGTTAATTGCTTACTTTTTTAGGGTGCCTGAAAATGGAAATTAAATACATTAAGGTATTGTAAACATTTCTGTTAAATATAGAGTTGCTAATGACTGTACAAGATTTGTGTTAGTCTTTTCACTATTGTCTAAATGCTGCATTGATTCAAAAGAATAATTAACACTAGGGAAAAAAATCCAAGTTTAATCAAAATTTTATTATAAAATCTACAACTTATTGCTCTAGAGTTGATTTCTCACTCTCACGGAGATTAAGTGTCACCACAGCAATAAATTTTAGTCATTCATCAAAATGTACTTTGAGCAGATTACTGGGATCATGAATGTGACAGTGTTATGGTCTGAATGCATCCCCCAAAGTTCACGTGTTGGAAACTTAATCCCCAAGCAACAGTTCTGAGAAGTGGTTCTTTTAACAGATGGCAGAGCCCTCATTAAAGGACTAATGTCCTCATCACCAGAGTGGGTTTGTCATGAACGTGAGCTCAGCTCCTCTTGCTCTCTTGTGCACTCTTGTCCTTCCTCTTTCCACTGTAGGCACCATAGGGCGACACAGCACTGAAGTCCTTGCCAGATGTAGGCCACTCAGTCTTGGACTTCCCAGGCTCGATAACTCTGAGAAATCAATCCTGTTCTTTATAAATTACCGAGTCTCGAGTATTCTGTAACAGCAGCATAAAACAAACTAAGATGGAAAACTGGCACAAAGAAATGGGGTCATTGCTCTAATATATACTTGAAAATGTGGAAGTGGCTTTGGAACTGGGTAATGGGAAGAGGCTGTAAGAATTTGGAGGAACAGACTAGGAAAAGCCTAGACTGCTGTGTAGACAGCATTAAGGGCATTCTGGTGAGGGTTCAGAAAAAAAGGTAAGAGCTCTAGGGAGAGAGCCTCAGTCTTCTTAGAGATTATTTAAGTGGTCATGATGAGTATGTCGCTAGAAAATGTGGACAGTAAAGGCCATTCTGATCAGGTCTCAGAACTGAGGAATAAAGCATTGGAAACTATTTTAAAGGCCATCCTTGTTATAAAATAACAAGAACTTGGCTGATTTATGCCTACGCCTGAGGGCAAAAAGCAGACTTTAAGAGCAATGAACAAGAATATCTGGTGAAAGAAATTTCTAAGAAAAATATTAAAGGAGCTATGTGATTACTTTTAACCACATGTAGTAAGATGCAAGAGGAGAGAAAATGATTTAATGGTGGAATTTATAATTAAAAGATAAGCAAAGCAGAAAACTGAAAAATTCTCAGCCCATCCTTCTAAAGAGTGAAAAGGCATCTTTAGAGAAGCTCACCGACAGTGTGGCCACGTGACCAGTCGCTAAGGAGATTAGTGGGAGTAGAAGGAAGCCACTTGCTATTCACCAACACAATGAGAGAAAGACCCCAAAGGCATTTCAGACACCCTCTAGGCTGGCTGTCTTCTCACAGTCTCAGAGCAGGTGCTTGAGGGTAAAGTTTCCAGAGAAGTGCCCACAGGAGCTCTGCATCTGCCGCCCTGTGCCACCTCCAGTCTCCTCCCACTGAATTCCAACACTGTGCTCCTCAGCTGCACCAGCTGTGGTTCAACTGATCCCAGGTGTGGCTTGACCCACTGCTTTGGAAGGTACAAGTGAAAGCCTTGGTACGTGCAAGTGGTTCTGACAGAGTGTAGAGGCTGTGGGGCCATGCAGCCTCCATCTAGATTTCACAGAATGTACCAACCTGGGGCCCAAACAAGAACCTGTCACAGAGCGGGGACTACTGTAATGCCTAATGGAGCCATGGGAGCAGGCCACCACAGAGATCCCCGCACTGTAGAGCTATACCAGCATGCGACAATAGCCCCGGACAGCTACAGGCACAAGACTCCAACCCGTGAGAGTTGCTGTGTGGGCTGAACCCAGCAAAACTATAGGTGCTGGGCCACCCGCTGCCAGTATGTCCAGGAAGTGGCGCGTGATGTGAAAGATTATTCTGGAATCTTAAGATTTAATGTTGTCAGCCTGTTAGGTTTTAGACTTACTTGGGCTTAGTATTCTTTTCATCTTGCCTCTCTTTTGGAGTGGGAATGGTTGTCTTATCAGTGTTTTGCAAGCTCATACCTTGTTTAGATGTCACAGGCTCACAGCTAGAGAGGAATTTTGTGCCTTGAGTCTCATTCATATCTGACTTAGGTAAGACTTTTGAGTTGATGCTGAAATGATTTTAGGGACTGTTAGGATAGAATGAATGTATTTTGTGAGCAGGACATGAATTTGGGGCAGAATTTATGGCTTGAAACTTAATCTCCAAAGCAATGCTGAGAGGTAGCACCATTAAGAGGTGATCAGGTCACAAGAGTTGTGCCCTTGTGCATGGGTTAATGTCGCTACGTCAGGAGTGGGTTTGTTATGAAAGCAAGCTGGCACCCCCTGGCTCTCTCATGCTCTCTCACCCTTCCTCTGTGGGAAGATGCATCATGAAGCCCTTGCCAGAATTGGCCTCCTCATTCTTGGACTTCCCAGTCTGTAGAACTATGAGAAGAAAATCTGTTCTTTATAAAATACCCAGTCTTGGGTATTCTGTTCCGGTAGCACAAAATGAGATAAGATAGATATCAAGGCCAAAATTTTAAAAATATGAAACCCTCACATGGAAAAGAAAAGAAGCAATCATAATTTCAATAACTAATTTGGCATTTACAATATGTCCGGTCCTTATTGGACATATTATTCATATTTAGTGCCCATGTGATAATCTCGGGAATATTGATGATTTTTACGCACCACATGATGCCACCCTAGAATCATGCAGCAGTCTGACTGATGAGTGTGAAATGGTCCCACCTCAATCAAGGCAAAAAACTGGGAAAACGACAACGGACTTAACCTTGAAGGAATTCTAGTTTCCTCTGTCTCTGGTTTCCTTTATCTCTGAGGTTATTAGGCAATGACATTTATTAAATCTTTGCCACATTCAGATGCTGAGATAATGAGATACTGAAAAAATATCTTATCCTTCAAGGCTGAGCTCAAATGCCAGCGTGTCTCTAAATCCAGGCAGAATTAATTCTTCCCTCCCCAATGATATGATAGTACTTTATTCCTACAACTAAAAACACACTTCACATGTTATTTTGTAACTACAGTGCACCCATGACCTCTGTTTTCCTCACTAGGTTCTGAGTTCTTTAAGGATAGGAATTACATCTTAGTTATATAGAATCTCCAACACCAACATCAGCATAGTGCCTGGCACATAGAAGGTGCTCAAAAAATGTTTGCTAAATGCATTGGATAAATTGAGGACAAATGGCCCAATAGGAAGGCATTGATAGCATAATTATTGCCCTCCATTAGTTTATGGTTTAGCTGCAAATGCTCCTGAGTCAATTTTTTTTCCTTCTTAAACCCTAAATGTATATTGAATGGCTTGGCTCTTTGTAAGCTTGTAAAAAATGTAAGAGCAAGCTTAAGACCGCTCCTGGGGCTAAGGAGAACGAAGACAGGGTGCTCTGTTAGCTCAATACTCCCAATCATCTTCTCCACAGAACTTGGCATGTATGGCTGCTTTCTCCCCTAACATTACTTTCCTCTCTCCACAATAGCTAGGAAATGCCCCAGGTGAAGTTGTACCTGGGCAGAATCTGGAAGTGGTCAATATGCTGGGTTTTTAGTGATGTAAAGAAGACTCTTATTGTCCAATAATCTTTTTCCTACAACTGTGATAACTAAAAATGCCCCATTGCCCTGACCACCTTCAAAGTCAATCTTTTCTTGGAGGGTCAGCTTACCCAGCTCCTAACACCTTGATATACATTCCCGTGTATTAGACTATCCACACAGGTTCTGATAAGAACCGAGAGCTCCAGGATTCTGAGAGCTTAGTAGGGGAAGCCATACGATGAAGGATGGGAATGAACATAACTGGTCTGACAGTGAGGCACGGAAGCCCTGCCCTCCTAAAACCCTATATTCCTGTGACTTCCCAGGGGTCCATCTAGGTGGCCTTCATGTACATTTTGTGCTCTCTCCTATCCACCCCCAGTTTATGACTGCTATGCCTCCCCTTCAGAACAATAGTTAACTCCAGAAAAACATTTCTCGTACTACACGGTCAGAATCTTCCTTTCTTCTCAAGTAACATATGGCGACCTCTGTGATGTTCACATGTTGTGACTAAACCCAAAAGGGCCTGAGCTACCCTCTGTATACCAAGTAGCCATTGCCACCAAGAAGGATTGAATGCCCTCATCAAATATTCTTGGGGAAGAGTACTTGTCCAGTGTGAGAGCAGCCACGTAAGAGCACACAGATCCAGGGCAAGAAGCAGGGAGCAGCCTCACATAGTTACGCCTCCCCCTTAAATTTGCAAAGCATGCGCCATAGAACACTGAAAGGACTCTGTGCCCCGGAAGCAGCAAGTGGCAATGCAGTACTTAAAAACTATGCTCTGTTTCCACATTTTGGTGATTGTAAATTAAGCTGCAATAAACAGTTTAGTGCAAGTGTCCTTATGGTAAAAGGATTTTTTTTCTTCTGGGTAGATGCCCAGTAATGGGACACAATTAATGATCCAGTACATGATGGGGGATGGGGGAAGGGGAGAGCAAAATGAGGGAAAGAGGGACTTTACCTAACAAATGGAATCAATGTAACCTGGTTCTTTGTACCCTCAATGAATCCCCTACAATAAAAAAAACAAACAAACAAAAACTATGCTCTGGGCAGAACTTAAGACATATAAGCTAATCACTTTCTGTGTTTTGTGGTATAGATCCTCAATCAGGTGGACATCATCTTTCAGAAAGGGGGTGTCAAAAACAGCCCAAGACACACTGGAGGGGAGCCATGCTGGGCAGATCACCAAATCTGAAGCAAGAAGGAGTTGAAATCATGTGAGCATCTCTTGCCATTTTTGCCATCATTGTCATTGTCATTGTTATTGTTATTGTTATTGTTTGGCCAATTAAGATTGCTTTCTTCCTCTTTTCAATTTCATTTTAGGAGAATTACTTCTTTGCCTTCCTGTGTGGTCTTAGCGAAACTAACTAGACCTTACCAAACAGAGATGTGGCACTCACTAGTGGAGATTTACCAACCAGGTAAGTAGGCACAAAATTCCTAGCATAGAATTGTGGTACAGTATACCGAAGCCCTACTCCGTCTAATGTCCAGCTTTCCCCTCCCAAAGGAGATTATTTTTATGGATGAGGCTGGGGCATTCTGCCTCAGGGTGGATGCAGCTGGCATTGGACTCATTTTATTTTAAAGGAAACTGTTTTAGACTGTCACTAGCATTGGGTCAACACT
Source organism: Otolemur garnettii (assembly GCF_000181295.1). NCBI lineage: Eukaryota > Metazoa > Chordata > Mammalia > Primates > Galagidae > Otolemur > Otolemur garnettii. The sequence continues at coordinate 355,767 of NW_003852400.1, forward strand.
GAGGCTGTCACACAAGAGTTGCAGAGGCCAGTCATTTCTATGAATGGCAGAAGTGCCCCCAACACAGCAGTGCCAGACTGAGACTGAGACTCAGACTCAGTTTGCTGGTTTATCTTCTCCAAGTTACCACCCCCCTCCCAAAGCAGGGTTCATCTTTATTGACTTATTTATGCCTCAGCTTCACTCAGAGAAATGGGGGATCAATAGTGATGAGCTTAATATTTATTTTGCTTAAGAAGACAAAGTTTAGTAATTTTTTTTTTTTGAATCTATGTTACCCTTGGTACAGTGCTATGGCATCACAGCTCACAGCAACCTCAAACTCTTGGGCTTAAAGGATTCTCTTGCCTCAGCCTCCCAAGTAGCTGGGTCTACAGGCGTCCACCACAATGCCTGGCTATTTTTGTTATTGTTGCTGTCATTGTTGTTTGGCAGGCCCAGGGCCGGGTTTGAACCTGCCAGCTCCAGTGTATGTGGCTGGTGCCCTCGCCACTGAGCTATAGGTGCTGAGCCCAAAGTTTAGTAATATTAAGAATTAAAACTTTTCTCTAGCCAGACCTTGCCAACTAGTACTTGTTTTGATATCTTTTTTCCTTATAGCACTTGCAATTTAAAACAGGCTACTCCTTGCTACATTTTCTTCAACTCTAAAAATGAGATAAATACAAACATGGTTTGTTCCAAACAAGATTTAAGGTACCTCCAAAAAAATCAAAACAATAGAATAAAGTAAACGTATTGGTTTTCTAGGGCTATATGTTAGTATTCCAGGGATGATGTAACAAAATACCAGAGACTGGATGGCTTCAACAACAGAAATTTGTTTGCATACAGTTCTGGAGGTTGACAGTCTAAGCACAAGGTGCCTATGGGGTTGGTTCCTGGTAAGGCCTCTCTTTCTGGCTTGTAGACAGCTGCCTTCCTGTTGCTGTCCTCCCATGGTCTCTGCTCTGTACAGAGAGAAAGAGGGAAGAGGGGAGGATCTTTTGTGTCTTTTGTAAGGAACACAATTCAGTCCATAACAAGTTGAAATAATAAAGGACCACCTACTGGGAGGCTTAAACAAGGGAAATTTACTTTCTCACAATTCTAGACGCTGGAAGTCCTAGATCAAGGTGTCCGCAGGGACGGCTTCTTCTCAGGCCTCTCTCCTCGGCTTGCAGACAGCCACCTTCTCTGTGTTTTCAAGTGGCCTTTCTGCTATGTGTCTGTGTCTTGATCTCCTCATCTTATAAGGACACCACTCACATTGGATTAGGGCTCACCCTGATGAACTCATTTTAACTTACCTTTTTAAAGACCCTATCTCCAATTACAATCACATTGTGACATACTGAGGATAGGACTTCACATGAATTTTAGGGGGACACAATTCAGCATATAAGAATAAAACAGTAGGTGAAGAAATTGGGCAGATGATAAAAATAGGAAAAGACATCAAGATACTGAATGGTGGTGCTTAACTTCCTGGGTCATGACTCTGGCTCCGAGGCTCATGGCTGCCAATAGAGGAGTATTTGATCGGTTACAGAGGACTCCTCATATATCACAGATAGGGTTGAATGATGATCTTCCAGAGACAATGTGCTTTTGTTGTCTAATAAAAGTGGTGAGTGATGGTCAGAATCTTAGACCAAAGAGGAAAAAAGAATGGAACCATGGCAGCCCAGTGGAAAATGTGTTCTGAGTCAGTCATGATCTTACGGATTCTTTCAAAACACAGTTAATGGGGGGTAACCATCTAGGCTTTGAGATTCTGTGGAGACAGTATTCCCCAAAGAAACCAATGTTTTGTAAATAATACATACTCTATGCATATATGTTTATGCAGAGTAATTTTCAAAAATTATCTACCGCAATTTTTTAAATCTCCTAAAATTAACTATAATTCTAATTTCTAAGCTAAATGACAAAAATCATAAGGGATTCTGAGATGTATATTGGCCCGTCATAGTCTTCAGCATGTCCGTGTCTCTTAAAGACTATTGCAACTCAGTGGGCCAAAGATGATGAATGTCCGGGTGCTGTAGCACCAAAAAAAAAAAAAAAAAAAAAAACATGTGAGCCCACATCCTGCAGACCACATGGTTTCACCCTTAGAGGGAAACTAGAGATTAGGTCATGAGGACAGAGGAAGACATACACTAGGATGAATGGTAGAGGCTGGGATATGTCCAGCCTCATTCAGAAATGAAGTCTAACTGCCAAATTAAAGGGAATTGGCTAGTTGGCCTCCTTTTCTGCCCACAGATAGGAAATCTAGGGTAGGACTAAAGAGGCATGAAATTGGGAGATAGTCTGCTGGGATTTGAATCCTTAAATGACCATTTATTCAATGTGTGACCTTGGGAAGGTCATTAAATTCTCTGTTCCTTGGTTTTCTCATCTGTTTAGGGGAAGGACAGTCATACCTATTTCAGGGATCTGTTCTGATGATTTAATGACTTAAATATGTAAAGTACTTACAACAGTGTCCAACTACATATGAAATGTTGTTGTCAATTAAATAGCTCCTTGTGACTTGAAAATTACAGTTTGGAATAGACAAGTTTCTATAAAATTGTTTGACTAGAAATGATGATCAGCGTTAGAACAGTTTTGGCCATATGTGCGTATTCACACACCCCAAAATGTACTCTACACTGTGAATAAGGTTCATTTATTCAGATATGTAATGAGGATCTCATTCTATTTGTAAAGAGAAACATGAATTCCTTTGTCAGTATTTCATAATGAGACACCTCTGCGTTTAAAACCCCAAAAGGGAATTCTCACTTTTCTGAGCTGTTGTAATACCTTGCAATTCAGATAGAATTTACTCTCGGCTTTCACGCCAGGTCCAGGCTTGACACATTTTTTCTCCAGCTGGGTATCTTTATTTAAGATTATTTTCCCCAGATGTGTCTGTGTTCGTTTTTCTCAATTGCATCTTGTTTTGTCAATTTTTTTGCTCCACTCTCTGAGCCCCCTTAAGCCTTTGTAAACTCTCAGTCTGTGGTGTCCTCCTCACCGTCATTTGGAGCTCCATTGTAAGCCGGGCCAGATCACTCACAGCGCTTCGAACATTTGCATCCAAGGCTTTCCTGAGTCTCTTACTTGCACCCCAATGCCTTTCTCTAGAAAATGTTACTGGCTGGCTGCTTCTCTCCCTTTTTTGACCCTCATTTATTCTCACACTCATTCTCCCCTCTTTTCCTTGTTCCTTTATGAATTAAGGAAAACTTTTGTACCACCTTGAGCCCTCAACTAAATCAGGGTTCCAGCACCAGAGCAGCTAAAGCACCCCTACCCCAACAGCAAATGGAAGGGAGCTGGACTTGGGTGTTTACAGAGGGCCTTTCAGGGAATACTTCTTTTACTGGGCAGACAGCCTTAAGCTCCTGACCAAAGGGGTTAGGGTGGTACCTTGCAAGGGAAACTTGTTTATACTGCCAGGTGCCCTTCAGGCTCTTTTTCGACCCATGTCCAATTCATGGCTGCCCAACCATTACTCTGGTGCTGAGAGCCCAACCTTGTCCTCTCCGGAGTGTCCCAGGGAAAACCTGGCCTGGGGCAGCCCCTGACTCTTCAGATGGAAGGTGTGAATTCAATACACCTCCACAGTAGCAAACAAGTTCAAAGGTTTCTACTTACAGATCCTACCAGGAAGTCAGGAGGGCAGCCCTCAGTCCCTGGGTCCTTTTGAAAGAGTCAGCAGAGAGGAGAGTGCATAGCAGGGAGCAGTGTCTAGAGGGGAACACAGTGTGGGGCACAATAAGTTTTCAGGCAACTGTCCAAATAATCCATTTAAAGGAAGCAGTGCAGGGCAGGCAGCTCAGCCATGCTGGGGAGGTACCTCTGGGCTCTCACCTCTGGCCACAGCTGGGGCCGTTTGGGTGTGGCATAGAACTGAGACCCATGGAGGGTGACTAAGCCCCCTGTCTGGTATGCCAAAATTAAATTTGTATTCAAAATGGGTGCCAAGGTGACATAAAATCATAAGAATTCACTACAATTACCCAAATGGGTTCTGTTACTCCAGGAAGGCTTTTCTCGTCGCCTACTTGGTGCAGATACATAATTACTATAGAACACATTGAAATGAGATCATTTGTTTTATAAATTACAGCCACAGGCACGTCTCTTTTTGTATACTTTCTCTTCTTTCCCTTAGTATCTAAGGTTATGAGATTTACACTGCTGCTTATGTTGACTCCCTGATGTTCTGGCGATGTGTGACATCTGTTATTTTACAGCACTTAACTCATGTGCACTGACAGCCAGACACCTACTGGAAATAACAATTAAGGGCATAAATAACACACATCTGCATGAGTCCTGGCGCTCACCAACATATTAACACTACTTGCCACCTTACAGACTACTCTCTTTGGTGGTGTGATAAGCATTTGATTTTAAAGAGTTTAGTTTTCCTTCCTGAGGAGTTTTTGGCATATATTTTATGTAATTGTCTGCTTTTGTGGGTTGAGGTGTGTGTGTGTGTGTGTGTTGTGAGCACTCAGGAAAGGGAGGCACTCCCCATGGTATTCTCTCATTCCAGCGCTTGCTTTCCTACCTGAATAGTTTTTACAACAACATCAAACATGACTCATTGGTAATCCCCGCTGATATAAAATTCACAGGCCTGTGTGCTTCCTTCTGAAGGCAGCAATTTGCATTTCTGGGGAGGTCTGGAAGAATAGGAAAAGGTTATTAACTGTTATGATTCGCTGGCCACCTACAGCCCTCACGCTGGGGTATAAGAGACAGAAAGGGGAAGGTCAGCTCTTCAAAATATATGTGTAACTAGCACAGAGATGCCAAAGCATCTTGGTTGTGCTTTAATTAGCAGCTTCCAGGGTCAGAGGACTCTAGAGAGGTTCCCAACATCTACTCTGAGCCCGTGGAAACTGTCACTTCACAGACTCCTAAGACGAGAGGGCTGGCCCTTGAACAGCTGTGGGCCTCTACCTCATCCCTACTTGGTAGAGCTGGGGACTGGGAGGCTCCATGGGTATCACTGGCCTTGGCTAGGCACCACACATAAGTTTTAATGTTTCTTTGCCCTCATGAAAACAGGAACAAAGGAGGAAAAAATGATCTGAACTCAGTGCTGAAGGGATGGTACTTCAGTGGATTGCATGGTCACGACAAAACTGACCATTGGGCAGGAATGGAGCTGGAACAGACTCTGAGCAAGGAGCTAAGTGGTGGTTAAATTAGACTGAAATCTTGAATCTATTCTTTTTTTTTTTTTTTTTTTTTTTTTTT
>NW_003852400.1:361835-363124 GCF_000181295.1 Otolemur garnettii
ACACATGCACTCACACAAGAGGAAACATCAAGCTGTTAGTAACTTATCTTCTAATGAGGGGATTATAAATGATCTGATTTTGTTCTGTATTTTTTAATTTTTTCATGATGAATGTATTCTACTATTAAAATCAGAAAATAATTAAACATTTTTAAATGCCTGACCTGCTGTGAAGAGATAATTCAACTCATTGGCAGAACAGATATTCACTGATGCAACAGAAATTTGAGATTTTATGAAAGTCTGTGTTACCCAAAAATCACTTCCACTGGTATCCCACAGGTACTCAAAATTCCCATAATTATATATTCTACAAACAGTATATATCATATAATCTTGTTTCTGTTGTTTTTTTTTAAATGAGCATACATTTAGCATCATTTATATGATTTTCTTTTTTAAGACAGAGCCTCAAGCTGTCACCTGGGTAGAGTGCTGTGGCATCACAGCTCACAGCAACCTCCAAATCCTGGGCTCCAGTGATTCTCCTGCCTCCACCTCCCAAGTAGCTGGGACTATAGGTGCCTGCCACAATGCCTGGCTATTTTTTTGGTTGCAGCTGTCATTGTTGTTTTGGTGGGCCCAGGCTCTGTCAGCTCAGGTGTATGTGGCTGGCGCCTTAGCCACTTAAGCCGCAGGCACCGAGCCCTATTTATGATTATACATGTGTTGGGAACTGGCCCAAACCAATCTGGGCACAATCATAGGTTCTTTTTGATGAATAGTTGTAGCCTCTAAAGATTAGAAGTAGGTGATAGTTTAGGTCTCCTCTTCCACAGCTGCCTCACCAGGGGATACAATGAAAGCAGGACTCACAGTGGACTTGCGTGGCAGAGACAAAGATCTATTAGCAGACAGGTACAAACACAGTCATGATGTCTTCTCTTAGGTCAAAGTGCCAGTTCTCTGCTCCTTCAGACACTCCAATTGACCGTGTATTAAAGGTTCACCAGTGGCAGCTGTGCCGATAGTCTACCTACAGTATTGAGTAAACCTAGTAGGAGGTGAGTGATGGAATTCTCCCTTATAACTGCACACAGGACAGAATGGAGTCTTAGGATATAGGATTGTTCTTAACTAGATTCTGTTCTCTGTTCACCAAGGGCAGGGATGCCTACATAATATTTCTAGCCAACTCACACATCTTAAACACTAGCAATTTTACTAAGGAAAAATTATTTCTAATATCTACATACTAAAAACATAAACAAATAACTGGGAAGCTTGGAATAGTTTTAGCATGAGGCCTTCTGATTATATTCTTTCTTTTTTTTTTTTTTTTTTTTTTT
>NW_003852400.1:363269-390939 GCF_000181295.1 Otolemur garnettii
ATTGTTGTTTGGTGGGCCCGGGCTGGGGATTCGAACCCGCCACCTTAGGTGTATGTGGCTGGCACCTTAGCCGCCTGAGCCACAGGCGCCAAGCCGATTATATTGATTATATTCTTTCAATGGTAACTAACCATTGCTAGAGTCTGGGTTGTTTTGATTAGTACAAGCCAAAAGTTAACTAATCAGCTGTATGGTATTGATTAAAGCTAAAACACACGCACGTTAAGATAAATGATAGACCATCTAATGGTATGCATTTTTTTACTGAAATAATAAGTAGCAAATTATTAGTAGTGGTTACCTCTGAAAGGTGAGAATTCAGAAGGGGGGGACATTTTCTTCACACTGTTTTGTGTGTTATTTGAAGAATTTATAGACACAAATATTACCTTTGTGATGTATATTTATACCAATGTTTTGAAAGATAGAATAAATGATAAATTGGTTTGAATTAAAATTTTACTTCTGCATATCTTCAAAATACATAGCGGCATGGCAGGGGTTGCAAAGCACAGGCTGAACGAGATGTATCTTTCTAGAAAGTGCATTTTGCTGGAAATTCTGGAAGGATTAGGGCATTAGGAAATGTAAATGGTCAGCAATTTAAAACAGATTTTTAAGCACTTTCCCTGAGGCCCTCTTTCCCAGAAACCCGCTCCCCCGCCTCCCATCCTGCATCCTAAGCCCCTTTAGAGATGCTCATTCACTTTTTTCTATGGTTAGAGGATTTGAGAGGGATTATTTGAGGAATTATGCCCTATTTTGTGATTGTCTTTTAATATTTGTCAATTCATTTATCGGACTCTCAGAAGTCATCATAAAACATTTACCTACAAAGGCCAAAAAGAGCTGAAAAAGACGAGTAACCAGTAGCAATTGGTATTTGAGGGAGCTGAGGAAGAAATGCATGAAGGAAGGAAAGAATAGTCTGAAACTCAGCTGAAAAGAGGTACCTGAACCCCTGAACCTCAGATGCAGCCAAGCCTTAGCCTCCTGGGGACTGGAGCTCTGAAAAGGTAAAGAGGAGAGTGAGGGCGGGACAATAAATCTGGAAGTTGAGCTGAGAGGCAGAAAGGTCGAGGAGCTCTCACGCTAATTAATTTTCCTTCACAATTTTATCCCTTCCCAGGAAAAATACAGACTTCCATTCCTCGGCAGACAGGGCCATGTCGGTTCTAAGATTTGCTGCCGATGATGTATATCTGTCAGCTTATTTGCATGGAGCAAAAGAGCTGAGACTACAATTTGTGGGCATGATAAATGGAAATTTGGAAACATTTGCTTTATCCTGCCTTTTGCTTACTTAGGCATCATGCAGATACAAAAGACACTGCCAGAATTTGCTTAGACAATACGGAACAACGGGCTGGGAGGGAGAAGAAAGGGAGAAAATCACTATGAAATGTTGCCACTTCCATGGTAATTCTGGAGCCATCATTTTAAATTGTGAAAAGCTCACTGCTGCGTGCAAGGAGCAGGAGGCTTTCCTGGTCAGAAGGTATTGGCAGGAGGCTTCATTTGTCAGGGACGGAAAACGCATAATTCAAAATGAAAGTCACCTGGCCCTGATAACCGGAAACAAATGAAGCAAAACTTCATTCCTTGGTTCAGTGCCAGGGAGCCACTTCCACCTCTCCAGATAGGATGAGGTCTTTCCCCCCATTTCTTACTTCCTTGCTACAGGCTCTAAGTGTCTAATGTAGGGAGAGAGTTAGAGAACATCACCGGCCCAACCGCTTTTTGTGTATTTGATTCCAGTAATCTCAGGAAAAGCAAAACCCACAATCTGTCTCACTTGTTCTTGCTCTCTCTCCTTGGGGCTCTGCCAGAGGACAGACTTAATTCTTTGTCCCTCTGTTCGAGTGATTCTGAGCCACTCCAGAATGTCCACTTGCTTCTCTCTCCCCTCTGTCTCCTGCCTCTCTTCCCCATCACAATTTCCCTAATTTCTGATTTTGTAATTTTCCCAATCCCCCTCCCCATAAACCCAAAGTGGAATTCAGGCAGCTAGCAAAGGACAAATCACCCATTCTTCCATCCCCCATCTTTCTGACAAATATTTATTTACAACCTGTTATGGATGAGGCATTTGAGAAGGGGGGCAGGGTGCTCCCCATGCCCCCTTCTTCAGTCTATGTTCCTAAGAGACTGAAAACTTTGCCCCTAAAGCGGCTATAAACAGTTTGCAGCTGTTATCTGTGTAGATTTATAAAGGGAAGGTATTACATAAAAATTACAAATCTTTTCTTACAATGCTCAGTGATCCTTGGCTGAATGCTACCCTCCTCCTTCAGCAGCTAAGTAAAATGAACCAGCAGAGCAAATAGAATCTGGTGCCCATGGCAACATGCATTACTGCTTTGAACTTGTCAATCCGCCACAAGGAAATCACATTAATGGGATGTTTTTCTGCTACAAATGGCTTTTGTTTTCACATTTTAATTACAGGGCTAGATTTTTCTTGATTCCTAAATTCTTCAAAGATGTAGGCAAAAAGGAAAATAAAAAGTAATGCTGTTTCAAAAATGCCCTTGAAGTTCCCAGCAGCCTTTTAGTTGGGATGATGAGGGGTAGAGGAGGAGAGACGATGTATCTGTCCCCATTTTCTCCACTACATGACTATGAAAAGACAGGGGCATAGCAGGTACTTTACCATTCAGCTTTTTCATCTTTTCTATATAGTTTCCTCATCTGTAAAACACAGAGATGACAACATCCGCCTGGCAAGAGGGTTCTGAGGTTTAATTAATGTTTGCGAAATGCTAAGGATAACTGCCGAGGATGATCAATTAATATTGTTGGTTAATGCTGGATGGGGGAGCCTCAGTTTCACCTTAGGCCCTGAGCTATTTAATTCGGTCATTAGCATCCAGAAAATGTTCATTTTATGTATCTTTAATTGCTTAAGGGTGGACCATGGCTGTAGAAGTTTATGAACACATTTTATGAACAAATTAGTAAGTTCATAAAGAAAGCTAAATTAGAACTAATTTCCACTACTGAGAAAGCTGAGAAAATAGGAGATGGCACCTGGGTACCATTGTGTATTTAACAGGAAGTTTCAAGGCAACAAATGTTGGACAATGAGAGGGAAAGAAACCATAAGTGTTATCGCTGAATCCTCCTCATTCTGACCTCAGAACTACCTATACGATGAGGGGGAGGCTGGGGAGAACCACGCTGACAGAGTCGGTAAACTGAGTCTATCTCTGCAACTCTTCTTAAGTCTTGTCATTCTGATTTTTGAGAAGAATGGAAAGTATAAATCTTCACAAAATCAAAAAGCTTACTTCCAGGCCCAGATTTACTCACACTGCCCACCAGCAGGCATTTGACTGAGGTATAACAGACACACAAAGAGCTGCGCGTATTGAATGTGTACATTTTGATGAGTTTGTACCCACACACTGACCCACAATACCATCACCACAATCAAAACAACAGGTGTGGCTCGGCGCCTGTGGCTCAAGTGGCTAAGGCACCAGCCACGTACACCCAAGGTGGCAGGTTCGAATCCAGACCGGGCCCGCCAAACAACAATGACGGCTGCAACCAAAAAAAAAAAAAAAAATAGCTGGGCATTGTGGCGGGTGCCTGTAGTCCCAGCTACTTGGGAGGCTGAGGCAGGAGACTCGCTTAAGCCCAGGAGTTGGAGGTTGCTGTGAGCTGAGATGCCATAGCACTCTACCCAGGGGGACAGCTTAAGGTTCTGTCTCAAAGTAAAAAAAAAAAAAGTGTATCCAACACCTCCCAGCGTCTTTCCTCGGGACATTGTTGACTGAGGCAATTAGACCAGCCTCAGCCACTTCCTGAGTCAATGCAACCTGAATGGTTCCTCCCAGTGAAACCAAGTCGGGGAACACTCTGGACCCCGGGATGTGGACTGCGAGCAGGAAGTGGCCCTTCCTCCTCCCCTCAGCTCTCCACACTGGCTCTCACAGCTTACGTGTCCATGCAAAAAAATCCCAGGCAGGTACTGTCGATTTTCAGATTAGGCCACGGTAACTGAATGTCCTCTGAGCATTTTAGGCAATAAGATCCCTGGCCAGGTTTAATACTAAGACTTCAGTCTCTCATCCAGTTTTCTCATTGCTTCCTCAGGCTAGAAAACCTACAGGTGAGGAAGCAAAGAGCATTCCTTCCTTTACTTTAAGCAGGCCCATTATTCCTTACTTTACTCACTGAGCACCTAACATATGATACACCATGAAAAATGACACAATAGAGATACAGTGGTTAGCTGCCTCCATCCTGCTTCCTGCCAGGAAGGTTGATTATTGGTCTGCCGTCCTGGGATGTGACTGCCACCTGGTCCCCTTCTTCCCCAGAGTGTACTATGGAGATGCTACTTAGAGCTAGGAATATCCTAAGTAGCATTCTTTTTCTTTTTTTTTTAAAGACAGAGCCTCAAGCTGTCACCCTGGGTAGAGTGCTATGGCATCACAGCTCACAGCAACCTCCAACTCCTGGACTCAAGCGATTCTCCTGCCAGCTCAGGTGTATGTGGCTGGCGCCTTAGCTGCTTGAGCCACAGGTGCCGAGCCTTAAGTAGCATTCTTAACGAGAACAGTTTGTCTTCCAGAAGAACGTTTCTTCTTTATTAGGAGGTCCTGCGCACTAAAGACACACAAGGAAGGGTTTTGCAACCAAAGGTAACAGAAGTATCCTTGATGGGTGACAGGGTGAGGACTTCCAACAGCCAGAAGTCACTGTTAAAGATGCAGAGAAATCCTGCAATAAATAGACTTATTTAACAATGTCTGTCACCGTCTACTCTAAATTTAGGGAGCAACAATATTTGAAATGCTGTAGAAATGTCTGCAGCATGACAATTTAGAAAACATTTTTGACATATTACCTTCCCAGAATAGTTACCTACCTCCTGGCTGAGAAATGGATCATAACCTGTGCCCCACAAAGAACAAGATGGTTGGCCTGAAAGTGCTGGTCACTATACCTGATACATAAAAGCTGTTCAATGAGTACAGTATTAGATGAACCCAAATATGAACCCAAATCTATGTGACAAAATAGGATATTGTAAAGGTATATTTTGAAATATAACAGGAATGCCCAAGGAAGACAGGCCCTAGGCAGCCACGTACAACTTTATATCCAAAAGCCAGGTCGAGGATATTAATGGGGAAAATGGGAGGAACTAGATTATTAATATAACCTCAGCGTCCCTCACAGCAAAGCTCATGCTAGTATCATTTTCACCCTCTGGTCTCTCTACTCTTCCCCACCTCTGATTTGATCCTTTCTTATGGCCCACTCCAAAGGGCAAAAGCATGCACACCTCACAAATAATGTTTAACGATGGGAATACTGCAATGGAGCATAGAAGGAAAAGAAGAAAGTCTGTAGGATTTCATTTTCCACCACACTGCCGCATCCAGGCGGCACATAGCTTTAAAGCAAAGCAAGGCCTCCATCTAGTGGGGAAGCAGAGGGAGGTGTCCAACTCTGGTCTTTGTGCATGTTATGAAACCCTCCTCTGCCCTCCATATTAAACTTGGCAGCTGTTCTAAAGCTATACGCCAACTAAATCATGCTTGACAATCATATTTGTTTCTGGCTACTTAATTCATTCATTTAATCCAGTAATAGATATTAACAACATTATATTCCCTACAGCAATGCAAACAATTACAGACATTTGTAATGTTCCAGCTTCTGCTGTGTCACAAATGCTAATGCATCAGTGAAACTAAATGAAAAAAATCTGTCCCTGAGGCAGTAGGCTAAATAGAATAAGGGTGATTTTATCTTCTTTGCAAGTAATAGTGGGGAAAAAATGAAGAATCTAACCATTCTGTAAAAAGCTTTCACCCCGGGCAATTCATTTTTTAATCTGTCTGATTAAAACAAATGCTACATCTTAAGCTACAATCCAACCAATATACACCGAGTGATTTTTATAAGAAATAATAGCAGCACTAAAGACTGCCAAGTTACTCTTTATTTTGTAGTTTATTATGGAAAATACTTCAAGATACGTGAAAAACAGCCACTGACCACCCAGTCACTGTCAACAAGTAAAATTAAGTGTCTGAGAGTTTAGTCTACAGTTCCCTATCACTACTCTGAGGAGCTAGGAAAAGAAAAAAGACTGGCAAAGATGGGACTAGGTACCATCAATATAAGAGCTTTTCAGCCCAATTAGTAGCGTGCTTCTGTTTGAAATGAAAGTGAATGTAATGTTTCTACATTTTTATTATGTAGCAGAACTATATAATCTGTTACAAATCAACTTCTAATTAAAAACTTTGGGCTGTCAATAGACAAATGATAATTATTTTCACTAATGCGGTGCTCCAAATTCAGTGAAAAAGCAGGCACAAAAGGAGGGTTGGGCGGGGCTGGACCTACTGCCATTCATGGAGGTAAGAGAAGTCAAGAATAGCAAAAGAGATGAGCCTTGTAGTTAATTGGGCACTGTTCAAAGTGAATGCAAGTTGAAAAGGAGATCACACAAAAGTTTAGTGACAGTCGTCAGCACAGATGGAGTGCTGCTTATTGCTGGTGAGGACTATGTCAAAATGGAGAAGCAGGCCGGGTGCTGTGGCTCACGCCTGCAATCACAGCTTTTCGAGAGGCCAAAGTGGGAGGATTACTTGAGACCAGGAGTTGGAGACCTGCCTGGGCAGCATAGTGAGACCCTGTCTCTACTAAAATAAAAATTAGCCACTCATGGCCTGTAGTCTCAGCTTCTTGGAAGGCTGAGGCTGGAAGACTGCTAAGTCCAGAAGTTTGAGGCTGCTGTGAGCTGTGATAGTGGCACCATTGCACTCCAGCCTGGGCAACAGTGACAGAGTGAGACCTGCCTCTTTAAAAAGAGAGAAAGAGAGAAGTGCATGAAAGGGCATGAATTTCAAATAATAGAAATCCTTCTCTAAAGAAAGGACTACCGTCTCTCCAGGAAATGCCCTGGGACTAATATGGTGACAACAACATGAGGAAAGTCCTGGCCCTTAGTCCACATCTGTCATCATTATTACTAATCCTCTGTCCATTGCTTGATTTTCCCATCAAACACTGATCTTCTGCCCTTGATGGACACTATATTAGTTTCCTATTGTAACAAAATACCCAAACTTCATGTCCTAAAAACAAAACAAATTTGTTACATTGCAGCTCTGGAGGTTAGAAGTCCAAAATGGGCCTATTGATCTAAAATCAAAGTGTTCCTTTGTAGAGACCACAGAACAGAATCCAGTTTCTTGTGTTTTCCAGCTTAGACAGGCTGCATGCTCCATAGTTAGCGGCCCCTTCTTCCCTCTTCAAAGCCAGCAGTGGGAGGTACAGACTTTCTCACGATGAGGCCAACTCTTGGATTATGACTCTTTTTTCTCCCTCTTTCCCATTAAAGATCCTTTTGATTATATTGGGCCCACTTTGATATACCAGGATCATCTCCTCATTTTGAAGTCAGCTGACTAACAGCCTTAATACCGCGTGCAATCTTCATTCCCCCACGTAACCAATTCACAGGTTCATGGCTATCTTTGGGGGATGATAATTCACCTACTACAGGCTAAATGATAGAAGCTCCACATGGCAGTCCTCTTCTGGTACTTTCCAATCTCCTTTCTCATCAGAGAACACAGTGAAAATTAAAATATTTTTACAGTACTCTGGGGTAACGAGGTAATCCTATTAGGCCATGCTGTAACATTTTGGAAGTCTTTCAGACAACATTGGTGGCAGGGTTGGTCACAGGGACTCATACTACAGCTGTTAAAGCTAAAGCACTCTGTGAACAAATCACAGACATGGATGTACTATCTCCATGGAGTCCTCCAGTGCAACTGAGTGGGATGGGAAGCTTTGCCACTCATTAATCGGCCAGTCTGCTTCCTCCCAGTCTGAAGGGATACCTCTCTTCACGAGGGCAGCACACTTCCATCTTTCTACGTAAGCATTAGCTTCCTTTCTTTTCCATTCCTTCTTTGTGACAACTCGGTGTAACTCCTAGTTGTTCCTAACCCTTGATGAAGGGTCTACTTAAGTGGTAAGTGCTAGAATTCAACTCACATTGGTAAGCAAATTGAAGACCTCTTTGTCGCACATAACTGAAGGGTTCAAAGAAAGATTGGTTTCAAGTATAGCCAGATCTAGGGCTAAATGGGTCTGAAATCCTCTGTGAAGCTTTCTCAGGTCCCTTGGCAATGTTATATTTGTACCTTTTCTGTTAGCAATCCCGGCTTAAATTATACATTATAAATTATAAATATAAATTCATACAGATTCCTTTTGACCGCTTATATGTATAATCAACTCTTAAATATTTTATAAGTACTGGAAAGGACAGAATTATCTTGCTTATAATTACCAATAGATAAAATTTTCGTTACACCATTTATTATGGCTTGAACATGAAATTTAAATTGCATGGGTAAGTCACTGTGCCAATATAAACAACTCAGAGGATTGGGACAGGGAGAATTTATTCCTTTAAAGGTCCTTAAAAGATAAACTCACATGTCCCCATTTGGAAAAGGTGGTCTATATAAAAATAGTTATCACTTGATTTTAACTTTGAGTTAAACTCAATAAAAGTTTCTATTAAAGTTCTCCTCTGATCTTATAACTGAGAGGCTGTGTCCTAGTTTTCTAAGTATCTAAAAATCCAGCAGTATTGATATATAAACTGATTTTGTCTCCCTCTGACCATAATTCCTTACAAGATAGTATCTCTAACAGTTTGGACAATGCCATTTGAACAGAAGTTATTTTCTCACACTAAAATGTCTGAAAGAAAAATAATGATGGAAAAGTTATAGCAAAAGAGATGTTATCATTTGGGACTGGAAACGCATTTGGTGGATGATCAAATCAGTATCCCAATATCTTCATGAATAGATGTCATTTATTTGGTAGAATCAGAATGTCTCATTCAAATTAAGCTATTTTATCTTACAAATAAATGGTTCTGTAATAGTTTGGATAATCGAATTATGAGATATACACATCTTATACTATATCTAATTCATTCATTCACTAAATAGCTACTCCAGTCTATGCCAGTCACAGATCTGGGCACAAAACATACAATTTTGAAGAGAACAATAAAAGATCCCTGTGCTCAGACACCTTACATTCCACCAAGAGGAATAATAACATAATTAGTCATAAAATAAGATGAATGATGTGTAAAAAAGGAAAATAGAGTGAGATAAAGAGATGGGGAGTGTGGAGGAGGAGGGATAAAGTGTGGTGTTAAAGTAAGGTGGTCAGGAAGTCCCATTGGAAAGGTAACATGTGAGCCAAGACAGGAAGAAGTTAAAGGATTTGGCCACGTGATGGAAAAATGGTCCAAACAGACGGAACAGCTCCTGATAAGGCCCTTAGGAGGAAGCCTGCCTGGCATGTTCCCGGAAGAGTAAGGAACCCTTTCTGGCAGGAATAGAGTGAGCAAAGGCATTAGGAGTAGAAAATAAAACTAGTTGAGGTAAGTGGGAGGGTGAGATGATTGCATGGGACATTATAGACCATCATAAACGATTTAGCTTTTATTTTCAATAAGATGAAAGAGAATGAAAGGTTTTAGGCAAAGAAATAAGCTCTGATTAATGTTTAAAAGGAATAATTCTTGTTGCTGGTTTGATAACAGACCATACGGTTAAAAATGGAGATTTACTTTTAACTAATAATCCATATGAAAGATGACAGTAGTATTGGAGATGATAAGAAGCTGTGAGATGCTGGAAATATTTTAAAGCTATAACCTATGGATAGCCAGGCGTTATGGTGGGCACTTGTAGTCCCAGCTACCTGGGAGGCTGAGGTAAGAGAATAGCTTAAGCCCAAGAGTTTGAGGTTGCTGTGAGCTGTGACAGGACAGCACTCTACTGAGGGTGACATAGTGAGACTCTGTCTCAAAAAAAAAGCTATAACCAATGGAATTGGCTTTGAGGAGCAAGTACAGGAGCCTGACAGGAATCAAGAATCACTGCAGGGTTGTTTTTTTTTTCCTTTGCAGTTTTTGTCCGGGGCTGGGTTTGAACCAGCCATCTCCTGCATATGAGGCTGGCACCCTACTCCTTTGAGCCACAGGCACTGCCCCACACTCCAGGGTTTTAATTTGAGCAATTCAAAGGATGAATTTGTGATCAACTGAAATGGAGCAGGTTTGAGATGGAGTATCAATAAATCGATATTGGAGGGGTTAAGGTGTACTGTGGAGAGTGAATAGATGAAATGTGGAGTTTTTAGTATATGAATCTTGATGGAGATAGACATTTGGAAGTGGCAGGCAATGTATTGATATCAAAACTAGACGAAAAGAGCCCACAAAGGGATCGAAGAAAACAGAAGTGATAAAAGGAGAAGAGAAGGGAGGGAAGAGGTGAGCAGAGATGAGAAGAGGGAAAAGAAAGAGAGAAGAAAGACCTGCAGGGACGAGGGGACAGGAAGAACAAGGAATGAGCAGGTCAGGTGCAAAGAAGAGGAAGAGGAATTAACAAGAGACGCTGAGAAGGAGCACACAGGAGACACGAAAACCCAGGAGTCTGGGGTCCTGGGTGCTAAGTGAAGGACAAATATCAAGGAAGAGAGTATTGAACTGTGTGTAGACGAGGTCTGAGATCAACGTATTTGTGATCTGACATGGATTTCACAATGTACAGCTCATTCATGACCCTGATGAGAAAGTTTTGGAGGAATGGCAGGAAGGAAAACTCTTAGGACAAGTTTTACTACAAAGGAAAGAAAAGAAATGCAACTACTATTGGTTGGAGAAGTGGGATCAAAAGAAAAATTTGTTTTAACATGACAGAAATAGCAACAGACTTATTGCTAGGGGGAATTATTGAATGGAAAGCAAAAAAGAAAAAAGATAACACAAGAGATGAGAAGAATCTGTGAAGCAGTGTCTCTGAATGTCCTCAGCGATGCGACCCAGAGCACAGAGTGAGGGTCAGCTGTGGGTAGGAAGATGAGGGGCTATGGATGGCAGTGGATCCACAGGCAGGTGGAGGGAGTAAAGCCACTGCTACAGGAGGACAGTGGAGAAACTCAGATTACAATTTGCAAGCACCGGCTAGGAATGAGTATGGATGCAATTTTCTTTACCCTATTTTTTCCCACATAGATGATGCTTCTAATTCTCCCAATGCTGGCTTTTTATATTCATAATTTTTATATCATTTTGCACAAGGCAGACAAACACAGAAGTTAATGAGCACTCTGGGAGTAAATGAAGGAGGATTTTGGGGTTCTTGCCCTTGCATGCATATTTTGTCTCTTAAATCATGGACATCTTATCTTTCAGGCCAGTATCTAGTTTTAATCTGGAGCTTCCTAACATTCCTAACAAAGAAAAGCGAGGTAATACTATATACATAGACTTCGTGCCTTTAGGGTCATGACTCTTCCTTGAAATCAGTCTTCTGGTGAATTTTCTCCGGTACCCACAATAGCTCTATAGGAAACATTAGTCTTAACACTTGTTCATGGCAAGCTTTTAAAGTAAAGTATTTAGAAGTTTGCCCTTTCTACAAAACTTTGTCCTTTAATTAGATTTTTAAAGGTATGTCTGCCCAAAGTTTCCAAAGAGCAGTGCACAGAATTCTTCTTTTACTTAATTAGTCCAGAGAGATTCTCCTTGAAAAAAAGATTTCTTGATCATAGATTTTAGAAATGCCTCAAACTATATCTGCTTCTTTGAGACATCCACTGAAAATTAACATATTAAAGACTCAGAGAAATCTTCAGATAATAAGGAAACTTTTGAGACCAATGTTTCCCATACTTGATGTTAAAATTCTTCTATTCAGTGAGCACAAACACACTTTGGAAAAAGTTGTTCTGCTATTTTTTTTGCAAAAATACAAAATATAAAATCTGTAATAAAATTATTAAAAATATTTCAACAATGTTATTCTAACATTTAAGAAAATGAATGTGGAATATATTTTAGTATGTTCTGTTGCTCTTACCCATTTTATTCTTACATAGAAAATACATACATTCCATTGGTACAGCCCTTTTTCCTTTCACACAATCACTTTGATGTGTGTATTGAGTGTTGCTAACTGGAGATCATCTGTCTCCTGAAGAATTTCCTATGACCTACAAAGTACCTCCCTGAATTAGAAACTGCTAACATTTACCATTGTCCAGCTCTATTCCGCTTTCTTGTCACATAGATTATACTTCCAAATTCCTTCCTAGATGGCATTCTAAGACTATACGTGCCCAATGGGGGTGTGTGTGTATATATATATATATATAATTTTATACATATAAAGTCACTTAAGCATTTGACAGTGTGAGACTCTTAGCTCTTTGCTTGCCAACCAAAAAAGCCTTACACTGAGTAGGTAGAGCCATTATGATTGGTGAGTCAGCACTGATGGCTCATCATTTGGAATACAGTTGCCCTAGAAAAACACTCGGACCAAGAGAAAATTTTGTGTAAATAAGAAATAAACTTTTTGGGAAGGGGGGGAGGAGGCACCTGTGGCTCAGTGGGTAGGGTGCCGGCCCCATATATTAAGGGTGTCAGGTTTGAACCCAGCCCCAGCCAAACTGCAATAAAAAATAGCTGGGCATTATGGCAGGTGCCTATAATCCCAGCTACTTGGGAGGCTGAGGCAAGAGAATCTCCTAAGCCCAGGAGTTGGAGGTTGCTGTGAGCTGTGATGCCACAGCACTCTTCCCAGGGCGATATAATGAGACTCTGTCTCAAAAAAAAAAAAAAAAAAAAAAGAGAGAGAGAGAGACAGAGAGAGAAAGAAACTTCTTTTTTTTTTTAAATACTGGGATCTCACTACGTTGCCCAGACTGGTCTCAAACTCCTGGGCTCAACCAATGCTCCTGTCTGAGTAGCCGAGACTATAAGCATGGGCAGGAAATAAACTTTTATAGTGTTAAGTCACTGAGATTTCAGGGTTGTTACTGTAGCATCTACTAGCCTGTGCTGACTAACATACTCCTCTGCCTATGCAGAGTGGGGAACAAAGAAAAATAGATCACAAATCTCTCTGAGAAGCAAAAGAAAACATTTTTTTCTGCCTATCTTATGTCCCTGATCCATGTGGGCCTATATTACTGATTTATGGGTCAGCAAATAAGCATCAGTATTACCTAAATGATAAAAATAGAGAAAACCAAATAATATTCGTTAGCAAACACCAGTCCCTTCCATTTCTAATTACAAAATATGTAATGTAAGATTTATCCTGGAAGAATCATTTAGAAAATGCTAGGGTAAAGTTCATTTAAAACAAGAAAATCTTGTAACACTTTCAAATAATTACTTACTTTAGTTAGTTGTAACTAAATTATGAAATGTCAGCTGAGAATTTTGTTTTAGTGACTTTTCCCTGACATATGTAATGAATCATACAATGTATCTTTAAGTGATTATTATGTGACATTATATTCAAATAATAGGAAATTAAGTTTAAAAAATTGAATAGTTCAAAGTATTTGCAGTACTGATTGAAACTGCTAATTTCGTGAGTGATAATTATATAATGTATCATAACTTAGACTCTACCATGAGGCATCCTTGAGACCTCAGCAGTGTAAGGTTGTGGGGAAAGGGCAAAAACAAGAAGTTTGCAGGTCCAAGGCTAAGGGAAATTATCCAGGTGTAGATTTGACTCCCTAAAGTCCAGTAGTTTAAAATTCAAAGTTGGTATTCAAATAAATGAGGGAAATTTAGGTTTGACTGTGGCCGGATGAGGCAGATTGGAGGAGTGGACAGCAAAAGATTTGATCAGGGGAATGAGGCATAACAGAAGCAACTCCAGGCAAAATCAAATAGCCTTCCCCTCTATTAAAAAGGCTCACTTCTCTAATGTAGTGAAGACCGTTTAGCAAATAATTTCCTTCTTAAAATGTCTACCCAAATACAAAAGTAATATTTACCCAAATACAAAAATAACTTTATTTATGGGCAGTGCCTATGGCTCAGTGAGTAGGGCGCTGGCCCCAAATAGGGAGGGTAGTGGGTTCGAACCTGGCCCCAGCCAAACTGCAGTAAAAAAAATAGCCAGGTGTTGTGGTAGGCACCTATAGTCCCAGCTACTAGGGAGGCTGAGACAAGAGAACTGCCTAAGCCCAGGAGCTGGAGATTGCTGTGAGCTGTAATGCCACAGTACTCTACTGAGGGCAACAAAGTGAGACTCTGTCTCTTAAAATAAATAAATAAAATAACTTTATTTACAGACCACTCAAACATGTTTTGACATGTAGATATTGAATAAGTAGCCAAGCTCGCTTACTACCTGTATGACTAATAGACAGCTAAAGCATGTAATTCATTTCATACTTTGGAAAAAATCATAAAATATTACATCATGGAACTTGATTTGGAATCTGCCCAAAACAGATGAAAACAAAAACTGACACCAAGATTCTGCAATATTTAAGGTGAGTCTGAATCCTAACTGAAACAGAAACCCATCATTCAAGGGTGCAAAGAGCCCAAACCTCTCTAAAAACATCTAAATGATCTAATAGTAAAAGAAAACCATAAAGAAAGTACAAATTTTCAAGATCCCTGAGGTCGTCTTTCAAGTTTTGATATGTAACTGGCTACAGCATATTTACCCTTCCCCTCCATTCTCCTAACTCCTCTCTAGTATAGTATCTTTTTTCCTAGGTATTTGCTTGTTATGGTTTGAATGTATCATAGAAAATTTATTTATTTATTTATTTATTTATTTGAGACAGAGTCTCACTATGTTGCCCTCAGTAGAGTGCTGTAGCATCACAGCTCACAGTAACCTCCAACTCTTGAGTTTAAGCGATTCTCTTGCTTCAGCCTCCTGAGTAGCGGGGACTACAGGCGCCCACCAGAAAGCCCAGCTATTTTTTAGTTGCAGTTGTCATCGTTTTTAGCAGGCCTAGGCCGGGCTTGAACCTGCCACCTTTGGTATATGTGGCCAGTGCCCCACTCACTAAGCTATGGGCGCCACACCCTGAATGTGTCATAGGAAATTTAAACCTCAATACTACAGTGTTGAGGTAAGACCTTTACTGTCATGATTGGATTAATGTCATTGTCACAGGTAAAGTTTCCTCATAAAAGGTAAGTTCCACACCTTCTACCCCTCCCTTCTTGTGCGTGAAGGCCATGCGAAGCCTGCTGCCCTGGTATGACACTGCAAGACGCCCCTCACAGAAAGCCCTTCCCTTGGTTTTGGACTTTCCAGGATCCAAAATTGTGAGAAATAAATTTCTCAATACAAATTACCCAGTCTGTAGTATGCTTTCATAGCAGCACAAAATGGACAAAGGCACTACTCTTTTCTAGGTAATCAAGGGTTTTAGGGGAGACTAGAGCAGATCCACCACGGTGCTTCTTGACTGTTCTAAACTAACTATGGTGGTCAATTTTCCCCCTGTTAGTGATTGGTTTGTGCTGCAGACAAAAAAAAAAAGCAGGTAACCTTCCTAGCCAATAAAGATGGGAGGAAAAGCATTTTGAGAGCATTCTAGAAAAGATTTTGTTGCTTATAACAGCCATTTCATTATCACCCTGAGGATGAAGGCAATACACAGAGAGGTCAGAGTCAAGACAGCTACACAAAAAGCAAAATCAGATTCCTGGCTTACTCCTCCTGCAGTTCTTGTTGGGAAAAAAATAGCGCTTGTACTGTTCCAATACATTTAATGTAGGATTTTCTGTTACCTGCCACTGTAGGCATCAGCACTGATACATCAAGTTCTTTGTTTCTTTAAAAATATACCCATGTAGGAAAATTCTTTACAAACAAGAATTAAACATTACAGATTGAAGTAAATCTTCCCTTGCCTTCTAGTCCCATTCCTGAGAAATTATCACATTACCAGTGTACATCGTCAGATCTTCTAGTGGTTGTCACTAAAATTCAAAATAATATGCTTAAGTCACTAGGCTTTAATTGATAACTTATACTCAGTTGGCTACTTAACATGAAAGGAGGTAGCATACATTAACCTTGTTCTCACCTTGCCTTCTTTCTTTCTCCTTCCATTTCCCAGTATGTTAGGCATATTATACATTATTATCTGATAAATCATATCATCTGTGTTTATTTTTAGGTTGCTTGGAAACATTTATAATAATGCAAACAACTTTGCATTGGATCCATGAAAGAAAATTTTTATTTCCCAAAAGAAAAATGTCTAATGTATCCTCTCAATTTCTTTCTAGTTTTCTTTATTCCTTCATGAGCGTATATACTTAGCGGCCATTATCTGGTTTCTCTTATTGTTCTTGTACATTATAACATAGCATAAAAACTGTTATTATTTTTTTCATAAGAGACAAGTAGACGGTAATCTTTGAGTTCTTCTATTTTCAAAATGCCTTTATTTGGTCCCCTTCTCTGTTACTAATATATCCGTTCAGTTTTAAGTTCAAAAGAATTTCCCCCTCAGATCTTTGAAGACATTGCTCCATTTGACTTCCGCATCTGGTATTATTTTTCAGAAATCCTTTAAAGCAATTATTGCTACCTTGTAGGGGAACTTCTTTCAGCTCCACTTCCCCTACCAAAGACTGCTTGTTTCTCTGCGACTATTCCCAACAAAGCTTGACACGTTGCTCTTCTAGATTTAGTGCCATCCATTCTTCCACTTTCATTCCCCTCCTCTATCCTTTTTCCTCACCCTTTTGTGATGATTTATTTTTTGGTGAATCCTTTGTGTTCTCACACAAGACCATCTCATTGGTAATTACCACAATATTTATTATAAAAGTTTATAATAAAGTTTTATTAGGAACAAGATTGGTAATTTTTGACTTAGATGTATACGCAAATCAAAGAAAAAAATCAGTTAATCCTAGAAAAATCCTGTGATTGTTCACTTATTGGTATTTTAATCCGTTTCTATTCCCCCCATTATTTTGCAATGCCAAATGATATTTCTCCAAAAATATGTTTGTCTGTGTGCTTATATAAGTATGTTTATTCTGTGCCTCACTGAGTGGAAATACTTCATTCACTACTCAACTGTCAGAACCTATTTGATATTACTAACTGCTAATACTGGTCCAATTAGTAAAATACTAGCCTGGGTCTTAGTCCATTTTGTGTTGCTGTAAAAGAATACCTGAAGCTGGGTAATTTATAAAGACAACAGGTTTATTTAGCTAATGGTTCTGTAACCCATACGAGCAGCATGAAGGTGACATCTCCTTCATTTTTGGTGAAGGCCTCAAGCTGCTTCCACTCATGGCAGATGAAGGAAACCTAGCAGGAAGGCAGCAGGCTTTCTTTAACAATCAGCTCTCTTGGGAAGTAATAGAGAACTCACTCACCTTTGCAGAATCTGCCCTCAGTAACTCTAGCACCACCCATCAAGCCCTACCTCTAATAGTGGGAATCAAATTTCAACATGAGGTTTGGAGAGAACAAGCATCCAAGCCATAATAGACTGTAAGAGTGATTTGTCCCTTACCTTAATAGTCACAGTCTGATTCATCTGGCCTTGAATATTGTCTTGTTTTAAAAATACAACTCTGTAACAATGACAAGCTTTTATTTTCTCAGGAGAATAAAGTTTCCATTTACATAAAGTATCCTCTCATAATTGCTTGATAATGGCTATTGTAGGTGTAAAATAGCCCTGAAGAAACAATATTATTATTCAAGTAGCTAGAACAGTGATCAGAAGAAAAGTATATTAATGAAATGAGGACTAAACAATAATGGGCTCTGACGGGATCTTTTTCAATCAGTTAATTAAAATACATATTTTTTGATAATGGCGATGCAAATATCAGCATAATATATGCTATCATCCTTGCTTGTGTGTTCATGCACGTGTTCCAAAGAAGTATCATGACATTTTATTCATGTTTTATTTAGATCAGTATTTACCAAGCTTTTTTCATGGCACACTTGGATATGGTTAAGAGTACTTGTTACAAATGTTTCCATGGTCCAGTAAATTTGGTAAACAATACTTGATATCTCTACTAAAGATTCCTAATATAGATTAGTATATTGTGAACTCTGAGAAGCCCATTGTCTTGGTCCATTTAGACTCCTGTAGCAAAATACCACAGACTAGGAGGCTTCCAAAAAATAAATTTCTTTCCCATAGTTCTGTGGTCTGAGAAGTCCAAAATTAAGGCATCAGCAGACCGTCTGGTAACAGGCTCCCTCCTCACACATCTCACTCTAATCTGACGTGGTTATGAAAAGAGAGTGGTCTCCCTGACCTCTTTTATAAGGGTATTAATTAATCCCATTCTTGAGAACTCTGTCCCATGACCTAATAACCACTCAAAGGCTCCACCTCCTAAGACCATCACCTTGGGAGTGAAAATTTCAACTTAAGAATTTTAAGGGGACATAAACATTCAGACCATAGTACTTAATTATAAAAAATCATATTTAACAATGTTTAAATCCTAATCTAGATTTCAGATATTTGAACGTAAGATTTTTCATAGCATACTTATTCCTCTAGATAATCTAGAGTCTAGAACATCATTCTGAAGAATAAGCTGTAGCTACAGAAATGGAATCATAACTTATACTCTATTAACATGTCTATGTTAAAAATTCTGTCCAGAAATGTTTTCACTACAAATTTTTATCCAAATAATTTAAGAGCATTTAATTTTGCTATCATTATTTTCAACCTGTTCCAGTCAGGTACACACTTGCCACTTGATAAAAATTAGTCTTGTAGGGCAATGCCTGTGGTTCAGTGGGTAGGGCACCGGCCCCATATACCGAGGGTAGCGGGTTCAAACCTGACCCCGGCCAAACTATAGCAAAAAAGTAGCCAGGCCTTGTGGCAGGTGCCTGTAGTCCCGGCTACTCGGGAGGCTGAGGCAGGAGAATCGCCTAAGCCCAGGAGTTGGAGGTTGCTGTGAGCTGGGTGATGCCATGGCACTCTACAGAGGGCAATAAAGTGAAATTCTGTCTCTACAAAAAAACAAAAAAAACCCCTCAGTCTTGTGAAGGTCATTTTTGACATCTTTAAAAAGTCCAATTTCAGTACTCATCTTGCTGGACTTAGTGGCAGCAATTTACGAGGTTGATCATTTTCTACTTCTTGATACATTTATTTCACTTTGTTTCAAGACAGAAAACTCTTAACTCACTGACTGGCTTCTCAGTTACATTCCCAGGTTTCTCATTTTCTCCTTGTATTTTTTACTTTTGGAGTATCTGAGGGCTCAGTTCTTTGTTTTTATAGCTATGTACATTCCCTCCATTATTTTATCTAGCTTCAAAGTTTTAAATATCACCTATATTTTTATAATTCCAAAATATACATTTTCAGCTCAGGTCTCTCCCAAATTCCAGATACTCTCCACCATCTAACTCTAATTTTAAATTCAGCAGGCCCAAACTGAACTTCTGATTTTCCTTTCTACATGTCTTCTCACTGCAGCCTTCACTGTCTTAAAGGTAACCTGATCTGTCCAGTTACTCAGAACATGAAGCATACAATCATTCTCTTTCCTCTTTCTTGTTTACATGTAATCCATAGACAATTCCTGGTAGCTCTACTTGCAGAATACATCTGAAATACAACCATTTCCCACCACTTCCACTACCACCTTGCTGTGGTGCATAGGCTGCAACGATTTCTCATCGTGGAATACTGAAATAGCTTCCAAATGGTCTCCCTATTCCACTGTTGTCCCTTGCAGTGGTTCTCAACTTGTGGGTCGAGACCCCTTTGTAACAACAAAAATACATCCTGCATATCAGGTATTTACATTACGATTCATAATAGCAAAATTACAGTTATAAAGTAGCAAGGAAAATAATCTTATGGTTGGGGGTCACTACAACATGAGGAATGTATTAAAGGGTCACAGCATCACGAGGCATTAGGAAGGTTGAGAACCACTGCTCTATAAAGACTTACTGCTTGTTTGTACCAATATCCTCTTTATTCTGCTTTATCTCATTTTTCTCTAGTATATTAAAAAAAAAAATCTTTCAGAAAATTTAAAAAACTACTCCAGGAACATACAAATTCTTAACTGACCTCGGATGATGATGAATACTCACGGAACTAATTTCATCACATGCCAATTTGCATGTTCATTGCATCCAGGACACAGTAAACCCAGAAATATTGAAGTTAGAGATCTTAGTTCAAAAAATGTCATAATCTGAAGATTACTAGTTTTCCCAGGACAAAACTATATAAATAAAATCACTTTAATAAATGTCACAGGTGGTCACTTGTGTAGGGATAAAGATTAAGCTATTTCATTTATTTCTTCAATTATAGAAGTTTCTCATTTTCTTTGTACAATCTGTACAAAACTATGAAGAAGAAAAAATTTAAGTCAGAGGAAAATATACTGTTTCCTAGTTTCTAATTGCTTATATCAAACTCCTTAGACACATACCTGTAGACTATATTGATATTTGCTTTGTATCGTAAGTTTGAATGATTCAAAATCCATTTTTGCTTGCAAAAATTCTGCCCAACAACCAAAAGGTCAAAAAAGAGATGACCAGACCCTGAGAAAACCTTTTCTATGTTTTGGCTTCATTTGTTCTGCTTAATATACTATACACTCAAAATTCAAGATATTCCAGGAAATAAGTAGGGTACATAAATATAGTATTTACTTAAGTCTTCAAATTAAAGATTAACAAACTCAGCTTCATGCAAAGTCTATGCTTTTTCCCAACCTGGCCTAAAGAGGAAAGAACTGGTGGTACATTTGCTCCTACCAACCAAATGTAATAAAATCATAATCAACAAAACCTTCAGGCTCAGCACCTGCAGCTCAAGCAGCTAAGGTGTCAGCCACATACACCTGAGCTGGCGGGTTTGAATCCAGCCTGGGCCTGCCAAACAATGACAGCTGCAACCAAAAAATAGTCAGTTGTGGCAGGCGCCTGTAGTCCCAGCTACTTGGGAGGTGGAAGCAGGAAAATCGCTTGAGCCCAGGAGTTGGAGGTTGCTGTGAGCTGGGATGCCACAGTACTCTACCCAGGGTGACACCTTGAGGCTTTGTCTCAAAAAAAAAAAAAATATTCTTCAAGCTACCAGAATTTATGAGGATGATATGAAAGCAACAGAAATAACCAAACTAGCAATCAAACAAGATTCTATCAGGGTTTTCAGACTAGCCAAAATAACTCCAGGAACATGGCCTTTGATCTGCATAGCCCCAGTGCTATGGATCCTTCATGCCTCTGGCACTGCTCAATAAACTTTTAATAATGAAACAACAAAGAATATCAGGTTGTAAATATTTATATTTCCCACTCACATACACTGTTGTATGAGACATTTGCTAGTTTTAATATGTATCCATAGGATTAATACTCATATGAAGTATGATGTGGAAAAGTGCAGAACTAAAGAAAAGTCTATGTGAAAACAAAGCACACATTTCTTAAGATTTAAAAATATTGCACATAAGGTTACACAGAAATTACTGGCTGCTTTTACAAACAGAATGAGGTATTAGTCAATCTCTAGATAAAGATGAGTACAAAGAAGAGGAACTACACACACATACACAAACTTTACAAAGACCTAGAGTGCAGACAACTAAGAAAAATGTGAAAGACGCATAAGTAGCTATGATTTCAACACTACAAAATCATTTTTAGCCAGGGACAAAACAGTCAATCTCTTGGCAATGTTTCATACGTTTTCTACTTTTTTCCAGCCCCCAAAACCATGAGCAATAAAATCATTTTTTATACCAATTCTATGGTAGAAAAGCATGGTTCCGTGTTAAGTATCAAACCATCCCTTTCTAAAGCTTTCAGTGGCTATTAACCAAGATCCTGTTCTCCTTTGCTGAATGACTCAAATACACAATTTCATGTACATTTAGTTACCCAAGTCACAGCTGCTACAGAGCATGCAATTTTACATCAGTAAAGGTTTCACTGCAAAAATCATTCAAATTCACACATTTTAAATCTACTGTAACTTTTTGAAGTTTAATTTTTAAATATGTACCAGACAAACCCAATCTTTTCTTGGTAATAAGACTGGCCACATTAATCAGCTCAAGGGCACGTAGAGAAAAAGGACTAGACAGAATTATATCTTTAAAAAAAAAACCTTTTCCTAATAAGGAAATAATCAGCATTTTGCCTACAAGTTGAATGTTGCTGAATCTGTCAAAAACAAATAGTTATATCAAATTGTTTAAAGTGAAATCATGCACTTGTCAAAATCGTTCACAGAAAATTGTTTTACATCAAAGATACTGAGGAAGAGTCAACCAGTTTGGTTTAGTGAGAACAGAGAAAAAATGAACTACTGTCCTGAACAGTCAGTGTATGTAGTAACCATATTCCCTCTTCGTTGAGTGACAGTCCTGCAGTGCTTGCTAGATCCATGGAATCTATTTTCAGTCTGTACTGTGTGCCGATTGGTGGTGTCAAAACCACTAAAAGAAAACATTTTTTCCATATCTTCAAACATGTCATCAAACAGTCCACCTCCAAAAGAAAACTCCTGGAAATGATGCCTTTGTCTACTAGAACCATCCTGACGTGTCTGGAAATGATTTTCGAATTGCTTCTTAGACCGAGTGTTTTGGTTTTGACCAAAAAAGCCAAAGTCTTTAAATAAGTCATCAAAATTGAAGTTAAATGACTGCTCAAAAGGACTTCCACTACCTCTCTGTCCTTTACCATTAGTAAAAGTACTGTGTCCAAGTGTATCATATTCTTTTCGCCTATTAGCATCTGAGAGTGTTTCATATGCTGAAAAAGATAGAAATATTTTAGTAACTGAAGGCAAAATATTCAAAATCACATATATTCAAATTTCTTCAAATAAGTGAATTCAACTATTATTTTAGGGAAGAATTTCAAAAGTAAAAGCAAAATGCTATGAACATAAGCATTAAATTAAAATGAAAAGTTATAAAGCAAGGTATAGACTTTTTGCCTTATTCACTCTATATTAGCATCTAGCACAATGCCACCTCTAGTAAATACCAATAAATGTTTATTAAATGAACACTACTGCTACATGTTAACAATTATGAAGTTCTTTAATCTTCCTATTTGTGTGGAACAATTAACTTGTATTAAAGAATTAAACAGTAAAATATAACCAATTAATAAAAACTAAGATTTTTTCCACTTCCTTACTAGTGAAGTAAATATTTAATTCTAATTACATCTACCCACTAATAAACACTGATTATCAGGAGGTACAATCTATTTTCAAACAAGTTTTAAGTCAAAATTTGCTTCAATTTTTCCTTTAAAGACAAATATGACTTTGAAACATACATCAAGAATAAGGCATTTTAGTATCAGAATAGAAAAACACTGTATTTTGTAAGTTATTTGATAAAAACTTGGGGTAGCTAAAATTCCTTGTCACAAAACAGTGATTTTTACAAATAGAATGAAATAGATTTTCAACATTTTTAGATCTCTATACCAATAAAATTACTATCCTTCATTTATTTGTTGAAGAATTTAAGTATGTTAGGAGAAAATAATCTAAGAGAGTCTCACAATATGTATATGTAAATCCCACTCTCCCACCCATCTCCACAAAACCTTCACACTTCTTTGCTAGCATTCTCCTCCTCCTATACTTATTTCTTAGCTATTATTCTCTTCACTAGTTAATACCCATGAGACCTCAGAGGTAGTCACTTATTTACCTTCTGCAATCTCTCTGAATTTTGCTTCAGCATCAGGGCTCTTATTTTTGTCTGGGTGGTACTTCATGGCCAACTTGTGAAAGGCTTTCTTGATTTGACGCTCTGATGCTGATTTTGGCACACCTAAGATATCATAATAGCTTTTTGAGGCCAGAATTAATTCTGTTATCATCAGAATGCAGATTGCAAAGATGAAAACTGACTGGGGAGTAGCCATTTCTTATATCCTAAAAAAGAGAAGAAACAAATTTTATCCATGGAGCTCATCTTAAAAAATTTTTCCTTTAAAAAGAAACCCAATGAAACTTTGGTTTCCAAGGAAGATAAACCTAACACAATATAAAAATGTTAAACATACAGTTTATCTTGTACCTGTTCACATGTTATTTCATTTATACACATTTTATAACTCCCAAATTGCTTGACCTTGTTGACACTAAATAGAATTCAATGAAATTGAGAAAAATCTTTCTTACATTCACCTTTCCACTAATACTTCAGCCACACACAAAAACAACAAACTTTTCAGTAACTGATTTTTATAATCTTGAAGACTCATGATATGCAAGTTGTTAAAAAAAAGGGAGGGAGTCCAGATGATATTGTAAAGGATCCCGATCTTCCTTTCAAGGGTTCATATTCTGAGGGGATAATAAAATAGTTTAACTTCCTAGAAAAAAGGGGAGACTTTACCAAGGTAAACAGAACAGTGTATCTAGGTCAGTAGTAAGCTTCTCTCCCTAACAAAGCTGGACGTTAGCTCTCATTTCAGCAAGGCAAGCCAAGGACTACAAAAAGAGAATTTAATAGCACATTACTAATATTGACAATAGAAATAGAACATACTTTATTTCAAATATAGAATCTCGAATGTTTAAGAAGCATGCATAAATAAACTGTTTACAGCTCATGATTGATAAAACTGAAGACGTCTGCTAAGGCCTCCAGAAAAGTGAACTCTGATAGGCTGTACTTCAGGTTAGATTCTTACTTACAAACTTCTCGGTAGTTAAAATATTTCTCTTCCTTTTAAACCATTAAAGAAGTTCTAGCTTAGAATTCTTGACAAGATCATGCTTAAGGGTTTAGGAGTCAAAAGGGCGGGCTCCTGTTGTTGGAGTACTGCACTACAGGAGTCCTTAATGCCCTCTGATGACTTAACGAGGCTGACGAAAAGCCACTGTGTTTGTGGAAACTGCCTGCCTGCTCTCCCGTGGCCGTCTCTGAGCCTAATTACCGGGTGGATTACTTCTGTCCAGCGAGTTACTCATCGTCACGGGAACCCCTGGACCAAGTACAACCTCCCAGTGTAAAGAACGCACAGGGAGCGCACACTGTGTACCCTGACCGCACTGCAGGTCGCTCCCTAAAGGGCGGATCTGAACCTGACAGGCACCTGCCTGGTTTAAAGAGCGTTTTTCCACGGCTTCAAGTTGCACCTCTGACCATATTTTAACAGACTAACTTTTATATGATGCTGACCTTTCACACCCCCCCGGCGGCCAGCAGCCTGGGCCTCGCTCCCCAGCGCCGGCGGTGGGCACAGGTGGCCCGTCCCCCCTTAACCCGAAGGTGACAGGCACACGCGCTGTCCGTCCAGGCCCCGCCGTCGGGGCTGCTCGCGGCCCGGTCCAGCCCTAGGGGGGGCCGTCCCACGCCGGAGAAAGCCAGCCGACACCGAAAACGCACTGTCCCGTGGCTCAGCTGTCCCCTTCCTTCTATCACCTTCCAGAACATGCCGCTCCAAGCTACTAAAGCGACTGCGAGCGACACCCGGGCCGAGTGGGCCCACAAAGACAGGCCTCGGCTCCCGGCACGCTCGGGCTCCCCTCCCCGCGACCCCGGCCTCGCCCCTCGTCCGCACCCTCAGGCTGCGGGGGCTTCTCCACAGAGCGGAGGCGCCGGCTGTGCTAGACACCGGCTCTGTTCGGCTGTTCGGGCTCAGCCCCTCACCCCGGCCTCCGCGGCCTCCCGGAGCTGGCGCGCGCCCCACCGCCGCTCACACACCGACCTCGCGCGCCTCCTGTAGCCGCCGCCTCCGACTCCCTCTCGGCGCGCTCCGTGCGGCGGGCGGCCTCAGCAAAAGCCTCCGCCTCAGGAAAAGATCTACACGAAACGCTTCCTCATTGGCTCTCGCCTCCCCACCTGACCCTGGCGCCCTACGCGCACGTGGAAAACTGTTGTTGCCGCGCAGCCTGTGCGTCACTTCCGGCCCCAACCCCCGAAAAGGCCGGGCTGAAGCCTGCGGAGGCGGAAGTGAGTGGAAGGTGGCAGGGGCTTTTGCCCCGGAGGGTTCCGGCGCAGGCGCAGTGGACCAGGCGACCAGGACTTTAGGACGCCGCCACAGTGAGGCTCCGTGGCCGGCGCCCCTCGCTGGCCTGAGTCTCCCGGCTCCTCGCTCGAGCAATGCCTCGTTATTGCGCAGCGATTTGCTGTAAGAACCGCCGGGGACGAAACAATAAAGACCGGAAGCTGAGTTTCTACCCGTAAGTTGCCCGTGCAGCAGAAGCGTCAGCCTAGCCTTGGACTGCAGTTCTGTGGCCTTTGGACTTGTTCTGCTCCTTACTATCTGCTCTGAAAATTAGTACTCAGCTGTTCGTACGTGGTCACTGCAGGGGAAGAGGGCATGAAGTTGAGTTCAGTTTAGCTCACGTCCTGTGTGAGCAAGTTCGCTGGGCTGATGGCGAGACATAGGGGCCTGTTGGGGTGTTTAAAAGTAGTGAAAACAGTGAACTGCGAGGTGCTGTGATTTTCAGAGCCCTTTCCCCGTCTCACCTGACCTCATTTCATTGAAACGTTAACTATCATTTAGGATACATCAAACCTGTGAAGTGTGAAGGTGCGCTCACAGTTTATTTAGATTCCCTATGAGTTAGGTCGCACAGGTATAATACAATCCCACTTTTCTCCTGTGGAAACTGAGGCCCAGAAAGATTAGGTAACAGAACTTGAAAGTTTTGTGTCAGAACTGGAATTCGAAACTCAGAGCCGTGCATACTCTTCATTGGTACGGAGGACCCGGGATGTAAGTGTTACTCTGAATTACTTGAGCCGCAGAATGTTTCCGTGAAGCTATTGAAGTACTGATTTTTATTTAGAAGAACAGAGCAGCAGTGCCGTATATTAAGACTAGACTCCTAAGCGTGACTGTTAATAGATTCAAATCCTGCTTGTGCTGCTTTGTAGCTGAATGACCTTCTACAAGTTATTTAAGCTTTTAGTGCCTCATATCTCATCTGTAAAGTGGAGATAGTAGTATTTAATTCACGCTTAGCATGTAAAGAGGTAAAACAGCACTTGCAGGTGGCATGTGCTTAACATACATGAAAAGCCTACCACAATCAACATATGTAGAATACTCCATTTTTTTCTTGTATTTAAAAATACTTTATTTAGGGACGGCGCCTGTGGCTCAGTGGGTAGGACGCTGGCCTACTGAGGGTGACCGGTTCAAACCCGGCCCCGGCCAAACTGCAGCAAAAAAATAGCCAGGCGTTGTGGCAGGCGCATGTGGTCCCAGCTACTCCAGAGGCTGAGGCAAGAGAATCGCCTAAGCCCAAGAGCTGGAGGTTGCTGTGAGCTGTGATGTCACAGCACACTAACGAGGGTGACAAAGTGAGACACTGTCTCAAAAAAATAAATCCATTTAGATCTAAACTTGTTGTGTTTTCCTTTCTTTAGATTTTCTCCAGTTATTTGGGGAAGTTCGTCTTATTTTTGACTCGAGGCTCTCGTTCACTAATGATTAACTAGGGATTATTAAATAATGGAAAAAAACTGAAAACCCCAAGTAACTCACACTACATGGTAGTATTTACAGGATTTGAAGCCTTTGAAACCTTTCCTTAAGATGCAAAGGGATATTTGGAAAGGAAGAAATTCTAATCCACCTTTAGTGATAGGGAAATGCTACTACTATATTGATGGCTCTGGCTCTGAGGTGATTTCTAGCAAAAGATTGCATTGAATGGGCGGTGCCTTTGGCTCAGTGGGTAGGGAGCAGGCCCCATATACCCAGGGTGTCGAGTTCAAACCCAGCCCTGGCCAAACTGCAACAGAAAAATAGTCGGACGTTGTGGCAGG
>NW_003852400.1:391133-392927 GCF_000181295.1 Otolemur garnettii
TAATGCTAAATGAATTTTAAAGGTATTTTTCTCAAAATGGGGATTTAGTGCAAATGGGATTTTTTTTAATTTTTGCAGGTTTTTAAAATTCCATGTGTAGTCCACAAGATAAAAATGGCTTTAGTTTTATTACCCAAGAGCACCAAACTTGAAGAATTTACTCATATTAACATTGTAGCAAGCTGTAATATAAATTTATATGCATTTGAGAATTCAGTTGATGTATACATACAATATCTGTGGTTTATACTATGGTTGTCTTATGCTTTCTGGAGAATTATATAAGATTGAAACAAAATTAACAAGTTGAACCAATATAAAGATAATAAAGTATTCAGGAAACATTCTATATTTCTTAGAGATTTACCTATTGAAGAATCGATGAAATCCAGTTACCAAAGATACAAAGTGTGGTTTTAATTTACAGATGGCATCCTTATATACCAATTTATGTAAACAATATTATAAAAGGCATATTTTCATTTTAGATGTAACAAAAGTTATGATCTTACCTATGGCTGGCATAATTCAGGTCTTCTCAAAAGACAGTTGTTACTGCCTTTAAATACCTTTTCTGGTTATGCCTCTTGTATTTCAAGCTAAGTTAATGATGTATATAAGTTTAAAATATTTTCAAAACATGTATTGTTTCTATGGTGAGAACTTCCAAAGGTAGTTCATCTGATTTTTCTTTGTAAGGCTATCAGGATTAAAAATGATTTCCTACCAAGTACCCAGACTTTCCAGAGTATCTTATAAAGTTATTAAAACTTAGAAAAATCATGCTACTTTAAAGCATAAAGTAGTATGTTATGTATTCCTAAGAAGGAATATATAACAGCTACACTAGATACAAGAAATTTTATATTGTTACTATTTTTTAAAAACAAGAAATTGTTATGTAGTATATGTCGTGGACTGCATTCTTGGAAATTATCAAATGAAATATAAACCACTGTCAACTATTGACAGGTGTTAATAGTTGAACAATACATTAACCCAAACATATTTAAGTAGGAAAATGTTTTTTATAAAATTCTGCCATTAGTCCAATTTTGCCTTTAAAACACGTTGCTATAGGTGAGAACCAACTCTAAATCAGGTTTTTATCAGTATAGAACCAACATGTAAGGAGATCTGTCTTGCTTTTCTCTTTTATATTTGATTTATTACATATAAAACATCTGTGTCTATTCTTTTTAACATGGTTAGTTCTTTTCTTGCTTCAGAGTTTCTCTTTCTGAACTTGGAGTTGCCAATCCATTGGTTATAGAAATCTAGTAGTACTAGATAGACTAAATTACATATGGGTAAAATTGAGGCAAATGCTAGGAAAGAGAATAGAATACTAGTAGTCTTATAAGAACGTTCATTTCATTCAGCTAAATCATTTGTTTGAAATAACATTTCCTGTTTTAAAAATATGGAGGGTGCCAGAAAAATGTATACACATTTTAAGAAAGGAAAAAGACTATTAAAATTGCAATACCCAATATATACCAGAGACATTTGTTATTTTGTATATGGTATCTTGTATCTCTTGTAATTGGAAAAGTCAAATGTGTAACTTGAGTATTACAATTTTAGTAGTATGAAATAGTATATTTAATAGTCTGAAATACCTTTGAATAAGAATTCATAATTTATGATTCTTTTCCCATTCTAGACAAATTATACAACAGAATTAAAATGGAACATATTCATAGAAAATGAATAGATTTTTATCCTTTACAAGAACACATATATTTTACTTAAAGGTACTATGAATTATGTTCAGCTCTTCTCAGACAAAAG
>NW_003852400.1:393302-394289 GCF_000181295.1 Otolemur garnettii
AAAAAAAAAAAAGGAAACCTTAATTTGTGCTTTTCCTAAAGGTGTGATAACTTTTTAAAAATTTAAACTCTTAGGAAGCACAGTTCAAGAGAAGAAAAAGATACATCATTAAGTTATTAACATAAGTTAATAAGCTTTCTTCTTGGTCTTTTGAATGATCTGAAATGTTTCTGTATAAATGGGGTTAATGCTTTTTAAAAATCACTTTTAAGGTATATTTGTTATATACTTAGAACATTTTAAAACTGAATAAATTTGCTTAGCCAGTATACTGCTCTAAGTTGCAAACAGAACTAACCAATAGGAGAATAAGCCTGTAAAGGGTATCTTTTTCAGATTTTAAAAATATTATTTTCTAGGGAAAAGATTCTTCAAAAAAAAAATCCCAGAAGAAAAAATTGGAAGATGAGAAAGAAATATGCCTAAAAGCCAAGTCAGAAGGATCAGTTGCATTAAATGAGGCAAGGAAAAACACAGTGAACACAAATATTCTCCCTGAACGTGCGGAATTACTTGATTCATCTGCTTTTGTGAGACCACTAGCTCCAAAAACAAGAAGTGTACAAAATAACATATTAACTTTTAATCTAATTAAACAAGATACCAGAAAACCAGAATCTACCTTGGAAACAGTAGTTAACCAAGATACAGGTATAGGTGGTTTTCACACATCTTTTGAGAATCTAAATTCTACAACTATTACTTTGACAACTTCAAATTCGGAAGGTGTTCAACAGTCTTTGGAAACCCAGGAAGTGCTTGAAATAACTACCAACCATCTTGATAAACCAAGCTTTACAAATAATTCTGTGGAAATAAAGACAACACAAGAAATGCCACTCTTACTCAGCACAATTAATCAAACAGTTGAAGAATTAAACACAAATAAAGAATCTGTTATTGCCATTTTTGTACCTGTAGAAAATTCTAAACCTGCAGTTAATTCTTTTATATCTGCCCAAAAAGAAACTGTGGAAATGGAGGACA
>NW_003852400.1:394573-397574 GCF_000181295.1 Otolemur garnettii
TTTTCCTGTATAGAGATCACATCTTAATGAACCTACAAGAGTTATCTCATGTTATAAACTGCATCCTTTCTTATAATGTTCATTTTCAGAAAAACTAGAGTTATTGGACTACAGAGAAAATTTTATTATTTGATAATTTTTCAAATTAAAGTTAAAATATGGTGAATAAGTAATATGATTTATTCATAACATGAGAAGACAAAGATACGGTCAAAAGAGCCAAGAATACAAAACAAGTTCAGGAATCAGTCCTGGTTTTACAAAACACTGATGTATGAGCTGGGCAAGTTACTTATCAAGATTGAGCCCTAGTCCTTTATCTGTAAAGTAAGAAAACTTACTAGATCTCTAATAGTCTGCTTTTCTTTATTGCTCCTTCCCTTTCTATTAAGATACGCTTTTATTTTTTCTTTAAGACGTTGACTAGAATCCGTTAATATTAACTATTGGATTATCCTCAATATTTATTGAATTCTGTATTATTTGACTTTTTGACTATGGTTACCTATCTATAATATAAAGTAAAATACACCTTTTGTAATTTTGTTCTAGTTAAACTAAAATAAGGAATCACCCAGAAGCCGAGTTTTGCAAGAGGTACTTCAAGCTTAAGAGTATATTTCATTACCTTACATGTGGCTAATTGTCAAAATACACCACTCTTAAGCTTCGTAACATTTTGTATTGATAAATTTATAAACCAAAAATTTGAATGAAGTTAATTTTAAATATATGTAAGTATATTTTGGAAATCATAGTTTATTTTAACAGGCGTAACTTTTAGAGTCTCTACTTGTGTCATTCTAAAATTCCAGAATAATATGGTAATACTGTATTACTCCAGAGCTATGAGAAAATACGTTTGTATTAGTTAAGCAACCCAGTCTGTGGTATTTTGTAGTGGCAGTTTGTGCTAAGACATCCCTATAATGCAAAACAAAGGTACATATTATACATGCATAATATAGTAGTTTAAATGATGTACATGCAGCAAAATGAATACCAAAATTATGTACACTTGTGTATATTTTATCAAAGTTTATCAGCTAGAAATTATAGCTAAATGGTGAGGATTCTAGGAAGACAAGGAAAAAAGTGATGGTGATATAAATAAAAATATACTGCTTATGTCCACAGGAATTTAAGAAGAATGTTAAAGACTTTGTAGTAAAGCCACGTGCAGTGGCTCATGCCTATAATCTTAGCACTCTGGGTGGATCTCCTAAACTCAGGGGGTTGAGACCAGTCTGAGCAAGAATAAGACCCCATCTTTAAAAAAATAGCTGGGGGTTGTGGTCGGCACCTATAGTCTCAGCTACTTGGGAGGCTGAGGCAAGAAGATCACTTGAGCCCAAGAGTTTGAAGTTGCTGTTAGCTATGCCTCCACAGCACTACCAAGGGTGGCAAAGTGAGACTTTGTCTCAAAAAGTCTTTGTAGTAATAACACAAATGTGAAAAATACATTTTCTTAAAATTGGCAATCAATATAATTAAAATACATTACTGTCTGTGGTAGTGAGCAAGTTATTGTCAATCTGAATCTTAGTTTTGTCATCTGTGAAATAGAAAATACATCTATCTTAAAGGATGGTTTTAAGGTTTCTGTAAGGTAACATCTTTGGTCCTAGAAGATAGGAGGTGCTCAATAAATATTAGTTGATACTGAATGGCACATAATATACTAATAGTTTTATAATTGCATGATCATTTTTGGCCATGTTTCACTTAGTTTCTTCAGGCTAATTAATTGATATTACATGAAAATGTCAGCTTATAAGAAGATTAGAAGTGTATTATATGACTATGGAGAAAAATACTTAAAATTTTTACATAAATTATTGCACATAAGTGGTAGAGCTGATAAGTATCCCTATGTCACCATTTGCTAAACTTGATTTAAAATAAAGTAAATAATACAGATTAACCTTGAGTCACAATAGAGTAATGATATGTTGTTTCAGGTTTTAGTAGTGTACATCATAATTTTCTATTTGTTTAAAATTATAGATTCTTCCATAATAATTTAAATTAGTTGTATTTCCTTAAACTTAATAAATTGTAAGTGCAGGTTAAGTGTCTTTTATCCCAAAATCCAAAACTTTTTGAGTACCAGCATGATGCACAAGAGAAGTGTTCTTTGGAGCATTTCAGATTTCGGTTTTTCAGATTTAGGGTGCTCAACAAGTAGTGTAATGCAAGTATTCCAAAATCTGAAAAACAACCACCTTTCTGTGTTCACCTCTGTCCTTATTCTGATGCTTCAGATCATTATAATTATTCTCCTGTAAAACTTTCAACAACATTGCTCTTTACTATCCTCACTTTCCTAAACTCTGTTCCTGAACTCATATTTTTGCCTTTTCTTTTCCTACATCAGAAAAATAAGCTAAAGAAAACTACACAATTGGACAGACTTGATGATAAATTCATGACCATAAACTCAGATGAGCCTAGCAGTGTTACTGTATTTCTCTCATAAGTTCTAAATTCCACTCAAATTCTTACACTCCCCCCCTTTCTCTCTAGCCATTCCCTCTACCTGCCCATGCTGAGGATCTCATCACATGCTTCACTGAGAAAACCACAGTAAATATAAACATCTCTTGCTATGGATTGCATTATGTCTCTCCCCAAAGTTATACCCTGAAGCAATATCTCCCAATGTGACTGTTTGGAGATGTAACCCTTTAAGGAAGTAACTAAGGTTAAATGAGGTTGTGAGTGTGGGTCCCTGATGTGAAAAGATTGTCTTTATAGAACAAGATACCAGGGAGATGCTCGCTCCACAGCAAGATGGAGGTCATCTACAAGCCAGGAAGAGGGCTCTTACCAGAACCCAATGGTGCTGGCACCCTGATCTCAGACTTCTGCCTGCAGAACTGTGAGAATTAAGTTTCTATCATTTCTATCATGCCAATGTCTATGGCATTTTCTAATGGCAGCCTGTGCTGTCTAAAATATCCCTGTAGGGGCCAGCCATGGTGGTTCACACCTGTAATCC
>NW_003852400.1:397975-399464 GCF_000181295.1 Otolemur garnettii
AGCTGCTTTGGAGGCCGAGGCAAGAGAATCGTTTAAACCCAGGATTTGGAGGTTGACGCCACAGCACTCGATACTGAGAGTGACATAGTAAGACTCTGTCTCAAAAATAACATAAAATATCCCTATAGTTCAAAACAATGAAATACTACACAATAGTTAAAATGACTTACATGCATAAAAATGAATACAAAAACAATATGCCAAAAGGTAAGTTGTTAAATTCTAAGATGCAGAAATAATATGTGTTGCTTACATATGTGTACATACATTCCCTCATAGTTTAAGGGAACATGAGTTTTATTTGTTTAAAAAGAAAAGGGAGTTGGATAAAAATGTCCAAATGTTAATATCTATTTAAATGATAGTTACATTTCTGCTTTATTCTATAAAATGTTTCAAAGTTAAAACCAGAAGATTATACATCTTAGTTAAAATGACAGAATGATGTGTTAGCCTTTTTATGAAGTTAAAGTCATCTATGCTTCCATCTCATTCTAACGGTTTTGTTATGATTGTCATTTTCTGTTTTAAGATCACTTGAGAGAAAGAGTTGGGTAGAGGGAGAATACAGTGAAAGAGCTGATGATTCAAAATCGATAAACTGTTGGGTGCAGTAGTGCACATCTGCCGTCCTAGCACTCTGGGAGACTAGGGCAGGTGGATTGCTTGAGCAAGAGTGAGACCCTATTTCCTAGAAATAGAAACAATCAAAAACAGCCCAGCCCAGCACAGTAGTGCACACTGGTGTTACCAGCAAGAGAATCACTTGAGCCCAGGAGTTTGAAGTTAGTGTGAGGTAGCTTTATGCCACAACACTGTAGCCTAGACAGAGAGTGAGAGTCTGTCTCAAAAAACAAAAACAAAAGAACAAAATCAATAAACTTAAATTAGAAGTTAGGTACTATGGCAGACAGAATAATGCTTCCTCACCAAGGCTTCCACATGATTTCCAGAACCTGTCAATGTTACCTTATATGACAAAAGGTACTCTGCAGATGTATTTACAGTCACAGACCTGGAGATGGGAAGATTATCCTGGATTATCTGAGTGTGCCCCCTCTGATCACATCAGTTCTTAAAAGTAGAGAACCTTTTCCAGATAGAGTCAGAGAGATGCCATGTGAGGACTCAACCCACCTTGCTAACTTTGAAGATGAAGGGAAGCCACAAGCCAAGGAATGCAGCATCCTCTAAAAGCAGAAACAGCTTTCAGTTTATAGCTTATGAGAAAAGGATGACCTCAGTCTTAAAACCACCAGGAACTGAATTTTGCCAACAATCTGAATAAGCAGGAAACATTCTCCTATAAATCCTGTAGAAGACTCAGCTTGCTTTTATTGCCCTCAACTTTTTTTCCCCCCAACACATTAAAGGAGTACATCTTCCATTACTCTGTTGCTTAATTCACTGAATACTCAACTTTACTGAAATACAATCAATGCTTAATTTAGAGGTTGTATTTATTTTATATAGAGGTGTGTGTGTGTGT
>NW_003852400.1:400066-417769 GCF_000181295.1 Otolemur garnettii
AAAGTCTTTAGAAATGTGTAGACCTCCTAAAAATTACAGTGAATATTCTTCAAATTCTGTAAGGAAGAAAGTAAGGATAAATGAGAAGGATGAAAGAGGAAGGGAGGAAGGAGGGAGATTGGGTGAGTGTATAGATTGATTGATGGATAGATGGATGTATAAATATAGGAAATTTACACTTCACTCTGCTTGACAACTTTGCTTTGGTAGTCAGTAGCCAGAGCTCAAGGTTCCAAAGTTCAGGTTGTTAATAGTGTCTCTGTGGCATATATACATATATTATGCAATTTCTAATTAAATATGGTAACCCTTTGTTCTGCCTCACTGGAGAATTTATTCACTACTAGTTCTCTCTTTCCATAAATCCTATACTTTCTAGATCTAGATAATAGAGAGGAATCATTTTCTACTATTTTCCCAGAAGTCATCCACTAAAACACATTCCCTTTTCAGTCTCCCTTTCTTTCTTTGGCTCCCTCTGCCTCCCCAGACCTTTACACCAAGGACCTCCAGGCTTCTTTGGATCTTAGGACTTTGGCAATGATGTCAACACCATCTCAGGTATCTGTGTTGTTGCTTTATTTAATAGCATTAGCTTTTTCATTCATCACTGTGTATTTTGTTTCCTCTTTAGGTATTGTGATAGAGCGTTCATTTTTTTTTTTAACATTGTATACATTTCCGAAGGATTTAATTGTATACTTGCAGCTAATGGGAACATGAGTATTTCGCTGTAGAAACTGGAACTGACAAGTTTTAAAATACATGAAATCTATTTTCAGTATTCTTACAGATGTCTTTTAAACCAACCACTTATATTTTATCTTAAATAATTTTATATAAATGAGCAGAATATCTTCGGTGAAATCTTAGTATGTTATTCCCATTACTTTTTAATAAAATAAAATATTACCTAAGAGGATAAAACTATTAAAATTACTTGTAATTCCCTGATAACCACACAGAGATGCTCCATCAGTAAATATGTATTTAGATATTTCTGTATATTTGAAAGAGATTGCATTATTTAATATTTAAGGGAAAGTATATGATAAAAAATTAGGGAAAATTTACCTAAAACTATCTACGAGTGACCCTTAAAGGGAGAGAAAATTTTATTGATTAACAGTGGATTTTTCAATATGTGCTGGATTGAGAATGACACAGTTTTTTTTTTTGTTTTTTTTTTTTTTGAGGCAGAGTCTCAAGCTGTCACCCTGAGTAGAGTGCTGTGGTGTCACAGCTCACAACAACCTCAAACTCTTGGGCATAAGTGATTCTCTTGCCTCAGCTTCTCAAGTAGCTGGGACTACAGCTACTGGGAAGTAGCTACAGCACCTGGCTATTTTTTGGTTGTAGTTGTGGTTGTTTGGCGGGCCCGGGCTGGATTCGAACCTGCCAGCCCAGTGTATATGGCTGGCTGGCACTCTAGTGGCTTGAGCTACAGGCGCCAAGCCTATAGATTTTGCCATTAAAAGGCATTTTTAACTTAACTATGATTATTCATTTTAGGCCTTAAAATTTATGCTCTTTTACCTTTGAAAAAAGACATTATAAGTCTGCTATTTCTAAATTAATAGTAAGTTCAAATATATATATATATATATATTTTTTTTTTTTTTTTTTGAAACAGAACCTCAAGCTGTCCCCCTGGGGAGAGTGCCTGGGCATCATAGCTCACAGCAACCTCCAACTTCCGGGCTTAAGCAATTCTCTTGCCTCAGCCTCCCAAGTAGCTGGGACTACAGGCTCCCGCCCCAACACCCAGCTATTTTTTGGTTGTAGTTGTCGTTGTTTGGTAGGCCCAGGCTGGATTCGAACCCGCCAGCTCTGATGTATGTAGCTGGCGCCTTAGCCACTTGAGCTACAAGTACTGAGCCAAGTTCAAATATTTTTAATGGTCACTAATTAGTATTGGTTCTCTAACCTAAGTAGATGTGCTTTAACGGCAAAAGCTAGCATTCTGTATACATATCAACAGTCCACATTTTTTATAATGAAATGTTTAAATGATGAATGAGTGTACATAGGGATCAGGGATGAAAATGAAGCCTGAAAAATATACGGAGTAAAAATGAAGTGGAATTTGATCATGTATCAAAACTAAGTATTCAGTACAATTCATTTAAAAACCTTTCTATTCTATTTCTCTTTGGATAAAGGGAAAATGTTGAGAGTGAGGGTAATACCAAGAACAGGCTACCGTAGCCAAGAACTGAGGAGGGTAGGTATGGAAATAAGGAGAAAAAAGTTGACTTCTG
The DNA here is from genome assembly GCF_000181295.1 of Otolemur garnettii. NCBI lineage: Eukaryota > Metazoa > Chordata > Mammalia > Primates > Galagidae > Otolemur > Otolemur garnettii. The sequence continues at coordinate 402,328 of NW_003852400.1, forward strand.
TGAATCACAAATGAAAAAGTGACAGTATACTTCAGAGAATATAACAGACCGTATGAATGGATGGACGATGCAGGAAAATGAGGCTTATTTAAAAATCTAAATATACTATTGCACTGAAATTGCTTTTAGAGTCATTTCTTCCTGAATATTGCTAATGTAAAAAAGTTAACATCAAAGTATTAATTTGCATATTTTGACAGTATTTCTAATCTAATTTCTATAGATAGCAATTGGCCTGGCATTGCCTAGAAAGAGTGACTGATTTTAACCTCTGTAATCTGGCAGTTATATCTGGGTTCCTGCTGTCTTTTTTGATGTCTTCTATCTTAACCAATATCACTCTCAACCGTGAATAATCCACTCTGCTAATCAGTAAGTATTTACCACCTTTTTGCATTCATTAACATCCAAGATTTTAGGCGGTGCCTGTGGCTCAGTGAATAGGGCGCCAGCCCCATATACTGAGAATGGCGAGTTCAAACCCAGCCCTGGCCGAACTGCAACAGAAACATAGCCAGGCGTGTGGTGGGTGCCTGTGTTCCCAGCTACTCGGGAGGCTGAGGCAGGAGAATCGCCTAAGCCAGGGGACTTCAAGCTTTTTAAACAGGGGGCCAGTTCACTGTCCCTCAGACTATTGGAGGGCCGGACTGCGGTCCCCAGGACGAGTCAACTGCTAAGCAGGACAAGCAGCGGGCGGCAAAAACACCTGGCAAGCTGGATAAATGTACTAGGTGGGCTGCATGTAGCCCACGGGCAGTAGTTTAAGGACGCCTGGCCTAAGCCCAGGAGTTAGAAGTTGCTGTGAGCTGTGACGCCATGGCACTACCGAGGATGACAAAGTGAGACTCTGTCTCTTAAAAAAAAAAAAAAAAGAAAATCCAAGATTTTATTAAGAGAAAAAAATATAAAGACAGCATTAAACACAGATCATGTGTTGTCTTAGTTCTTTTGTGCTACTATAACAAAATACCTGAGACTGGGTCATTTATATGTAAATTTATCCTCACAGTTCTAGAGGTTAGGAAATCCAAGATCAAGGCACTGGCATCTGGTGAAGGCCTTCTTGCTGTCCCATCCTGTGGCAAAGAGGGAGAGTGTGAGAGAGGGAACTCAACCTTTTATAATGAACCCACTCTAAAAATAACAGAATTAATCCCTTCACTCTGTCCATCCTCATTGGAGACCATGTTTCTAACACATTAAAATCATAGCACATGTCAAGGTTGGAAAGGCCTTTAAAATTCAAAATTTCATTTGCCATCAGTCATGTGAATATCTCCATTTTATGGTCCTTTAGTGACTAGAGAGGTGGCAGAGGAGAAGAGAAGTGAAGGTGCCATTGCAAAATATATCCTATTCCCAGAGCTAGAAGCTTCTGGCTCAATTTTCTGCAGGGTTCTCTACCACTGCTGTGACTATCTGTCATATTGCTCCTGTGTCTGATCATACCACCCCCTAAGTTCTTCTGAGTTCTCAGGAGCTGGTACCTATTACAGGAATACGTACAAGAACCTATGTTTTTGGTATGAGCAAAAATAAACTAAAATTCTCTCTAGGCAACTCAATCATAGAAAGCAACAAAAGGTTCAAAATTTCAAATTCTTGTGTGTTGGAGGGGGGAGGAATTACAAAGAGTAAGTATAAATAAAGGTTCCTGGACATAATTAGATCAAATGTAGATGGGAAATATTCTCTGGAAGTGAAATTGTTATGCTGGTTTATGGAGGACCTTCAGCTGAGTCTGTGTTTAAGGACCAGAGACAGAGATTTGGTACAGAACTATTAAGCAGATCCAGGGGTTTAACTGAAGACATTGTAATTCAGTAGACATAGGGAGAAACTTAGCTGCAATTTGGTGACAGGTAAATACCATTGGGGTTGGTTCTTGGGCCATATTTTAAGAAACAGAGCCTTGGCTGGGCACCTATAGCTCAAGCTGCTAAGGCACCAGCTACATACACCTGAGCTGGTGGGTTTGAACCCAGCCCGAGCCCACCAAACAACAATGATGACTGCAACAAAAAAATTACCGGCACCTATAGTCCCAACTACTTGGGAGGTGGAGGCAGGAAAATTGCTTGAGCCCAGGAGTTGGAGGTTGCTGTGAGCTGTGATACCACAGCACACTGCCCAAGTCAACAGCTTGAGGCTCTGTCTCCAAAAAAAAAAAAAAAAAGCCTTAGGGGCGATGCCTGTGGCTCAAAGGAATAGGGTGCTGGCCCCATATGCCAGAGGTGGCGGGTTGAAACCCAGCCCCAGCCAAAAACTGGAAAAAACAAAAAAAAGAGAGAGAGAGAGAGCCTTAGAAAATTAGTGGCCCTATCTCTGTTAAGAAAGCTTCTTCATTTTTTTCTATTCTATTTTTTTATGTTTCTGTGATTTTTTTTTCTCCAACTCTCCTAAAATACAGAAAGATATGTACAGGGTAGAATATAATAAAATATTTTTGAAAAGTACAAAGAGTATATGATCTGCCATTTGAGGTAACAGATGAAGTATATACATTTAGTTCTGCTCCCACCCTATATGCGGCTAAAACAACAGGAAAGAGATCTTTTTAAAAGCTAAAACCCCAAAAGACAAAGAGACAGAGGAAGGATGCACAACATTTTGGAAGACTAAGAGCAGTTGTATAAGTAGTTATTCCTTTGCAGTCCTGAGTCTCCTAAGTCAACAAGAAGGAAAGGCAAAACAATCCAATTATTACAAAACCTCAACAGGGTCAGTAATTGAAATCAATTGATACCTCTGGAATTGGGGGGCAATGATTGAAGGCATGTTAAAAAAGAGGACTGATCCTTGTTAGTATAGTGGTAAATTAAGAAAGGATTGCTTAGAGTTTATTAAGCAGCAGTAGCCAACACAGTTTGGTAACCATCCTTCTCCTAACTTGGCAAAAGATTCAAAGTTTTTTCTCTAAAGAGGTTAAAACAGAAGGATAAAAAGCTGGGTGGGGTACCATACTGAAAATGGGGATTAAGTGAAAATTTATATACTGAAGGTGAGCTCCAACTTCCACCCTACCAAGCCACTATCACATACTTAATTCCTAGAATTCTGACAACCAACCTTATACCCCCCAGGTAAAAGACTGAAAAGATCATCTTTGGAAGAATTAGACAAGCCTAAGAGAGAAAATATATATATTTTTTACATTGGGAATTCCAACTGGATCCAGCAAAGTCACTCTGCAACAGTAATTCTCAATACACACTGTGCATTAAAATAACCTGGGACGTTTTAAAAGTTTTCCTTTCCTGAGCTCCACTCCCAGAGAATCAGATTCAACTGGTCTGGCATAAGGCCTGGACAATGGTATTTTAAGAGTCTCCTAGGTAATTCTAATGTACAGCAAAAATTGAAAATCATTGTTCTACAGTGAAGTTTATGGGCAAGAATCCCAGGGATATGGAGTTTCTCAACAGTTTTTAATTGTTCTGCCCACTGGCAGTCAACAGACAGCTGAGGAGAGCAATTCATAATGCCTACCTTAGTCATTTTGTGCTACTATAACAGAATGGTTTAAACTGGGTAACATATAAATATAAACAAATTTCTCTGGAGGCTAGGAAGTTCCAAGATTAAGGTGCTGATGTGATGAGAGCCTGCTTGCTATGTCTTCACATGGCAGAAGAGCAACAGAGGATGAACATTGTGTCCTCGTATGGCAGAGAGTAAAAGAGAGAACCCATTCTTGTGAGCCCTTTGCATGGTGACATTAATCCATTCGTGATGGCAGAGCTCTCACAACCTAAGCACCTTCCAAAAGGTCCTACTCCCAACACTGTTGCAATAGCAATTAAGTTTCTAACAAGAATTTTGGTGGATACATTTAGACCATAGCAGTGGCCAAAATAAGTAAAAACAGCAAAGTGGAGAAAATAGAGATTATATAGGTAGAAGAAAATTTTTAGGAAAGAACCCAATTTTTATCAATATTCTTAACAAGCAGAGAATATATTGCTGGAAATAAAAAAAAAAACAGCATACCTTTTGGAGAAGGAATATTATGAAAACAAAAAGCTCTAGTAATTTAAGATGTGATATCAGAAATGAAGTTAATAGGAGAGTTAGAAGATAAAACTTGAAGAAATCTCCCAAAACATAGAGGCAAAAGACCAAGAGATGGAAAGTGAGAAGCCCAAATAAAGACAGGTCTAATATTATAAGTTGAAATATGTCACCCTTTAAAATTCATCCATTGAAACCCTAACCTGCAGTACCTTAGAATGTGACTATTTGGAGATAGGTCCTTTAAGAGATTATTAAGTTACAATGAGGCCATTAAGGTGAGTGGGCTCTCATCCACTCATGCTATCCCAGTGGTATGCTTATTAGAAGAGAAAATTTGGGGACAACAGAGAACCCAGGGATGAGAGAGCATCCTGAAAAGAACATGTAAGGACAGAGCAAGAAGGCAGCCATCTGCAAAACACAGATGGAGACCTCAGTAGAAACCAAGCCTGCCAACATAGTGACTTCTAGCCTCCAGAACTGTGAAAAATAAATTTCTGTTGTTTAAACCACCTAGTCTGTCATTGTTATAGCAGCCCTAGAAATCTAATACATCTAGGAGATTCAATATCTGAACAAAGGCCTTTTAGAAAGTTGGAACAGAAAAGAAAATGGAACAAAGAAAATAGTAAGAGAAATAATGCAAGAAAATTTTTTAGAATTGAACATGTATTTCCAGATGGAATGACCCATTATGTGCTTAGAACAATAGTACTCACCAAGGCACATTATTTTTTTTAAATCAGAACTTTAGACATAAAAGGAAAATTTTATAAACTTTCAGCAAGAAAAAAAAGGGTCAAGAATAGAATGCCTTCAACCTTCTTATTAGCTACACTGGAAGCAAGAAGAAAAGAGATCAATGATCTGAAAATTTTGAAGGAAAAAGATTTCCAAGGTAGAATTATATATGTTCCAGCTCATAAGATTTGTCTCCTCTGTACTCTTTCTAAGGTCACTGTTAGAACATGTATCCTAGAGAAATAAGGCCATGGAAGAAAAAGAATAGTTTATTTTCTGGAACAATTTCTTAGGTGACAGTTTATCATCTAGCTGAAGTAGAGAAATAGGAAAAAGGAAATTCAGATCAAGAAAAAAGCAGAAGGAAGCCCAGTTAATAGTGCAGGAAAGTCCCAACACAACAGCTGAGATACAAGCATGGAGAGCCACTAGTGCCCAAATGAGAATAGGTCAGACAGAGTTTTTTGAGATTAAAATTGATAGATTAATGTGTTGAACATCTCGAGAGGAAACTTACCTGGAGCAGAATTTAGGGTTGAATTAATGATAAACACAGAGAAAACTATGCAAAGAATCCAGACAAATATTGACATAAAATATGTAGGACAGGTGAAACCATCATATCTTACAACATAATTGCATTTACATAGACAAAATAATGTAAACACAATATCATTTACATAATTATATTGGGAAGATGGAGAATTGCATGGGGGGGGGGGGCAGTGTGCATATGCTTATGGTGTATCCAGGAGCAAAGCACAGGATGACAGGGTAATTAAGTAGAGCAAAATTCCCATTGACCTAGTGGGATGTCAAAAGATAGTGCCATTTAAAATGCAAAACTTAAAAAATACCAAACCAAGCATGTTATTCTGAGATAATATAGGCAAATACATAAAGTTTATATATCTCATTGGAAGGGCTTGTCTGGGTAGCAGGAAATGGAAGAAGACTGTATTTTTGTGTAACAAGGCATATATATATATATATATATTTTTTTTTTTTTTTTTTTTAAGAGACCTGGTGTTCTGTCACCTAGTGTGGAGTGCAGAAGGGTGATCATAGCTTACTGGAGCCTCAAACTCCTGGGCTCAAGCAATGCTCCCACCTCAGACTCCCAAGTAGTTAGGACTACAGACTCAGGCCACCATTTTCAGCTAATATTTTTATTTTTTTGTAGAGATGAGGTCTTACCACGATGCCCAGGCTGCTATTGAATCCTGGCCTCAAGTCATTATTCCACCTTGGCCTCCTAAAGTGCTAGGATTACAAGCATGGGCCACCACACCCAACACCAGAACATTAACTGTTTAAGCATATATGTGAGAGCTAAGGCTTACTCCTACTTATCCTTTAGGACTGATCCATTCATTTATTATATCTAGAAAGCCCTCATTTGCACATTCAGATACCCTTCATATTTAGTCCATTAGCTCCATTAATCCTGTGATAATTCCTGTCATCCAATGTCATTATTACTTCCTTGTTTTCATACCCCAAAGTATGAGCTTTTATGAACTTTTTACCTTCATTGCCTAGTACAATTCCTAGGACAAAATTAGAGCTCCATAAATATTTGTCAGGTGAACAATAGCACTTTCTAAACCATATTTCAGGAACTAGCTTGCTGGGTCTAATTCTGGCTCCACATGGAGACAGCGTATAAATTAACCAATTTGCAACTTCATGAGTGTATTATTGTCCCATTATTCAGGCAGCTCTGTTAAATTATTAACTTGAGTTACAGTGTATATACTGCTACTTTAAATCTCTCCTGACATGTTACAACCAGTACCCAGAAAAGGTGCAGTAGCAGTTTCTCCAGGGCTATGGACTAGACTATGGGAGACCTCCCAGGATTATTCGATCCCTTAAAATTTAACACAAAATTTTGTGTGCATAGGCATTTTTTTTTCTAGAAAGAAAGCTCATAATGTACATTAGATTAAGAAAGGGATAAATGACTCCTCAAAATTTAAACACCACTTCTCAGGGCAATAGTACCTTACATTTTACCTTGTGCCTTTCCTTAAAGAAGCAACAAGCTCTTTACATTTTATTCTCTAAAACCCCTGAAACATAGAAATGAGAAACCCACTATTCTAGATAAATTTGAATATACAAACACCGTTCAACTATGTGATTTTAATGAATAAGGAGTATAACTAGGACTAATAAAAATCGGCCCATATCCAAAAGCAGGCTTTATAAATTCTACCCTGAATTCTTACAAATCTTAGATTATATTAGTTCATAAGCTTCTAGAAAATAAATTTTAATACTGAAATTAGTATATGAAATGTTAGAAAATAAAGTATTCTTTTGGATCATTGGGAAATAATATGCAAGTTCAATGCGTGTTTCTTGACGACAGAAATGTAATTCAAAATGAGAAGCGATGGAGCAGGAGCCAATTTCAGAGTCTAATCTTTAGTTTTTTTCAGTGCATGGTTCATGTTTTCCATTAATAAAAATATGTGAAGTTTAAATATGCACAATGGACTAGAATATCATAAATGCGAAATGAGGTTAATTTTATTGAGCTTGTAACCTTGATTAGTCTAGGTGGAAATGAATTCACTGGCATGCAACTAGAACGTGCCTGAACTACAGATGAAAAAGAAGTCAATCAGTTCATAGGAATGGTATTAAAATATGAAAGGAATTTTTGAGGGAGAACAGACAAAAGACACTATTCAAATGGTTCAAGAAGCCCCCCAGAAAGTTATTAAATGAGAGAAATCTCCGTTTTGGAACATTAAGTAATACACATGTGTTAAAGAGATATTTGTTTTGCCTTGGTAAAATTTGGTGCTTTGGGAATCTGAAACACCTTTCTACACATCACCTTCCAGTTTGTGTATTTAGTTTCCTTATTTGGGAAATGATAAAACACAAAGAGAAAAAAAAAATGTTGCATAATATAGCTGAGATCCAGAAAGCTGAAGAATCTGGCTTGTTTTGGTAATGTAATCAAGAGAGTAGGCAGAAGCACATTACTAGGTGTTTCTGAAGCAGAGTACTATAAACAAAGCTTTTTAGTGAGAAAAAAGACAACAAAATCGACCCAAGTCATGTTAAGGTGAACTGTTGGCTCCTTAGCAATAGCAAAAGGCTGAGTGAAGAGATAATACCGCTGGAGAAAAGAGCACATTGGCTTTAAGAAATAATGCTTGGTGGCTCAGCACCTGTGGCTCAACTGGCTAAGGCGCCAGCAACATACACCTGAGCTGGCAGGTTCAAATCCAGCCCGGGCCTGCCAAACAACAATGATGGCTGCAACCAAAAAATAGCCAGACGTTGTGGCAGGTGCCTGTAGTCCCAGCTACTTAGGAGGCAGGAGAATTGCTTAAGCACAGGAGTTCGGAGGTTGCTGTGAGCTGTGATATCATAGCACTCTACCCAGGGTGACAGCTTAGGCTCTGTCTCAAAAAAATAAAATAAAATAAAATAAAATAATGCTTGGCATGGGAGAAACTTCTTCCAAGCTTAGATAAAGTGATCCCTAAAATATGTCATCTTACTCTCCCTCCTGCCCTACTCTCTCCTTCTGCCCTTCTCTCTCTCTACCTCCCTACCTTCCTCTCTTTCTTTCTTTCTTCTCTGTTAATCTGGGGCAAAACTGGAACCAAAATTTTGCAGGGAGAGGTAATGTGGGTAAGGGTCCTATGTATCACTGAAGAACCAACTCAAATGTCACCTCTTGAAGGTGGTAATTCCCCAACCCTTTACACACACCAATTGGTTGTTCATGCCTGTTTTACATGTTCTATTCATATTATTATAACTAAATAACACTTTGTTGTATAATAATTGCCTCTTATGTGTCAGTTTCTCTGATTATACTGCAACTTCCTAAAATACGGAAGCCAAACTCATCTTTGTCACCTAGCAGACCCTCGATTATTTATGGGAAAACAGGGTAATAATCTACCACCTCTTTGGTCTTATTTGATTGATGGATGGTTTATAAAGTGAGTTATACAGTACAACCTCTTAAGTGGATCCAGGTACACCCCCCATATGGATTCCCAAGCAGGCTCACAGACCACATTCTTTGGTCCCAAACAGGCTCACAATAACCAGTCTGATCAGTGTTCTACCTAAACTGCCACTCCTGGAGCTGAGAACACACCCTAAAGGAGACTGCATTCCTACACACGGGCAGGTATTTTTTTTTTTTTTTAACAGAGTCTCACTTTGTCGGCCTTGTTAGAATGCTGTGGCGTCACAGCTCACAGCAACCTCTAGTTCTTGAGGTTCTAGGTGATTCTCTTGCTTCATACTCCCAAGTACCTGGGCCTACAGGTGCCCACCACAATGCCCGGATATTTTTTTGTTGTTGCAGTTTGTCTGGGCCGGGTTCAAGCCCATCACCCTCGGTATATGGGGCTGGCACCCGACTCACTGAGCCACAGGCGCCGTCCACACAGGAGCAGTTTTAAAATTAACTTCTGCTCTCAAACCCCTGGCAGCAAATGATTATGACATTCCATATCCCCAAACTCCCTTCCCACAGGGTAGGAAAAGCAGTACTTTAACCCCTAGACAGAAGGCCCAGATGGGCTACCTGCTCTGGAACCCTCCTTTGGCTTGTTGAAAGCTCTGACCTTCCCTTTCTACCCTTATCAATGTAATCTGTCCTTTCACTTACTCACGTGGTCTGTGGGTTCATTCTTTGAGTCCCTTAAGACCAAGAACCTGGCAGAGAGAGAGATTCCACCTACATATTTTGGGGCTGTCATCGGGAATTTGAGATCTGCTTTTGTGGTAAGTGATCAGACCCTGGCTTGACTCTATTTTTTCTATAGTAGTTGAGACTAAGACAGTGGGCACCTGTCAGCCAGTAAGAGCAAGTTGTGCAGCTTTCAGACTATAATTCCCCAGTGACAGGCTCCTGGGGAATGTGCCTTCAAGTTACCTCAGCCCCAGCAAGGGGTATGACCCCAACAAGGAGTGCAGCCCCCCCCACCCCCCCACCCCACCCCCGCAGAAGGTGTGGAACAAAAGGATGCAAGGGAATGTTCAGAGATTCCTGAGCCCATTCTGTTTCCACTATCATTCTCTGATTGAGAGCTAAAGGGTGGACAGACGCTGTAGGCAGAGGTTCTGGGGTCTCCAGCAACACTTGTGACCCATGGCACTGACGAACCTTCTGGCAAAATCCCCCTCAGTGTGCACTCCTAGGCTCTTTTGCTATCAGCTCATGTCCCCAAGCTTCCTGCTGTTTACTTGTATAAGGTGTCCACGCTCAGGGAGGGGCTGGTTCACGCTGTAAGATGTTTTCCTAGTGGTTTACTTGCGCTCTTTGTTGGGTAATGACTGCATGTCAGAAAGGGACTGCTTTGTGTGCTTAGTTGTTTGTGCTGACTTTTCTGGTGTTTCTCAGTTGCTTTAAGCACATTTTAAAGGGTTATCTCCTTTGCCTTTTCCTCCAAAGTTAATCTCAATTGGCTTTTCTGCATGTTTGCAAGAGGACTAAACTTCTGGCTCTTAGCTAAATGAGAGACTGAGTTTCTCAGCTCTGAAGACAAAGAGGCATTTTACTCCTCCCTGAAAGGCATCCCTGGGTGACCAGGAACCTCAGTGGGAGTTGCCTGGGGGTGATTCCCCAAGGCATGAGCAGCCCTATAGAGAACCCCCCCCACACACACACACACAGATTAATTGAAAGATGGCTTGTTAAGCTCGCCTGTAGCTCAAGCGGCTAAGGTGCCAGCCACATACACAAGAACTGGTGGTTCAAATCCAGCCTGGTCCTGCCAAACAATGATAACTATAATCAAAAATAGCTGGGTATTGTGGTGGGCGCCTATAGTCCCAGCTACTTGGGAGGCTGAGCCAAGAGAACCACTTAAGCCCAAGAGTTTGAGGTTGCTGTGAGCAGTTATGCCACAGCACTCTACCCAGGGCAACAGCTTGAAACTGTCTCGAAAAAAAAAAAAAAAAAGATGGCTTGTCCAGGAAATGTATATAAAAGCTGATCACTCAGCATTTTGAGCCTGCCTATAGGTTTTAGATCCCAGAGAGAGAAAATGAGACATGTAAGAAGGAGAGACCAGCTCAGTGGTGAGACTGTGTGACACTGAGAAGTCTCAACTACAAGCAGCAGACTTTGGATCCACACATTTTAACCCTTAGATTACAGTTCAGTTCCTTCTTCAATAAAGGAAAATTAGAAAAAAAAAACCAAACTTCACAAAAATGAGGAAAGGCAAAGAGAATGACCCTGGGCACCCTATTTGGTTTATTGGTCTATTGGTATAAATGGAAAGGTTCAAAGGCAAGCCAAGTTTTCTAAGATTTCAGCTGGTTGTGGCTAGTTCTGGTGCAAAAGTTTTTAGTGAAGGAAGTGGTCAACCTACCGGAAGATGTTAAAATGTCTCCCAAACCCACTTCTTTCAGCTCTGACTTTACTGAGTTTGGACATTATTGCTTTCTTGACTTTGTTGGAAAAAGACAGTGTGGAAGCACGGAGCTTGTCAGTACTCGGCCAGACATAGGGTCTTCTCCACCACTGTGTCTGAAGAAAGGCCTGTTCATGATGGGGGTGATGAAGGGGACATTCCAGGGGACTCCCACTGGAATGCTTTCTCAGCAATTGAAATGGCAAAGTTAAAGGGTCTAAAAAGAAAAAAGCTTATTTCTTTTCGTGTCTTGTAACTGGAAATTTGGGGAAATGCTATCAAGTGTGGGAAGGAGACAATAAGTGGGAAAGAGATGTGAATACAGAAGGTACAAAGAAAGAGAATAATATTGTATAGAAAGGAATTAGATGGGAGTTTTTTATCTTAAAATAATTGATAGTCTAAAAGGAATATCTGGGGATAAAACAGGTCCATATTTTTATGTGTTCTGTGTGAAGTTGCAAACTTGCAGAAAAAGAACCATGGAATAGTATATGAGTGAGAAAAAGGGAACGTTCACTACACTTGGTTACTTTAAATTGGCAGTCCACGCTCAGATGTTACTGGAATAACCAGTAAAAAAAAGAAGTAAACAGTAAGGTGGAATCAAACTTGCTCTTTTAACATTTCCATATCATATACAGATGGCATGAAGACCACCTTAACATAATCACAAGGGTTGTTGTCACAAAGGTAGTGACATTCTGCACAATACTAATAATTCTAACACTTCTAACCAAGTATACTAAAAATACCATGCAATGGGTGGGGAGACAAGCTGAACTGTTGTTGTTGTTTTTTTTTTTTTTAATGCAGCAAAACAACAGAATGGAATGAGACCTGCTTTGCATTCCCACTAATTCTTAGGGAAAGGAATTATATCAAAATGGAGTTAGGCTTGCTTTTCTTTCACCTTAACAATTGGTCTTTTATAATTAAACCAGGAAAAAAGAGGAAAAAAAGCAGCTCTAGTCAAAATGGATACAGCCTGGCAGACAAGCTTAGTCTGGTATGTAGGGGTAACTAGTGGAGATCAGCCTGTTCCAGAGGTGAAGGTTTCAGGGGACAGGAGTTCCTGTGGCCCCTGAGCATGATTAGAGATGTTGTACTAAGGAAGTTGCAAAATAAAAAAAAAAAAGAAAGTTGCAAAATATTGACCCCAAGATTCCCATTCTCTCTCTCTCTCTCTCTCTCTCTCTTTTTTTGTAGAGACAGAGTCTCACTTTATTACCCTCAGTAGAGTGCCATGGGGACACACAGCTCACAGCAACCTCCAACTTCTGTGCTTAGGCGATTCCCTTGCCTCAGCCTCCCGAGTAGCTGGGACTACAGGCACCCTCCACAACACACAGCTACTTTTTTGTTGCAGTCTGGCTGGGCCGGGTTTGAACCCACCATCCTTGGTATATGGGGCCAGCGCCCTACCCACTGAGCCACAGGTGCTGCCCCAAGTCTCAATTGCAATATATATAATGATTAAAAAGTAAATAAATTAAACTCAAAAATGTAAAAAAAAAACACAATACAAAAGGTGATTTACTAGCCATTCTCAAATCTTCCTTATCTAAATTATAAATTGATTTTTTAAGTCAATCATTGATATTTTTCTAAACAGGTATTTTTCTGGACAGTTAACTTCATCTTGAACAATTCATCTCTTGATTTGGATTTTATTCTATGAAGTTTAAGTTCCATCTAAATTTATCCAGTTTTCCTAGATACATTATTCCTAAAAGTATTTGTAAATATTTCAGTTAGTCATGATTTTCACAACTGAATTGAGAACAAATTAAGTATGATTTGAGACTTAGAGAGAACCTGCCATTTTATCTTGCTGACATGGAACGTTTGCTGCCAATTCTATCAAAGGGACTCATATTTGCTGTTTATGATACACTTTCTTTTTTTTTTGGCCGGCGCTGGGCTTGAACCCTCCACCTCTGGCATATGGGGCCGGTGCCCTACGCCTTTGAGCCACAGGTGCCGCCTTTTCTTTTTTTTGAAACAGAGTTCTACTGTGTCACCCTGGGTAGAGTACTGTAATGTCACAGCTCACAGCAACTTTCAACTCTTGAGCGTTAAGTGATTCTCTTGTCTCAGCCTCCCTAGTAGCTGGGACTACAGGCACCTGCCACAACACCCAGCTATTTTTTGTTGCAGTTGCCACTGCTGTTTCAGCTGGCTGGGGCTGGGTTTGAACCCTCCATGCTCAGTCTATGGGGTCGGCACCCTACCCACTGAGCCACAGGCGCTGCACTTAACACTGTATTATTAACATAAATAATACTATGCTTCCTTTACTGGTCTTCCTAAGTTTTATATGAGTTAATATTATGAAGAAATTCAGTTGTTTTTGACATTCTTAGCAATGTGTCTATTTTTTGAAATGTAGCCTCTAATTCCACATAGACCATGGCAATATGTATTTCCCTAAATAAGACAAAAATGAAATTAAATACAATTTGGAATTGTCTAATTCAAGGCTATTTAAAGATTCATTTAAATTTTTTTTTTGAGACAGAGTCTCACTTTATCACCCTCAGTAGAGTGCTGTGGTGTCGTCACACTGCTCACAGCAACCTCCAGCTCCTGGGCTTAGGTGATTGTCTTGTCTCAGCCTCCCGAGTAGCTGGGACTACAGGCACCCTCCACAACACCTAGCCATTTTTTTGTTTCAGCTTGGCCGGGGCTGGGTTCAAACCCTCCACCCTCCATATATGGGGCCAGAGCCCTACTCATTGAGCCACAGGTGCTGCCCTAAAATCAAATATTTTGACCTGGTTACTTGTACCCTTACGTTTACCTGAAATAAATTTACTTTAAAAAAAAAGATTTTATTTTAGTTCACAATTCTCTCTTTTGGCCAACATCTGACAGAGGCAGCATTTATGGTCAAACTTTTATTTTGTCCCATCCTTGTCAGGGTGGTATACTTATTTGTCTTGAGTCCGTTTAAGCCCTCTAGAGGACTCTTATGACCATGAGAATTTAAAAGTTAAACGGGCTTATAGTCAATTAAGTATTTTAGGCCAGATGGGATTAGAAGTGGATTGGCCTTATTAATTAACACTTTAGAACCTTTTAGGCAACATAATGATACAAGGTTCCCCCTTCCAGGGGTGGACAGGGACCCCTACTTTCTAGGCCTGGGTGAGCTCAAAAATCAGTCTCAAAACACACTCCCATCTCTAGGCACAAACAAGGCTTTCCCAGGCTGCATTTTCTGGGCTCAACCAAGGTCAAAAAAAGCAGCCTGACTAGTATTGAATTTGGGCTTGGCAGTATCTAATAGTTTTAAATCTTGGAGACATCAGATAAACTATTTATTTACTTAATACTTGTCATGGCTCTGGAAAATAAAGAGAATTACTAATGTTTTAAATAAAATGTAATAAAAAATATTTCAGTTTTTTTGATGACGTTTTTAAAAGGAAGCGAATTTTGGACCATAGTTGATTATAAACTTGTTTAAGAAGAATCAAAATAAAATAATAAACTGTGGACAATAAAAATTTTATAATATTTGAAAAGGGATGCAAAGAAAAGATCTTCAAGGGAGACGGGAGAAAAGTCTGGTCTGCTGAACAAGGAAGTCTGGAGGGTCCACAGAAACGTTCATCACTCAATAGTTTTCACCAAAAAAGGGAAAAAGAATGTGGGTTTGAGGTAATGCAGGTAACCAATGATCAACAGAAAGAAACAATATTCAATGGCCAGTAGAAATGGGCAGTAGGCCCTGGAAGGGCAGAGAGGCCAATGAAAGAGTTGGCAACCAATTTCAAATGAAGAGGTATTTAGGTAGTTATATTGCTGCAGTCCAAATGGACCCCCTCCTGCCAAGGGAACCCAAAAAATACCCTAAAACTGAGTTGCTGGCCATAAGAAGGGAGGTCAGACATGCCTCATTGTACCCCTTCCCTTCTTATACGTGCCCTTTATAACTTGTTAACAGGCCTAAGGCTATTAGACAAAATTGTAAGTCCTCAATTTACATAATAAATTATTTGAGTCTGAGTTAATGTGCACTGATTTGTCTTTGATTAACAGACCTCCTTCTCTTAATTTAAAACATTCCAAGCCTTGGGCTGTGCCTGTGGCTCAGTGGGTAGGGGCAGTGGCCCTATATACTGAGAGTGGCCAGTTCAAACCCTGCTCGGCTGAACTGCAACAACCAAAAAAAAGGTGCCGCCTGTGGCTCAGATGATTAGGGCACCAGCCCCATATGCTGGAGGTGGCGGGTTCTAACCCAGCCCCAGCCAAAAAACTGCAAAAAAAAA
>NW_003852400.1:417921-419050 GCF_000181295.1 Otolemur garnettii
AAAAAAAAAAAAAAAAAATCCAAGCCTTTAGACAAAGCTTCATTTCTTTAACCAATTAAAATCAGAGTCTTTAAACCCACCTATAAACTGTAAGCCCACCTCTGTTTGAGATGCCTCACCTTTCAAGCCAATGTATGGCTTTTGTATATTGATTTATGACTTTGAGGTTAATTCCTATCTCCCTATAATGTATAAAGCCAAACTGTAACCTAACCCCAATGAGTCTGCTTGCTCAAGGTTTCTTGGGTGTTAATCTGGGCCATGGTCCTCAAATTTAGTTAAAAAATAAACCTCTTCAAGTTATTTTACAAAGTTTGACTTCTTTTCCTTTGACAAAAAATTCAATTTCTTTAATAGAAACAATTTTATTCAATTTTTTTGATCTTGTGTTAGTTTTGGTAAGCTATGTTTTTCAAAGACTGCATTTCATCTGTCAAATTTATTGGCAAATAGTTGTTCATAGTATTATTTCACTATCTCTTTGATGTTTGTAGGATCTGTAATGGTATCTATGCCTTGTTATTGATAAATTTCTGAGTTAAGTACAATTTTTAAACCCCTTTACATGTGGAAAAATAAAACCCTAGTGATGACTTGTATTACTTGCTGGTTTAACGGCATGATTTGCTGTTATCTTTTGATGTTCAATATATTGTATTTACCCAGGTGTATGTTTATCAAAAACATCCAACAAAATTTATGACAGATGGTCAGAATTATCACTGGCATGAAAAATGGGCCAAGGAAGATCCAGGTGACATAGGTCCTGGATACCCTTGGCTGGAACAATTTAGAATATCAATAAAAAATACTGGGAGCTATTCAAACTTAGATATGAAAAATTAAAGATCACAGCTGCTACAAAATACAATACTTTAAAGACACCTTTCTTTTGGAAAATAATCATTTGGTGATGGACTGCTTGGCATCAATCTTTAGTCATCCTAATTATCGTACCATCATGATGGTAGATGGTTATCATCAATTTCTTCTCTTCCTGGGTGAGCATGCCATACTCTATCAAGATATAAAAGGCAGGCTCAGCGCCTATAGCTCAACCGGCTAAGGCGCCAGCCACGTACACCTAAGGTGGCGGGTTCGAATCCCCAGCCCGGACCCGCCAAACAAC
>NW_003852400.1:419234-420134 GCF_000181295.1 Otolemur garnettii
CTACCCAGGGGGATAGCTTGAGGCTCTGTCTCAAAAAAAAAAAATATATATATATATGTATATATATAAAAAAGGCAGATCCTATCCTCCTCTCCTCTCGAACCTGAACTGTACTTAGTGACTTACTGTTCTGGGGCTTCCAAAGCTAGGGCATAAAGAGACTTGAAACTTCTGCCTCACCTCCTGTAACATTCATTCTTGGGGAAACAATTTGCTGTCTGTGTAGAAAGTCAGACTATTCTGAGCACACCAGACATTTTACCAGCCATCTGAAAGTGCTCCAGTCAGGAGTTCTGAGCCTAACCTCCTAGCCATTGCCACCAAGGTGGGAGACATGTAAGTGAAACCACACTGAACACTCCAGACTACACATTTGCCAGCTGAATGTCACTAAGTGACTTCAGTCAGTGCTGTTAAGGGACAGAAGAAGCCAAGCCATGCCTGAAGATCTGACCAACAAAACTAAAACATAATAAAATGCTTTTTATTGTCAACCACTAAGTTTTGGAATTTTTACACAGAAAAGGATAATCAGAATAATGACTATTATATAAACAGAGGCAAATATCTTTACCATCTAGCTTTAGAAAGACATCTGTGATATTCCAGATTAGTTGGGAAATAATCTGGAAAAATGCCACTCAAATCTTCCATGCTATGCCGTGCACATGTTTGTCCTAGACAACTGTATTATTCTCCCCTACAGTGCTCGGAGGGGAATACAAATTCTAAAAACTATGAAAGTTCTTTGCAACACATTGATTTCTATTTAAGATAATCAATACTTTTTCTTGCTCTTCAGCTTAGACTTATTTTTATGTTCAAGGTGAAGTAATGAACAGGACGGTCCTATTAGTGGTTGTCATCTTGAAGAGAAGATAAGAACATCTTCATGTATAA
>NW_003852400.1:421244-423629 GCF_000181295.1 Otolemur garnettii
AGAAACTGGCTTCATGACTGTTTTCTTATGGCTTTGGAGACCCTGCAGTTACGATGGAGTATTTTACTCGACATCATTACGATGGAGTTTTTCTTTTTCTCACATCAACCTTTGAGTCATGTCTTCTGCATAGATGGGCCGTTTCAACCCTTATCTGACAGGCTGACTTGACTGCACAGTCGGGGTTACCTGTAAGAGGTTTTTACGCCTGGCTTGCAGGCCCCCACCGTGTTTTCCCAGGTCGCTTAGGGCCTCGACAAAGGCACATAATACTCACAAGTCTTTTTGCTCAGTTCTGGAATTAAAAGAGCACATTTCATTTAATTTTTGTGGGGGTTTACCCCACACCAGGTTTTGGGCTTAGGCTATTTCTTGCCTCAACCTCCCAAGTAGCTGGGACTACAGGTGACCACCACAACACCCAGCTATTTTTTTGTTGCAGTTTGGCGGGGGCCGGGTTTGAACCTGCCACACTCCATATATGGGGCCAGTGCCCTACTCACTGAGCCCAAACTTAACTTTATTTTAGCTTTAATGTGGTTTTTTTTCAAGTTGTTTGGGTCACTTAAGAAAATAAACAGGCTCATAAGCCTATAGACCTGTGGTTCTCAACCTTGCTAATGCCTCCTAATGCCATGATCCTTAATACAGTTCCTCATGTTGTGGTGAACCCCAACCATAAAATTATTTTTGTTGCTATTTCATAACTGTAATTTTGCTACTGTTCTGAATCGTAATGTAAATATCTGATATGCAGGGGGTATTTTCATTGATATAAAGGAGTTGTGACCCACAGGTTGAGAACTGCTGCTACAGACACTAATGAAATGGATGTGAATGACTTAAACTTCCAGCCTTATTTTTAGCCAGGATGGACAATTTTCAAAGTATTTTTTATTGTCCTAACAAAAGTCATTAAATAAAATATACACTTAAAATTAAAATGGCTTATAAACACTACATTTTATGCATCCTAAATGCAATGGCTAGAAAAGTTGTAACAATGACCATGTTAGAAATAGCTTATTTCTTAGAACACACAAAGGGCTATGTCAGTAATAGACTGACTTGTTTTGCAACCATTGCTGTTAAATGAAAAGAAAAGCTATCTTCTTATTCAAGGCTAGAAATATAAAGATATTTTACTTGTTGAGCAGAACAAATTGGTTTATGGCTTATGATAGCACTGTGATATAACAAATGTCATAATAAAGCAAGAAGCTATTATTTTTGGCTTTTTATGTATATAGATCAAGAGCTACATTATGGACTATTTCTATGCATTGTAGAAGTTATTCTCCCTCCTTACCCTGGAGGATGAATTAATTCATTCTCTTATCAAATATTTCATAAGCATTTATTATTGGTAAAAGAACTGTGTAAGGATGGTTGGTCTTTACAGTGACATGGTAGAGAAATTATTAACTCATAGTTTTTTCAGTGAGGACTAAAATCAGTCTGTCTCTCTACCTGCTTTCTTTCTTTGCCTAGCAAACTTAGTAGCAGCCCACTCCCAGTTCCTTTTTCACAAACTGCTGAGGAGCTCAGCAGATCAAAATAAAATATGTATTCTTTTATTTACATTCATCAGATCCTTTTCTTTTAGAGTTTGTTCCTATTGCCCTCAACTGGTACCTGAAAAGGAATAATACAGATGTGAATATCAGGCCTTAGAATCAGAAACATCTGTAAATAAAGTCTGTGTCCAACTTTGCCAGAGAAGAAATATAGCATTCACATTGAGAATACTGTTGACAGAAAAGAAGCCATACTCATTAAAATAATTTAAGGAGGTTTATTCTAACCCAAATTTGAAGACTGTGATCCAGAGCCACACCAAGTACCTTGAGCAAGGGGACTCACAGTGGTGGGGTTACAGTTTGGTTTTATACTCTGTAGGGAGTCAGGAACTGTAAGTGATGTCATAAATCAATACATAAAAAACACACAGATTTGCCCCCAAAAGGTGGGCTATCTGGAAGGAGAAGGGCTTACAGGTGATAGGTGAGTTTAAAGATTCTTTAGCTGACAATTGTCTAAAAGATAGGGAGTCACTGAAAAGGAATGCTTAAGATAAAGAAACTGTTAGTTAGAGACAAAGTACCTTACCAGGACAGACTCAAGTGGTTTGGTATATATAATGAGGACCTGTACGTAGGTCTTGAATAGCCTTAAGCCTGTTAGTGACTCACAAAGGACATCTTTATGAAGATGGAGAGAGGGTATCATGAGGTGTGTCTGAACTCCTTTTTCATGGCTAGCAACTTAGTTTTAGGGATCTTCTTCTTTGCCAAGAGGGTCCAGTCTGTCAGCCACTTAGGAAGAGCCTTAAGATTATGTATTTTGGCTCAGTGCCTGTAGCTCAAACAGCTAAGGCACCAGCCA
>NW_003852400.1:423649-438938 GCF_000181295.1 Otolemur garnettii
TCAAGTGGCTAAGGTGCCAGCCACATACACCAGAGCTAGGGGTTCAAATCCGGCCCGGGCCCACCAAACAACAATGACAACTATAACCAAAAAATAGCTGGGTGTTGTGGTGGGTGACTGTAGTCCCAGCTATTTGAGAGGTTGAGGTGGGAGGATCGCTTGAGCCCAAGAGTTTGAGGTTGCTGTGAGCTCTGATGGCAGAGCGACAGCTTGAGACTCTGTCTCAAAAAAAAAAAAAAAAAAAAAAAAAAAAAAAAAAAGAAATGTTTCCTTTAGTTAATTAGGGAAAAACTGATACTCTAATGCAGGGTTCTGCAAGATCTAAACAATTATTGTTACAACTTTCATTTCTTTTAGATAAATTAAGCTGAAAACTGAAATAGTAGCTTTGAAAAGCAGTTTGCCACTTTAGACTACCATCTAGTGTTAAATTAAGGAATATATTAGCCTTTTCCTTTTTTCTTTTATAAAGTTTTATATTTAGAATATGGCAGTATTTCAACATGGCAGAAGTTTAGTTACTACAACTAAAAGTTTTTTTAACATTTTCAATGTTTGTGGCTTTTCTGAGTTTATTTTCTCAGGAAACAGTCACTGTTATTAAAATATATCATCTGGAATCATTATATCATATTCTTTTTAATAAAGTATAATACACTATATAACCTAGTTATATATTTAAATATAAACCTAAATATAATTATAGGTTATATATATAAATATAACCTAAATATAGTTATATAGTGTATTAACATATATAACCTATATTTCTTTCTCAAAAAGTTTTACTCTTCTGAATTTTGGATAGTGTGATGAGATGTTTCTCCAAACATTGTATGATTTCCAACCAGAGGATTTCCAGTACGATTTCCAACCACTGTATGATTTCTTTCCCAGAGGAGAGAAAGCAAGTTAAGATCTTCTATGTATGCTGCCTAGAAGCATAGATCAAATTGTTGAGAAATAACAAATATAACCTAAATTTCTCTAAGCTTAACTGATTTGTTAATAGACAAACAAATTAAGCCACTAAACTCATTTGAACTTAAGACAATCTTTTTTTTTTTTTTGTAGAGACAGAGTCTCACTACTGCTCTGGGTAGAGTGCCATGGCATCACACAGCTCACAGCAACCTCCAGCTCTTGAGCTTAGGCGATTCTTTTGCCTCAGCCTCCCGAGTAGCTGGGACTACAGGTGCACGCTACAATGCCTGGCTATTTTTTTGTAGCAAATTGGCTGGGGACAGGTTCAAACCCACCACCTTTGGAATATGGGGCCGGTTCCCTGCCCACTGAGCCACAGGCACCGCCCAACTTAAGACAATCTTTATACCTGTATTGGTATCACCTGTCTATCTGTATCTATATCTAAATCTGTATATAGTCCATCTATTTCAAATCAGCTCTATCACCAGAAGCTATACCCTGGCCTTATTTTACTGCTTTCTGTAATGAAAAGTCTTTCAAACAATTCAAAACGAAGTGAAAAATATTATAAATCCAGGCTTTATTAGAGAATCAGAATAAAAGAATAGTGAACATCACTATTTGATTTTTACATTTTTTGTTTTCTTAAAATATATTCTTGTAAGTTGGCTTACAAGTATTGTCAGAATTTAGGGCAGTGCTATGACAGGAACAAGATGGGATGAAAAGAGGAGTGGAGGGAAATACAACAAAGACAAAGCAGCTGTGCCTGTAGCTCAAGTGGCTAAGGTGCCAGCCACATACACCAGAGCTGGGGGGTTCAAATCCGGCCCGGCCTGGGCCTGCCAAACAATGACAACCACAACTGAAAAAAAAAAATAGCCAGGCGTTGTGGTGGGTGCCTGTAGTACCAGCTACTCAAGAGGCTGAGGCAAGAGAATCGCTTGAGCCCAGGAGTTTGAGGTTGCTGTGAGCTGTGACACCACAGCACTCTACCCAGGGTGGAAAAAAAAAAAGACAAAGTGATCACCTTTCTCCAGAACACTTTCATAACTTTTTCACTGTGTGCCCAGGATACACAAGAATCCTAACAAACTGCTCTCTCCCACAGCAGCTATGCTGTGAGAACCCTCCGCTTTGCTCATTACTGTGTTATATTTTAGCAGGGGTACCCATAACAATGTTCTTCCCCCTCTGACTACAAAGTAATTCTGCTTACTGCTTGCTGCCTTCCTTGGGATATGCTACACTAGGTCAGGGAAGTATGGTCTAAGCAGAGGTGTTTTCTGTTAAGTCCTTTTTTGATACAGAGTCTCACTATGTCGCCCCTGGTGGAGTGACCTGCTGTCACAGCTTACAGCAACCTCAAACTCTTGGGCTTAAGCGATTCTCTTGCCTCAGCCTTCCAGGTAGCTAGGACTATAGGTGCCCACCACAATGCCTGGCTATCTTTTTGCTGTAGTTGTCATTGTTGTTTGGCAGGCCCAGGGCCGGGTTGGACCCGGCCAGCCCCATTGTATGTGGCCAGTGCCCTAGCCGCTGATCTACAGGTGCCAAGCCTCTGTTAACAGTCTTTTTAAAAGTTTCCAGTTTTGACATTCTGGATCTGGGTTCTAGAAGTGACTTAGTATTAACCATACAAAGTCTGTTGTAAACTAAATTTCTCCAAGCTTAACCTATGAAGCTTGGAAGTTGTTCCACCTTTCATTCATGTTTTCATTATTTATTAACAAATATTCAGGAAGCACCCAGTAAATGAAAGGCACAATTATAAGCCCTAAATATGCAGCAGTGAACAAAACAAACTATAATAAAACCAATGAATGCAACTGCTAACAAAGGATCTCTACAGCCAATCCCTTAAAGCATTTTGGGATTCCCAAATTGGTGTGAGACATGCACTCCCAAGGTCTGTGTGTGACGGTTGGCCAAGCATGGTCTGCGATCCTCACAGAGAATGGGCCTCTGCCTTGTATGCCATGTGCAGTAACGCTGCTTGTGCTTCTAAGGAGTTACACAGTTTAATGAAATAGTTCTTGCACATTTTAGTGACACTAATTCTCTCAAGACATAAGATAGAGACAGGCTTCTGTTCAAATATCAGTCTTTATGTAGAGGGCTACCCCTATCTTATTCTTGTTTAAGCTTTCTAAGTTCAAGTGCTTGGGCTTTTTCTTCACTTGGGTTGCACTGTCTCCCAGGAATTGTAAATGGAATTCACTCGGTTTTGCCAGCCCACCAGACATCCTCTGGCCACAAAGTGAGTTCTCACTCAGGGCCTTCTCAGCCCCCAAACATGTAATCTTCCAAGGCAGGGACTTGCGTGCCCCTCTCCATCATCACATATGCCAACGATTTTCAAATGATGAGCCGAGGCACACTGGCATGCTGTGAAAGGATCTTAGATGGGCCAAGAAAAGATTTTAAAGATCATTAATTAAATTATTTTTGAAAAAAGTTAAAAGCACAGTAAGTACATTTTTTTAACTCTTTTTTTTTTTTGATCAACATAATTTAAATGCACAATGGAAGTTTGACTATAGGTTCAAGTGTGCTGTGAGATAAAAAAAGTTGTAAGACACTGATGTATGCCCAAACTTACCTGAGTCTCCAACAGTAGACACTCATCCTAAGCTGAAATATTCCAAGAATCCTCTGGCTTTGCTAGATTGCCAGAGGAGTTCATAAACTGAAAAAGTTATGAACCACTTGTTTGATCACATGGTGTGAAATGCCACTCCAGAGCACCACCCTAGACATTAGGAATTAGAATTTGCAGGTGCAGAATCTGGGAAGCCATCATTGTAGAAGGTGGCAGGTGACTCTTACTATCTGACAAACA
The DNA here is from genome assembly GCF_000181295.1 of Otolemur garnettii. Lineage (NCBI taxonomy): Eukaryota > Metazoa > Chordata > Mammalia > Primates > Galagidae > Otolemur > Otolemur garnettii. The sequence continues at coordinate 427,419 of NW_003852400.1, forward strand.
AAAATTCAAGGGCTATCACATCACTTTTATTCTAAAAATACTGCTTTTGTTGCTTGGTGCCACTATTATTAAGTTGACTTGATTCTTTTGTTATTTTCTTCTTTTATAACATACATTTTTAATTAACTTTGTTAAAAGTCCAAAGATTTAGTAAGAAATTCAACAATATTTTGTCAATTTTCTCTGCTAATTCTAATTCTTATTTCTTAAACTACAAAATATTAAAACAGTTGGCTTAACATAAAATGGCTCAATTTTGGTACAAAAAATGATTCATAGTAGCATCTATATTCTAGGAACATAAAAGTTTAATGGAAAAAATTAAGAATTAAAAATTAAAATATACAAGTGGTGCCAAAAACTATATACACATAAGAAGTAAAATTGATCATTGCTCCAAAGTGTATAAACAGCAGGTAAAATGTGCAGAGCATGGTTAGGTATACTTTACAAGCAATGACGCATTTGATTCAACTTTGAAAAGAAATACATAGATAACATCTTTTAAAATGTATTTATATATTTTTGGCACCCTCCATATATATTATCTTACCTTGATTAAGTTAACTAGACATGTGCAAATGGAGAATTCATTTGATATCATCAGAATTTTTAAAATATTTCCTTCATCTGTTAAAAATGGATTTAGATGAGTTTTAGATCACTGCTGAGTCTAAATGACAATATGGTTCTAAATATCATTAATAGGCAACAGAGAACCAATGAGATTTAAGAAGCTACTATGTCATAATAGTTATATTTAATATTAGTAAAGAATAAATTATGCAACAGAGTGAAATTCAGTTGTGAAATTCAAAATGAGGTAAAGTCACCAGATCTTAAAATAATTATTTTCGTCTTCACTGAACAGTATGACTATACTACTAATGTCATTCTTATCTTCAAAATGAAGTTAAGGAAAACTTTAAGTTCCATAATATTGAGAAATATAACATGCATGTTGTTACACTTGTAGTTCTTTCTTTTATTCCTTAATTACAATTATGTGTGCATTTAAGGAGTAGAAAGTTAGAGGTCCCCAATTAAGATGAACTTCTAAGTCTAAGAAGAAAAGATCAGAAATGTCACTTCCTAAGACTGAAGTTAACAAAATCCATACATCATACAGAAGATTAATTATTTTTTTTTTTTTTTGAGACGGAGCCTCAAGCTATCCCCCCTGGGTAGAGTGCCATGGCATCACGCTCACAGCAACCTCCAACTCCTGGGCTCAAGCGAGTCTCCTGCCTCAGCCTCTCAAGTAGCTGGGACTACAGGCGCCTGCCACAATGCCTGGCCATTTTTTGGTTGCAGCCATCATTGTTGTTTGACGGGCCCGGGCTGGGGATTCGAACCCGCCACCTTAGGTGTATGTGGCTGCCGCCTTAGCTGCTTGAGCCACAGGCGCCGAGCCTGAAGATTAATTATTGAAGGAGGATTTCCTGGAAGTCAGTTTCTACCACATGATTTATAAGTACCTTACTGGTGAACATAAAAGTATTTCTTTATGTCCTAGGAAGAAGGAAGAAAAAAGTTTATCAGCCCAACTTAGTGGCTCATGTCTGTAATCCTAGAACTCGGGGAGGCCAAGGAGGGAGAATCACTGAGGTCAGCCTGAGCAAGGGTGAGACCCCATCTCTATAAAAAAGAGAAAAAATTAGCTGGGTATGTTGGCAGTTGCTGTAGTCCCACCTACTCAAGAGGCTGAGGCAGGGAGATCACTTGAGACAAAGAGTTGAAGGTTATGTTTTTTTTTTTTTTAGAGACAGAGTTTCACTTTTTTGCCCTCGGTAGAGTTATGTGGCATCACAGCTTACAGCAATTTTCAACTCCTGGGCCTAGGCAATTCTCTTGCCTCAGCCTCCCAAGTAGCTGGGACTACAGGCACCTGCTACAACGCCTGGGTTCTGATTTTTATTAAGAGGTTAAATAGGAAAAAAGAAAAGAAGAAGAAGAAGAAAAAAAAAACCAGGTTAAATAGGAAAGCAACACAATAAAACAACAGGGCTCCTCATCTCCTTCAAATCTTGCCCTCTCATGGTGGCAAAAGGAATCTACTTAAAACTTAAATTCAATCATATTACAATTTTGCCTTTAAAATCTGACCACAATTCTGATCACCTAAAAGATCAAGTCCAAGCTCAGTTCTATGTCTTATCCAACCCTTATATGGGTGTCACATTTCTAATATCAGAAGCATGGAGCGGATAGTTCCCTTCATGCATCATGGTGAGTAATCAATAACTAAGTTATTGCTTACCCCATTGCCTTTGATCACAATGTTCCTTCTCTTTGTAAAGCTCCCTCCTTTTTCCTATTGCCTCTGCTATTGCCATCTGCTTTGCTAATAGCATCTTTTATGACTTGGCTCAGAAGTCCTTTCCATCAATAAGCCTTTCCTGACATCACAGGCTGGAATAGGTAGCTCTGCTTTGGACTCTTCAAATATTTGGTGCCTGTCTCCATTAGTTCTCTTTCCACATTATATAATTACCTAAGCTTATGTTTTGAGTTCCCTGAAGGCTCTTCAATTTTTTACCTCTAGCAAATAGCTAGGTGCCAAGCATATTGTAAACACTCAATTGATAATAGTTCAATTAATAAAGCTAATTTGTCAATATATGTCCACCAGATATTTACTGAGTACCTGCTAAAGGCCAAGTTTCCTTGCTCAGGATCAAAACAGATAATGATATGAAACTAGTAGATGAACAACTACATGCCCCCAGGAGAGAAGAACACAATTAAATTCAAGAAGGGAGGAGGAGGAGGGAGAAGAAGGGAGAGGGTTTGGTAAGCTGTCACCTAACACACACAATGTTGCGGTGTATGGCATACCTCCTGGGTGAATGAATCAACTACAACCTAGACTTTACCTAACAAATGACGTGACCAAATCATATTCACCCTTATATTAATCTGGCATTAAAAAACAGATAAAATCCTTGCTTTCATGTCTTCAAACAATAAAAAGACAATTCTATTAATTTTCTCTTGCTGTTAAAATACTATATATTTAGTAGCTTAAAACAACTCAAATTTATTATGTCACAGTTCTTTTGGTCAGAAGTCAAGGTAAGTTGGTTTCACAAGGCTGAAATCAAGGTGAAAGCAGACCTGGGCTTTTACCTGGCGGCTGTGGAGAAGAATGTACTTTTAAGGTTATTAAGCTTCTTGGCAAAATTAAGTTCCATGAGGTTTTAGTGCTGCTATACCATTTCCTTACCAGCTGTCTGCTAGACATCTCTCCTGTTTCCTTAAGACCACCTGTATTCCTTGTCAAATTGTTCCTCAGCCCCCATCTGGAATCTCTCTGACTTTCTTCCTGCCACATTTCTATTACTTCTAAGGGCTTATGTGATTATACTGGAGCTACACAGATAATCCAGGAAAATTTTGCTTTCTTAAAATCTGTAATGTTAATTATATCCACAAGTCACTTTTGCCATAAAGCATTAACAGATTCCAAGGATTAGGGCATGAATGTTTCTTTGGAAGCCATCATTTTGCCTACTATGGTGACTATTACAGACTTATATTCTGGCATATCCCTCACTTGGTTTATTTGAAGACGTATCATACACCAATATGGATAAATTTATTTTGGCTGTAACATTAAGTTCTGTTTGAACAATAAAGAGACTAGAAGTTCTTTGAAGAAGTTATTATGAACCAGACCATGATAATTCCTATACAGAAAGAGTGACTATATATATAAAAATGGAGAGATCTAAAATAGATGAAGAAATCATTAGTAAAGCTTATAAATTGAATGAGAAGAGCAAGTAAATGATACCAGGACAATGTGAACATCCCTTTGACCTAGTTGGAGAAGAATATAGGGTTGCACAATTACTATATTTAACATTATATCAAGTATGGATGGTTTCCTGAAGGCATTAGTCTGCTGTTAATAATACACAGGATAATGTCCTATTTTGAACATTCTTGAATTTATTTTTTTGAAATTAAATGAAATTCTCTTTTCCATCAAAGCTTTGTCTAGGCTCGGCGCCTGTGGCTCAAGCGGCTGAGGTGCCAGCCACATACACCTAAGGTGGCGGGTTCAAATTCCCAGCCCGGGCCCGCCAAACAACAATGATGGCTGCAACCAAAAAATGGCCAGGCGTTGTGGCGGGTGCCTGTAGTCCCAGCTACTTGGGAGGCTGAGGCAGGAGACTCGCTTGAGCCCAGGAGTTGGAGGTTGCTGTGAGCATGATGCCATGGCACTCTACCCAGGGGATAGCTTGAGGCTCCGTCTCAAAAAAAAAAGCTTTGTCTAACATTGAAAGAATCATATATGCATTTTCCATTTTAACTTATATAAATAAAATTAACATCAATTCTATAATACAGAATTTTAGAGAGTCTACTATTTGGGGGGTATTATGCTAGATCCAGAAGATATAAATATAGTTACATTACACTTCCTGCCTGTAGGAAACTTGCAGGCATATAAACAAATAAATTATAATACTGTGCAGCAAGAAGCAGGCACAGGTGGAAGGAATGATTTACTCTCTGAAGTAGTAAAGTAAGATTTTCCTGGTTGAAGGACAAATAAATCTTTAAGAGGACACGGTGGAAGGGACACTGAACCAACAGCATGAGCAGAGGCACTAAATATGAAAAGTCATAGGGTACTTGGGGGATAAAAGTATGTCTGGAAGGTAAAGAGCACTGGTAAGCAGTCACAGTAAAGGCAGGATGGTCGATAGGTCAAAGCCTATCATGCCATACAATTTGTTTCATGGAGATACAGTGCGAGCAAAAGCTTTTTAATCAGGGAAAACACATGATCAGACTTGCATTTTCAAAATATTACCATGCCTGCACAAAAGAGACCAACTGGGTCAGAAGTCAGTTACAGGCCGGAAAACCAGTTTAGAGGAGTCTGAAGAGTGAGGGTTGAAAGCCTAAACAGAAGCAGTTGAAATGAGAATGTAGAGCAGAGGGAAGATTCAAGAGCTTCTGCAGCAAGACTCATCAGACCTCATGACTGATTAAAGGTATAATGGGAGCCGGAGGGAGAAGAAGGGCAAAGAGAGAGAGGAGGGAATGAGGGTTCCTTGAAAAATTCTGTCATGGGAAGGAAATTTGGATATGTTATAACATCTGACTAAATTAGGAATGAAGGAACATAGGAGAGAGGGTATGATGAGATTCTCTCCTCCATCAAACTTTAGTTTCGCTTCCTTGAGCCCTTTTCTCCACTAGCCCCATCTTTCGGCCCTCATCTTAGCCCTGCTGAGTTGTTTCAACAAGAATCCAGCTAAGTCAGTGTAGAGAGACTCTCCTGACTTTGATAACTGATCACTTCCACCTGCCTTCAATAAGGATCTTGTTAAGTCAGTTTAGAAACAATGTCTCCTACCCTCAATGTCATCTCTTAGTAATTTTCCATGCACTGACCCCTCAGTCTGTCTGTTGGCTATAAATCCCTTAGAACTTGAGGCCGATCTCTGTGCTCTATGGCAATAATTTTGATACCTATTGTGATGGTCTTGAATGGTCTTCCTTGCCGTTTTAACAAGTGTCAGAATACTTTTTCTTTTAACAACAGAAATATCTCTCAAGAACTAACATTACTTTCATATTTCTCTAAGGTTTGACTTGTGCATATTTCTTTTAACTATCATATAGCTATGTAACACGTCTGGCTTATGCACTGATAGCCTTATGTTGTACCCAATTCAGCTTACTTGTGTCCCAACAGCCTAGCAAGCTGACTTCCCTCCTTAATTTTTTTAAAAATAATACTGTCAGTCTAACATTCACTATGGGTGGCAGCTCATACCATTCCCTTCCTTAAGAACTTGACAATAATCTTTTTTTTTTTGAGACAGAGTCTCACTATATTGCTCTCAGTAGAGTGCATTGAGTGTCACAGCTCACAGCAACCTCAAATTCTTGGGCTTAAGCTATTCTCTTGCCTCAGCCTCCCAAGTAGCTGGGACTACAGGCGCCCGCCACAATACCCGGCTATTTTTTATGGCAGTTGTCATTGTTGCTTAGCTGGCTCTGGACGTAGCTGGTGCCTTAACCAATGTGCTACAGACGCTGAGCCAGGACTTGACAATAATCTTACACAGGCTAAAGTATTGACACCCAGAAGGTGAGGGTGGAGTTTAACAGTCCTGGTAACATTTTGAGGTTGAAAACTACTTAATACTACTTTTCTACTTTCCGTCCTGACCTCAACTTAATTGCAAGATCGCTCCAATAGTAAGGGCTGTTGCAACAACCCAAATTCGCTATTATAGCATGAAAGGAATGGCATGGCTATGTTCTAAAAAAACTATTTTTTTAACAGACACTGAAATACGAAGGTCATATAATTGTCATGTGCCCCAACGTTTTTTCCAACCTTCGAAAAATGGGAAAACCATTCTTAGCTCAGAAATGTACAATAACAGGCTGTGGGCTGTGGTTTGCTGACCTCATAGGACTAAAAATGTCAGAATTTGACCATTTGTGCGGCAGTATACGGTTATTTACATACAATACAGTAATAGTATGAAAGCGCTTCTGAGTAACATTTAGTCAAGGCGGATATGCCTAGGAATGGACAGCAAAGAGACGTCACTGTGAACGATGACACCACCGTGGTAGAGACCCGGAGACCGGGCCATGCGTTCACCAACCTCCAGGCGGCGGGTAGCGCAGCCCGCAGTTCCGAGGACAGGGCCTTCAGGGACGTGGAGATGGAGGCATGGCTCTGCTGAAAAGGGCTGGCAGCCCGCAAACAAGAAAGCCCCGACTCTGCTCCGAAAGCTGGCCAACGGAGCAACACACCGCTCCTCAGCAAAGACCCCTCCCCGCTACCAAGCCACCCCTTTCCCGGCAGCCGCAGGCGCGTGCACGCATGCTCGTCACTCAAGGCCTCCCGCCTTGAGCTCTGTCATGCTCTATTGCGCATGCCTGGGGAGGGGGCGGAGCGGTGACTGACCGGGAGGCAGAGGCCTGAGCGAGAAGAGACCTCACGCAGGCGGGCGGTAGACGCCAACGGGCCGTGCGTCACTTCCGTTGGGGCGGGGCGGGGCGGGGCGGGCCGAAGGGGTGGTGCCCCGACTGCAGCCCCAGTGTTTGTGGTGGAAGCTCAGCTGATGCAGGCCATCCCGAGTGGACGTCAATGCCGGGAAGGAGCCAGTCACCACTGCCGCCCTAGTGACTGCGGCCTGCATCACGGTAAGTGGCCGTGAGGGGACAGGGTCGGGACGGAAAGAGGCTTGCTTATCCCTGCGGACACTTGCCCGGCTCCCTGGGTCTTCCTGTCTGTCTTCTGAGGGCACTTTCAGAGTAAGAGGGTGGAGAGACGCCGGGCTTAGGGGAGGTCCCAGGACCGAGGGTCCAAAGCCACCGGGCAGCGGAAGGAGCCCACAGGTCCTGGGGCTGATTGGTGCGCAGCGCCCTCCGCCTCCTGCGCCTCCATGGGTTTTACGGCCCCAGAATCGCAGACTGTTCTGGTGTCTCTGGTGCTGCCTACGATTTCGAGCCTACTTTCCCGGCGTCTGTCCTGCCCTCCTCTGGACTATAGTGATTTCCAACAGTTCATTGGTGACACTCAAAACGGTTTCCCTGTTGTACACAGTTCTCGCCTGTTTGTGTGCACCTGGTGGTTCCACTGGTTGGTATTTCTGTTTATCAGCGATTTCTTTTAAACCCTACTCGTGTTTGATTCTGTCGCTGACTGCTGTTGCTTAAGTTGATTCAGGTGTGTACTTTTTGAAAGGTGAAGGTGTATGAATCATTGTATTGCAGTGCTTCCTATCCCTGTGTCATGTCTATTATTCTGGGAGGAACCTGGTATCTGCGCCTAATACAGTGATAACTTTAACAAGAAATGGTGACTCCTAGGAAAAACTTAGAAGAGGTGTGACATAAAGGACTATCATAAAATACTATTTCAAGTACTGTTTTTATTTCTAATAACAGTTGCCAATTGTTGAGATTTCAAAAAGGACTAACGTGTTTTTCATTGTGTTGGGAAAATACCATTAAACAGTGGAATATTAACAATTTTAAAATTTGAGGATTTTTAGAAAGTATATTACTGTGACCTGAGAGATTATACTTTGTATGAGCAGGTGTATCAATCTTATTATAGCTGTTTTGTTAAATTGCTTATGTGGATTAGCTGTACTTTTATCTTTTTCTAATTGTTATTATTATTTTTAGAGACAGAGTCTCACTATATTGCCCTCGGTAGAGTGCAATGGCATCACAGCTCACAGCAACCTCCAATTCCTGGGCTTAGGCGATTCTCTTGTCTCAACTTCCCAAGTAGCTGGGACTACAGGCGCCCACCACAACGCCCGGCTATTTTTTTGTTGCAATTTTTCCTGAGGCCGGGTTGGAATCCGCCATCCTCCATATATGGGACCAGCGCCCTACTCACTGAGCCACAGGCACCGCCCTAGCTGTACTTTTAATTCGAAACAAAAAACATACAAAAATATGTTTCAGCAAGAACATATTTTTATTTAGTCATTTTAATTCAAACTTGTTTTTAATGTTGATCTTGTTTCTCTATTTCTGTATCCGATCTAAATTAAAATCTTGCCATTAGAGTGTTGTTAAATGAAAGGGTCAGTTTCACTAGTTTGTTCACTTGTTTCAAGAACAGCTTGTACTTTGAATTTTTTCCTCAACTGAGACAGGATTTGTGCTGAAGGTGCATAATGCTTCACTTGTGGAACATGTATTTGTGAAAAGGTCAGACTTAAAACTCTTAGCTCTGTCCTGTCATTTCTTAATTCTAATCATTTTCTGCCATCCTCATGTATTTTATCCTGTTTGTTTTCCTCTGTTGATTTCAGTGCCCTGCTTTTGCGGTGGATATCTTTTCTCCTGTGCTTTTTTGCTTTCCAGGAGGTCATCCATTCGTCCTCCTAACCCTCTGGGTGGCACTCAGGGCTCTATCCATGTTCTCTCTAAACCAAAGTTTTCATATTTGAAACCCAAGGAATGCTTTAACAGATCTATGAATATCCTGAAATGTCATAGAAAATATGAGGCCTGACACTTAAATGTGTGAACTCATCTTAGAAAAAGTTCTACATACCTTATTGCTGAGTATCACTATGGTCACGAGATGGCCGAGAAGAGTACTTCAGTGGTGACCAAAGTGATATTCAGCAATGAGGAAGGTAGCACTTTTTCTAGGACAAGTTTTCGAACTTATTGTCAGATCTGGTACAATGACATATCTGATGGCTGGCCCAGAAAAAGGGTTCCAGAATTTCACTGAAGAGTGAACTAAGTGCAAGAGTTGGTACATAGCTTCCCAAAGGAAGTACCTTGAAGGTGACTGTAGTGACACTCAATAATGAAGTATATAGCACTTTTTCTAGGATGAGTTCTTTAACCTAATTGTCCAACTTTGTATAGTTGAATTGGCAAATAAACATTTTTCAAGAAAGAAGAGTGTTGGCTTGGCGCCTGTGGCTCAAGCTGCTAAGGCGCCAGCCACATACACCTGAGCTGGTGGGTTCGAATCCAGCCGGGGCCCACCAAACAACAATGGTGGCTGCAACCAAAAAATAGCGGGGCGTTGTGGCGGTTGCCTGCAGTCCCAGCTACTTGGGAGGCGGAGGCAGGAGACTTGCTTGAGCCCAGGAGTTGGAGGTTGCTGTGAGCTGTGATGCCATAGCACTCTACCTAGGGTGACAGCTTGAGGCTCTGTCTCAAAAAAAAAGAAGAGTGTTGATGAGGTTTTAGGATCCCCCAATTCTCGTTTCATTACTGTAAACTATCCTTTGATAAATTCACCCAGTCTTAGAGATTTAGCTGCCATTTTCACATATATATCCACAGGGTATATACATTTCCATCTGAAAGTCCCACTGTTACTTCATCCTGTAAATCCAAAAGAAAAAATTCATTTTTCTCTTGGTAAATTGGCCCCTTCCCACTTTCTCAGATTCACAAATGGCATTCTCCATATGTTTCTTCTTTAAAACGTTACAGTTCTCTTGCTATCTCTCTTTTGTCCTCTTCTTAGCTGTCACCAAGTCCAGTGTTGGTTGTTTTGTTTCTTGTCACGATTTTGAAAATGCTCAGAGTCACCTTTTTCTCCATTCAAGTACTATCGCTATAATTCAGATCCTTGTCACCTTTGTCTTATTATTAGAATAATTGATATCCTCTGTAAATTCATTCTTTCCATCCTCAGCTAGGCCTCCACTTAACTATAGGCGAAACACCTATATGCCTCTGGCCAGAAAAGCGTTTGAAAGAGAGCAGTGAAAAGACTTTGTGCAGGCATACTTGTAAGAAACTGAGGCAGAATCCCATGTGGCCAAGTTAGTTGCAGACCAAACATGACCAAAGCTTTGCCTGGAATAGCATTTTCAGACTGCATTAAGGAATTAGGTTGACTTTATAAGGCCTATGAAAAAGCCCTTTGGACCACTGGCCAGATACTCATCAGTAACCTTTCCTGATCTGTTGTAAGTGATGAAGGTTGCTTGCTGACAGGTCTGGGAATGGTAATGTCATACAGGTATCTAATGGCACAGATGAAACCTGGGCTCATGAAAGGCTTTTGAGAAGTCCAGCCTGAGAGTTCCTTGTAAAAGGCTCCAGCAGAAAAACCCCCTGACTTAAGGCCTACATGGGAACAGAGGTTTGCACACAAATTCCTGTATGCTCAAGTTTCTCTATGCTTTGCTTAAAGATTCAAAGTAACTGCCTCCAAATGGCATGGTTAATAGAACAGACATTCAAATCGGCTCTTTCCCGGTAGCCTCAGGCTTCATCAGATAAGAACAAAAAGTAATAACTGTTAACATGTTCTTCATTAAGTTATGTTAAACCAGTTATATTGAAAGGATTATGCTTAAAGGTGTATGTTGGGTGGATTATCAGATTACCAGAGAAGAGCTACTTACAGGGTGGGTGGTCATAAGCTGTTTAAATGGATCAATAAGGTCATTGCTTGCATTGTGCTCATGTACAAAATTGCCTGTATAAACCAACAGCAAATAAAGAAAGCTCGCCATTTTGCCTGAGTGAGCAGATGGTCACCTTTATTTAAAACACAATTTCAATAAGCGTGCTTTTTCTTTGCGACATCACTTTTCCGTGAGACCCTTACAGCAACATTCAACAGTACACTTAATTCCTGTAATTAATACTTCATTCCTTGGGCAGCACCTGTGGCTGAAAGGAGTAGGGTGCCAGCCCCATATACCGGAGATGGCAGGTTCAAACCTGGTCCCAGCCAAAAACTGCAGTGGGTGGGGGATACTTCATTCCTTCCCCTGTAGTTGGGCCAGACCTCTCCATTTTATTTATACCTTCATTATATCTATACTGCCTCTGTTGTTCCCTCACACTTTTTTAAATAAATGATGACACCTTTTGCATTATATTCTTCTTCCTACGCATACCTTTTTGCAATCTAATTTCTGGCTGAATTTATTCTCAAAACACCTTGCTTTTGCTAGAGTTTTGATTTGAGAGTAATTAAATTATCCTTGTTGATTTTGTTCATCATCTCTTTTTTTTTTTTTTTTT
>NW_003852400.1:439903-444324 GCF_000181295.1 Otolemur garnettii
CCGTCATTGTTGTTTGGCGGGTCCGGGCTGGGGATTCGAACCCGCCACCTTAGGTGTACGTGGCTGGCGCCTTAGCCAGTTGAGCTATAGGTGCCGAGCCAAAGGCAGTGATTTTCAACTGGTATACCATGGCACGCTAGTGTGCTGGGAGAGGATCTTGGATGCACCAAGAATTTTAAAGATCTTTAATCAAATTATTTTCTAAAGAAGTTCAAAGCACACTAAGGATTTTTTTAACTCTTTTTTTTTATCAACATAATTTAAATATTCTGTGGAAGTTTAATTAGAGTTTCAAGTGTATTGTGAGATTAAAAAAAGATTGAAAAAGGGTGGCTCAAAGGAGTAGGGCACCGACCCCATATGCTAGAGATGGCAGTGGGTTCAAACCCAGCCCTGGCCAAAAACTGCAAAAAAAAAAAGGGGGGGGGCGCTTGAAAAACACTGGTCTAGGGCGTTGTCCAGTTTTCTGTCTGAATCTTAACACCCCTCTTTATCATTTTTCATTTTCCTTATTTGTCTTCAGCCATGTTGTCATGCTTGCTGTTCCTGAGTATACAAAACTCATCTTTATCTCCAAGGTGTTGGTTGCATTTTCTCTGCCTAGAAAGCTATTTTCTCAACTTCTTTTTATAATCTGCTTCCTCATTTCTTTCGGGTTTCCACTTAAATGTCAACTCAGTTCTTCTGATCACACCATCTAAAGTAGCACTGTCTGTGTCCTTCTTCCCCCAGCCTCTGCTTTATTTTGATTCATGGGACTTTTCAACATGACTTTATACATTATATTATTTATTTCTTAATAAACTGTCTTGTCCTTCAAGTTCTACAAGACTACCCGAGGTTTAATAAGTAGGTAGATCAATTGTTTTTATTATTATATAGTCTCCACTTTTTATCCATATTTAAAGCCTTTCCTTTAAATTTGCCTGAAAGCAGTTTTTACTTTCTGATGGTTAGTATAGGCCTGGTGTATAATTTTTACCAGTCCTTTGTTTTCAGCCTTTCTTTGTCTTTATTACACATGTAACTAGAAAATAGGTAGACTTAATTGTACTCTGTTTACTTTTTTGTACAGTTCTCTTTTTGCCTCTTTTTTTTGTTCCTTCTGTTATATATTTGAACATTTTAGACCTACTTAATCTTTTTTCTATTTCTAAATCTTGGTTATACAATTTTCTTCTGGCCATATTTGCTCATCCTCCTCGAGATGATAGTTCATTTCCTTGTATGTTTTGTAATCTTTGTGAGTTAATCTGCAGTGGTGGTTGGTTGGTACGGAAGTCCCATTGCCCTGGGCTTTGGAAGTATCCTTACGTGGTGGTTTCAGTTGACTCTGCAGGGATTCCATGGGATTTGCCAGCTGTGACTAGTTTAATTTGCATAAAGTCTGTACACCATAAAGGTAGTATGACTGTAGATCCAAGCTTGTGGTTCCTCTTAAACATGTAGGTTTCCCACATTTGGTTTTGAACATGGTAGGAGGTATCCCAGTGAAGGAAGGAATCCCCAGCCCCAAGGTATCCCCAGCCACTTGCTAAGTGGGTTCTTGGCTTTGCACAGGAAAGAATTCAAGTGCGAGCCAACTAGTGACAGCAAGTTTATTGAGACAGACCCTACTTCACAGACAGAGGAGGGATCCTCTCCAAAGCAGGAGGGTGACTCCTTATGGGGCAATGTAATATTTTTAAATGTTCAAATTCCTGTTTAGGAAATAGGCCTGGGTGACCAGGATCTTCTTGTGGCTGGACCATAAATGTTAATTATAAACTGCTGTCACAGAAATGTAAACACAGTTTGTAAGGCACCCAGTTTAGTAATTCATCCATTGTTTGGGGGGCAGTGGCGGGGTTGGGGGGAATCCCAGGAAACCTCCTTGTTTGGGGTGTTTAGGGTCTGGTATTAGTCAAAGTGGCTGTACTCAGGCTTTCTCTACCTTTTCTGCCTTGTCCCTACATTAGCTTTATTTTTTTTAATTTTTAATTTTTTAAATTGACAGATAAAAGGATATATTATTAATGACTAAGTCTATCTAATTAATGTGTATTCTGTCAGTTATTTTTGTGGGGAGAACACTTTGCATCCATTCTCTTAACAGTTTTGTAGTTGAACATGGCTTTTTTATGGATGTATAATATTTATATATATTTATGCAGTATATGTGACATTTTGATACATGCATACAATGCATAATAATCAAATCAAAGTATTTAGGATATCTATCACCTTGAACATTTATCATCTCTTTGTGTTGGGAACATGTCAAATCTCTCCTGTTCTGAAATACACAATATCTTATTGCTAACTATAGTCATCCTACTGTGTTATCAACCACTCAAACTTATAACTTCACTGGTTATTCTGAAATATATAGTATGCTATTGTGAATTATAGTCATTGTACTGTGCTATTGACCACTAGAACTTATAAGTTATGCCTGACTTCTGATTAATGGGTTTATGCCCATGAATCAACCTCTTTTCATCCTCCTCCCCTTTCTCTCCCTCCTTTTGATTCTCAGCCTTTGGTAACTGTCATATTCTCTAGCTCCATAAGGTCTAGAAAACCTAAAAAACCAAGGCATGGTTTTTTATCCACAGTATCTTCAACTATATTTTACAAGTGTTTCTGTGTCATGGGACTTGTCAAGCTTTTGTGACTGCAGGTCCTAAAGAGTTCAGAAGAGCAGGGCGGTACCTGTGGCTCAACGGAGTAAGGCGCCAGCCCCATATGCCTGAGGTGGCGGGTTCAAACCCAGCCCTGGCCAAAAAAAAAAAAAGACTTCAGAAGAGCCAAGAGAAAACGTCTCCTTCATCCTCTGAAGGTCTGCTGAAAATCAGTTACAAAAGTCAGATTAAATAGGAGAAATGAAATATAATAAGTTAATTAACATGCATGGGCTACTTACATAGCCTTTTTTTAGAGGGGATGGGGAAGACGGGGAATATGAGCAATTGTATTAAGGGGTAATAAATGATTACTTTGGAGAATGAATGGATAAGGAACAGATTAACTTGTAAATGGTTAGGAAATGAATGAGCCTGAGAGTCAGACATCCAATGAAAGGTTCATTCTTCTTTACAATAGATAATGAAGTTAGAGGAAGGGGAAGGAAAAACAAATTGTTCTTCTTGGTGGGTTTTCTGGTCTTTATGAGAGGAGAAAAGTTTTTCTGTTGATCTTTAAAGGCCGTTAGATAGAAATTATGTCAGGGAGCCATATTTTGCAGTGAAATTCCTTGGGTTCCCTCAGCTAGAAAGACAGACAGGTTTGCATCTCTTCCCCACCCCCGTACAATTGAGTATTTTTAAATAATATGTGCACATGAAATTTAGAAAGAAAGATTTTAGTTGAGACTGGAACTTTCTGGGCAGTTGTAAGATTTCATCTTTCTCAGCATCATCTTCTATTTCTCCCTCATATAATCTCTCTAGGTCCTGCAGTAAAGCTAGACTAAGCAATTCTGCATATTCTGTTTGTGCTTTTATGTGTGTGTTTGCTTATGTTTTTCACCATTATTTAGAATTCTTTTCTTTCTTTCTCATCTTTGTGCATGATGAATTCTTTTTGAGCTTTGTCCGCTTATAACCTCGTTTTTAAACTAGAACACCTTCTGTTAAAGTGCTTTAAGTGTTTTGCCTTTTAAAATTACACAATAGGCCAGGAGTGGCGGCTCATGCCTGTTATCCCAGCTCTTGGGAGCTAAGGTGGGTCTATTGCCTGAGCTCACAGGTTCGAGATCAGTCTGAGCCAGAGCTAGACCCTGTCTCTAAAAATTAGCCGGGCGATTTGGCGGGCAACTGTAGTCCCTGCTACTTGGGAGGCTGAGATGAGAGGATCACTTGAACCCAAGAGGTTGAGGTTGCTGTGAGCTAAGATGCCACAGCACTCTACCAAGGGTGACCAAGGGGCACTCTGTCTCCAAAAATAAATTAATTAATTAATTACACAGTAATACCTGCTCATTGTAAATGATTTAGACAATAGAAAAGTTACCATTAGAAACACTGTTCATTCACTTTGGTCTTACTCCTCAACTCGCAAGAATAAAGATGGGCTTATCCTTTTAGAATCTGTGTGTATATGTGTCTCCACAGATTTCAACCACATGTATGGGTTTTCATTTTATTTATTTATTTATTGATTGATTTTTTTGGCTGGGGCTGAGTTTGAACCTGCCACCTCCAGCATATGGGGCCAGTGCCCTACCCTTTTGAGCCACAGGCACCGCCCCCTTCATTTTATTTTTTTATTTTTTTGGCTGGGGCTGGGTTTGAACCCGCCACCTCTGGCATGTGGAGCCAGCGCCCTACCCTTTTGAGCCATAGGCGCCTCCCATTTTATTTTTTTAAATGTCTGCATATCTGTGTATATTCATGTGTGCATAGTAGTATATAGTATATATAGTACTGTAATTTGATTTT
>NW_003852400.1:444371-525666 GCF_000181295.1 Otolemur garnettii
ATGTGGGGCCAGTGCCCTACTCCTTTGAGCCACAGGCGCCACCCCTGTAATTTGATATTTTAAAAGATTTTTGTAGAATATGTTGACAGGAAAATTGAGAGGAAGGTATAGAGATTTTCCATCTATTCCCTGCTCCCACACATGCATAGCCACCTCCATTATCCACATCCCCTACCAGAATGGTACAGTTGATGCAAGTGATAAACCTACATTGACACAATCACTCAAAATATGTAGTTTACATTTTGGTTCACTCTTGGTGCATATGTTTTGTAGGTTTGAAAAAAATGTATTATGCTATCATTATGATATCATACAGAATATTTTTACTGATCTAAAACATCCTCTTGTGCTCTGCCTATTCATTCCTTTCCCCTTCTGAACCCCCAGGAAGCACTGTTTTACTACCTCCATAGTTTTCCCTTTTCCAGAATGTCATGTAGTTGGAATCATATGGTGTGAATGTTTATGTCTCCCATAATTCATGTTGAAATCCTAACCTCCAAGGTGGTGGAATTAGGAGGTAGGGCCTTGGGGAGGTGATGAGGTCATGAGGGTGTACTCTCATGAATGGGATTAAGCACCCTTCTAAAAGAGGTCCTACATAGCTAGCTAGTACCTTCTAACATGTTAGGACACAGGTAAAAGGCACTCACAGTGAAACAGAAAGTGGAGCATCACTAAACACTGAATATGCTAGTGCCTTGATCTTGGATTTGCAGCATCAAGAACTGTGAGAAGTAAATTTCTGTTGTTCATAAGCCACCCAGTTTATGGTATTTTTGTTATAACAGGCAGAAGTCCTAAAACCCTGTAATCTGTTCAGGTTGGCTTCTTTCTTGTACTTAGTAATACACATTTAAGCTTCCTCCAGGTCTTTTCATGGCTTGACAGCTCGTTTCTTTTTAGCACTGAATAATTTTCCATTGTCTGTATGTACCATGTTCACATACAGCATGTTGATGGACCACAGTTTATCCATTCACTTAAAGATATCTCAATTACTTCCAAGTTTTGGCAGTTACAAACAAAGGTGCTATAAATGTTCACATGAAGATTTCTGTGTGGACAATAAGTCTTCAGCTCCTGTGACTAAGTACCAAGGAGTGTGATTGCTGAATCATGTGTTAAGAGTATATTTAATTTTGAAAGAAACTGCCAGACTATCTCTCACAGTGGCTGAACCATTTTGTATTTCATCAGCAATGAATGAGAGTTCCTGTTATTCTACATCCTCACCACCATTTGGTGTTGTCTGTGTTCTGGATTTTGGCCATTCTAATAGGTGTGTAGTAGTATCCTATTGTTTTAATTTGCATTTTGCTAATGATATATGATGTGATACATCTTTTCCTATGTTTATTTGCTGTGTATTAATCTGTTTTGATGCAGTGTCTCATAACATTTTTGGCTGGTTTTTAATTGGGTTGTTTTCTTATTGTTGAGTTTTAAGAGTTCTTTGTATATTTTGGATACCAGCCCTTTATCAAGAATTTCTCCCAGTTTCTGCTTTGTCTTCTCATTCTCTTCACACTATCACAGAGCAGAAGTTTTTAATTTTAATGAAGTCTATCTTAATGATTCTTTCTTTCATAGGTGTTGTTTTTGGTGCTGTATCTAAAAAGTCTTACCATTCCCCAAGTCACCTAGGCTTTGCCCTATGTTGTATAGATTGGGATTTTACACGTAGATTTATGATCCATTTAGTGTTAACTTTTGTGAAATGTGTAAGGTCTATGTCTAGATTCATTTTTTTTTTTTTTTTTGCCTGTGAATGTCTAGTTGTTCTAACAACATGTGTTGTGAAGGCTTATCTTTGCTCTTTTGTCATAGTCAGCTAGCTGTATTTAATTGGGTCTATCCTGGGCTTTCTACCCTGTTCTGTTGATCTGCGTTTATTTGTTCTTTTACCGATACCACATTGTTTTGATTTCAGTAACTTGATAGTAAGCGTTAAACTCAGGTAGTATCAGTCCTCCAACTTCATTTTCCCCCTTCAATCCTGTGCTGGCTCTTCTGGCTCTTTTGGGTTTCTCTGTAAACTGTAGTTTGCAGATACATACAAAATAACTTGCTGAAATTTTGATTAGGATTTTGTTGATCTGAGGATCAATTTGGGAAGAACTGACACTTTGGCCCTATTGAGTTTTCCTATCCATAAACATGGACTATCTCTCCACTTATTTAGTTCTTTAATTTCTTTTATTAGAGTTTTATAGTTTTCCTCCCTGTACGTATTTTGTTAGATGTATACTTAAGTACTTCATTTTGGAGGCATACTGATGTAAATGTTATTGTGTTTTAAATTTCAAATTTCACTTGTTCATTGCTGGTATGTAGGAAAGCTTTTGTGTATTAACCTTCTATTCTGTAACCAAGCTATAATTGCTAATTAATTCCAGGAGATTTTCCATTTATTCTTTTGGATTCTCTACATGGGCTATCATGTCATTTGCAACCAAAGACAATTTTATTTCTTCTTTCCCTGGAATATGTATTTCTTTATTTTTAAGTGTGTTTTTTAAGTGTATTTTTAAGTGTTTTTTTTGTAGACCACGTTGTTGGGTCTTGATGTTTTTGACCCATTCTGGCAATCACTGTCTTTTGATTGGTGAATTTACACGATTGACATTCAACATGATCGATCATTGACATAGTTGGATTAATATGTACCATATTTTTTACTGTTATCCATTTTCTTTGTTCCTGTTTTTGTTTTTGTTTTGCTTTGTTTTGTTTTTGCAGTTTTTGGCCAGGGCTGGGTTTGAACCCACCACCTCCGGCACATGGGGCCAGCGCCCTACTCCTTTGAGCCACAGGCGCTGCTCCCTATTTTTGTTTTTCACTCTTTTTTGCCTTTTGTGATTTTAATTAGTCATTTTCTGTAATTTTGGTTTTTCCCCATTTTTAGCATTATCAGTTATACTACTTTTTATTTTTTAACTTTAAAGTTATTGTAGTACACATTTACAACTAATCCAAATCCACTTCCAAATAGTACTGTACTATTTCACAGGTAATATGAATAGCTTATAATAACAAAATAATCCTAATTCCTCTCTCATATCCCTTGTAGCATTGCTGTCATTCATTTCACCTATATATAAGTATATATAAGCATATATGAACATAAGTGTGCATAATTTAGTACATTGTTGCCATTTTTATTTTGAACAAACTGTTGTCTATTAGATCAATTAAGAATAAGAAAAAAAATTTCTCATTTCTTATTTTACCTTCACTTATTTCTTCTTTAGTGCTTTTTTTTTTCTTCATGGAGATTTAAGTTTCTAACCTGTATTATTTTTCTTCTCTCTGAAAAAAGAATTTTAACATTTCTTTCAAGGTAGGTGTACTAGTAACAAATTTACTTGGTCTTTGTTTGAGAAAGTCTTTATTTTCCCTTAGCTTTTGGAGGATGATTTTTCAGGGTACAGAATTTTAGGTAAAGTTTTGCTTTTCGCTAGCTTGTTTGAGGATTTTTCCTTTGATTTTCTATATAGTCTGTATGTAGGTACAGGGGGGTTTCTTTTGGCATTTATGCTGCTTGGTATTCTCTGAGCTTTCTGGATATGTGTTTTTGGGGTTTTTAAAAAAATTTTTTTTATTTTTACATATACATGTGATTATTAGGTTTCTACTTTTTGCCTTCACAG
Organism: Otolemur garnettii; assembly: GCF_000181295.1. Classification (NCBI taxonomy): domain Eukaryota; kingdom Metazoa; phylum Chordata; class Mammalia; order Primates; family Galagidae; genus Otolemur; species Otolemur garnettii. The sequence goes on from NW_003852400.1 coordinate 448,028, forward strand.
AATTAAAAAGGCTTAAAATTTACCAACGATAACAATGTTAAAGATAAGGACTAGGATCCTAGATACGTGTTTTTGTGTCTGACATTACTGTGGAGAAATTTTTAATCCTTACTATCTTAATGTTCTTTTCTCTTCCTTTCTCTTTTCTCTGACTGTTACATGCATTTCACAGATTTATGCCTTTTGTAGTTGTCCCACATCCTTCTGTGATGTTGCCTTCAGTCTTTGATTTTTTAGTTTGGAGGTTTTCTATTCGCATATCCTCAAGTTCTGAGCCATTCTTCCTCAGTCATGTTTTTCCTCAGTCTACTAATAAGCCCATCACACAGGCATTCTTCATTTCTGTTTTAGTACTTTGGATCTCTAGGATTATTTTTTTTTTTTTTGAGACAGAGTCTCACTCTGTCACCCTAAGTAGAGTGCTGTGGTATAACAGCTCACAGCAACATCCAACTCTTGTGCTTAAGTGATTCTCTTGCCTCACCCTCCCAAGTAGCTGGGACTAGAGGCACCTACCACAACGTCCAGCTATTTTTTTTTTTTAGAGACAGAGTCTCATTTTATTGCCTCAGTAGAGGGCTGTGGTATCACAGCTCACAGCAACCTCCAGCTGTTGGGCTTAGGCGATTCTCTTACCTTAGCCTCCTGAGTAGCTGGGACCACAGGCACCTGCCACAATACCCAGCTATTTTTTTGTTACAAAAAAATAGATTGGTTGGGTTTGAACCCACCACCCTCAGTATATGGGGCTGGTGCCCTACCCACTGACCCACAGGTGCCATCCTCCCACAGAGGTTTCTACTCAGGTAAGCTATGACTCCTTGAATTCACCTGTCTCTCCAGTCTTGGGAACAGCAGTTTGTCTTCTGTCTTTGCATCTCTTACAGATCCAACAGAAATTGATTTTTCAGTCTATTCTGCTTTTACAAAGTGGTGGCCAACATGTAGAGAATATTCTGTGAAATTTTGTAATGAATATTTTGTAAATAGAAATTCATTTAGCTGCCCCACTTCCCCTATGTATGGTGATTTTAGGGGTGACTTTTGGGATACTGTAGATTATATGATAACTCATTCGTTCCATTGTCTGTATGTACCATACTTTATTTAATGATCTCTTGCTAAAAGACATGTAACATTTTTCAGTATTCGGTTTTCTCAAGCAATGCTGCAGGGAATTTTTGTACAAATAACTTTCTACTCTTATGCAAGTATTTCTGTAGGATATATTCTGATTTTTTTCTTTTTTCTTTTTCTTTTTTTTTTTTTTTTTTTGAGACAGAGCCTCAAGCTGTCCCCCTGGGTAGAGTGCCGTGGCATCACAGCTCACAGCAACCTCCAACTCCTGGGCTCAAGCGAGTCTCCTGCCTCAGCCTCCCAAGTAGCTGGGACCACAGGCACCCGCTACAATGCCCGGCTATTTTTTGGTTGCAGCCATCATTGTTGTTTTGGTGGGCCCAGGCTGGATTCGAACCTGCCACCTTAGGTGTATGTGGCTGGCACCTTAGCCACTTGAGCAATAGGTGCCGAGCCTGGTTTGTTTGTTTGTTTGTTTGTTTGTTTTATTCTTTCAGGTTAATTGAGGGTACAAAGAATTAGGTTACAGTGTTTGCATTTGTGAGGTAAAGTCCCTCTTATAATTGTGTCCCACCCCCAAGAGGTGTGCCATATACCCTAACATTGTGCCCATTAAGTGGGAGTATACCTATCCCCTTCTCTTCTCCCTTCCCTCTCCCCCCCACCTTGAATTGATTTGAGTCTTTCTCTTATATGAGTGTGTATTAGATCATCTACTGGCTTCATATAGAATTGAGTACATTGGATTCTTGATTTTCCATTCTTGTGATACTTTACTAAGAAGAATGTATTATAGGATGTATTCTTAATAGTAGAATTGCTAATCAAAGAATATATGCATTTAAAATTTTTATAGCATTTAAAATTTCATTAGCTACTGTCTAGTATAGCCCTTTGTGTTCCATTTTCCCAGCATATTACCAATAATGGATATTATCAGTTGTTTACACTTCTACCAATTGGGAGAACAAAGTATCATCTGCTTTACTAGGCTTTTTTTTTGATATGGTAATGTATGTTTTCATGATTTTGCTGTTTGTATTCTTCTGTCACTGCCCTATTTATGACATTTGCCTGTTTTTTAATTGTGTTACTCTTTACTTTCTTATTTGTATATATTCTTTTTATATTGTGGTTGCGAACCTCTTCTATGTTAGGTGCTACATGTAGTTTCTTTCAGTTTGATTTCTTGGATTTAATGAGCACTTGGTATTAGGTTGTGAAATCTTCTTCACAGGGCTATCTCCAGCTCTAGACTAGAAGTTCTTTAGTATGCTACTCCGTGGGCACGCATCCAGAGCTGTATCTAATGCAGATTAGCACTATATAGATGGTTGGTAGTGAATGAAGTGTAAGACCTGACCCTTGTCCTCAAAGAACCGAAGTCTGTTGTCACATAAGCTAGTTAGAAATTTAACAGTAAAAAAAAAAAAGAAAGCATTATAGTATCTAAATAGGAAAGTTCCCTAAATTCTTTTCTTACTACTCCATTTCTTTTCTCATTAACTTCTATGCTGAAAGCGAATTATTTTTTATTTGCTTAAAAATGAAATCTCTAGCAACCATAATGGAAATATATTATTTTGTCCTTCTTTGAGACTACTTGCTGAATTTATTATTTCAAGTAGTCATGCATTTTGTATTAAACCATGTTTTAATTTTAATTTTTTTTTTTCCTTGCCATTTCAGGTAAGACCATGAATTATGGAATTTCTTAAATGAAGCATTGAGGAGTTAAATGAGAGAATGTCATATAAAAAATAGATGATTTTTAAGTTATGTCTATTAATTTGACTGTAGATATATATATTTACCTCCTTAGTAATGCAAGAAGTCTTTGTGGGAAGCAGAGGAACAAGCAACTGTGTTTCTTGGGTGCATCTGAACATTACTGGAGGATAAGCCACATCAGTCTACAAAGAGGTTTTCATACAAGCACAATACGATGTAAATGGACCCACAGTGAAACACATTCTTGCACTAAGCATTGTTACTCTCCAAGCAACCATGGTTTACATATTGGAATTTTGAAACTTAGTACTTCTGCTCCCAAGGGACTTATGAAAGTGAGCATTCGTATGTCCCGTATTAAAAGTACTTTGAACTCTGTTTCAAAGGCTGTTTTTGGCAACCAGAATGAAATGATTTCACGTTTAGCTCAATTTAAGCCAAGTTATCGAATATTACGAAAAGTAACAGATAGTGGCTGGTTAAAACAGAAAAACATTAAACAAGCTCTCAAATCTCTGAACAAATATAGTGACAAAACAGCAGAAAAGGATCTTTTTCCAGAAGAAAAAAGTCATGTTCCAGATAAAGAAGATATAAGTAAACAAAGTCTTTTTCATTACACAAATATTTTAACCACAAAATTTGGAGAGTCATTCTACTTTTTATCAAATCATATTAATTCATATTTCAAACGTGAGGAAAAAATGTCTCAAGAAAAGGAAAATAAACATTTCCAGGAAAAATTACAACTTGAAGGTAAAAATGTTGAAGAAGGGAAATCAGATTCTCCAGATACTGGCGTCCTGACTGATAAGCCAGGCTCACAACCTTCTTCAGATCCTGTGGACAAGGCTGAAAGTCCCAGGGGGGTACCTGAGGTTCCTCCAGTGTCTACTAAACAGAGTATTGCTAACTTTCTTTCTCGTCCTACTGAAGGTGTACAAGCTTTAGTAGGTGGTTATATTGGTGGACTTGTCCCCAAATTAAAGTATGATTCAAAGAGTCAGTCGGAAGCACAGGAAGAACCTGCTAAAACTGAGCAGGCTGTCAGCAAAGACAAAAATACAGAGGAGAAAAAACGATTATCTCTTCAGCGAGAAAAGGCAAGTCGTTATTCAGTGTGGGTTTATGTTGTATTAATTTTTGTCACATTTGTAAGTTTCATTTCCTGATGGGAAAGTTCCTAAGGAGCTGTAATTGTTTTTTAGTGTAGTTTCCTATTTTAATCTTATTATTTAATATGTCTTTATAGATCATTGCCAGGGTGAGTATTGATAACAGAACCCGGGCATTAGTTCAGGCATTAAGAAGAACAGCTGACCCGAAGCTCTGCATTACTCGGGTTGAAGAACTGACTTTTCATCTTCTAGAATTTCCTGAAGGAAAAGGAGTAGCTGTCAAGGTAATTTCTAACTTAATCTGGTTTTTGTTTGGGAACAAAAGTACTAATAAACTTTCTGAAATGGAGAAGCCAAGGCCTTTTGAAATTTTTTTGTAGTTTTTATTCATGTATGTGATGTATATTTAGTAAACTGCTCTATTCATTATGTATATTATACTAATCCATGTTATTCTGTGCCATAAATTAAGCTATTTGCACTAATATTTGTACTTTGATATTAAACTTCTAGAAGATAAATGTAAGATAAATATTAGTTTACAATGTATGAGTTATATTGCCTAACAGCTGCCAGCCATATTTTTTTAAGTGCAGTATGGATATTTAAAGTAATGTAGCTATGCTTAAAGACAAGGAATAAAATTCATATGTATGAATTCACATGTATGGAGCTTGTAGCTCCAAGAGCTGAGGCGCCAGTCACATACAACAGAGCTGGTGGGTTCGAATCCAGCCCGGGCTCGCCAAACAACAATGACAACTAAAAGGGCATTGTGGTGGGTGCCTGTAATCCCAGCTACTTGGCAAGAGAATTGCTTAAGCCCAAGAGCTGGAGGTTGCTGTGAGCAGTGATGCCATGGCACTCTATCCAGGGCGACAGCTTTCAAAAAAAAAAAAAAAATTCATATGTAAATTCTTGCTAGTTCTTATTATATGGTCCCTTCATATTTCAAAGTCTAAAACTTTTAATGACTATTGATAATCGAATTGGTAATCACAGTAAATAAAACAATTAGTTTTTCTTTGCCTTAGTTTTTTCAATTATGAAATATTGAAGATAATTTAGACCCGTTTAAATTGACTGTTTTCAGAGAAATGCTGAAAAATGAGACTAACATGATTGAGTCTCTATACATCTGTATTATTTTGATTACTTGTAGTATTTGATGAACAATTTGAAAATGTCATACAATGATAGTTATTGCTAAAATTTCATTAGAAATAGATTAGGGCTTAATTTTAGCTTGCCATTCAGAAAATTATGTTAACTTAGTTGGTAATTATTCTACTTTTGCAGTTTTTTTTTTTTTTTTTTTGGCCGGGGTTGGGTTTGAATCCACCATCTCCAGCATATGGGGCCGGCGCCTTACTTCTTTGAGCCACAGGCACCACCCTGGTAATTATTCTACTTTTGATAATCACTTTGCTGAGGAATTATCTAAGTCTTTGATGTACCCTTTCTTAATTTTATATTATATATCACATACATTATAATAGATAAGTTTTAGTATTTCATGTTCCTAAAATTTGGGATTGTCTTTTCTATTTATATAATCTTTTACCTAAAAGATATATTTTCCAAATGTACATGTGTTTTTTTTTTTTTTTTGAGGCAGAGCCTCAAGCTGTCTCCCTGGGTAGAGTGCCTCCAACTCCTGGCTCAAGCAATTCTCCTGCCTCTGCCTCCCAAGTAGCTGAGACTACAGGCACCCACCACATGCCTGGCTATTTTTTGGTTGCAGCCATCATTGTTTGGCAGGCCAGGGCTGGATTCTAACCTGTCAGCTCAGGTATATGTGGCTGGTGCCTTAGCCATTCGAGCCACAGACACCGAGCCTATACATATGTTTTTAAGTGTATTTCACATTTTAGTTATATACTGAAAGGAGAAATCTATTAATAAAATAGAATTAACATCCTATCTTAGTCTATTTAGATACTTTAACAAAATACCTTAGACTGGGCAATATGATATACAATAGAAATTTATTTCTTGGCTCAGCACCTGTAGCTCAAACAGCTAAGGCGCCAGCCACATACACCAGAGCTGGCGGGTTCAAATCCAGCCTGGGCCCATCAAACAGTAATCACAACTACAACCAAAAAATAGCCAGGCGTTGTGGTGGGCACCTGTAGTCCCAACTACTTGGGAGGCTGAGGTAAGAGAACTGCTTGAGCCCAGCCACAGCACTCTACCCAGGGCGACAGCTTGAGGCTCTGTCTCAAAAAGAAAAAAAAAGAAAAAGAAAAGAAATTCATTTCTCATAGTGCTGGAGGCTGGAAAGTTCAAGATGGGGCATTGGCAGAGTTGGTGTCTGGTGAGGGTCCCATTACTCACAAATGGCAGCTTCTTATAGGATACTCATATGGCAAAAGGGGCAAGGGAGCTGCCTTCAACATCCTTTACAAGAGCATTCTTGTAGTATTCATGAGGCTGAGCCCTCATGACTTAATTACTCCCCAAAAGGCCTCACTTCTCACTGTTTCATATTATTAAACTGGGTATTGGATTCTAACATATGAATTTTGGGGGGGGTACCAATATTCAGATCCTAGCACATACCTTAAAAAACTGTTAGAAGACATTTTATTCAGTCATAATATACATATGTTTGTAAGGTTAAATTTCAGTGCAGCTCATAAACAGAATACATTCACATAGTTGGCACCCAGACGAAGAAACAGAAACATTACCAGATTAGTTTTGCCTGCTTTTCTATGTTATAAGAACACTTATGGGATTGACTTCTTTCACTTCAGCTTGTTGATAGGAATCATTTATATTGTTATGGATATTGTAAATCATTCATTCTCATTGTCTTCCTGCTTTTCTATGTTATGAGAACACTTATGGGATTGACTTCTTTCACTTCAGCTTGTTGATAGGAATCATTTATATTGTTATGGATATTGTAAATCATTCATTCTCATTGTCTTTATATTTCATGGCGCAAGTGTATCACAATTTATTCATCATGCTGTTGATAGATATCTGGGTAATTTTCAGTTTTCATTTGTTATGAATAATCTTGACAGTTCGACTTTCAGGACTCTTAGTTGCATAACTGATCCCAAATCTAAAGATCCTTCAATACCAAGAAGAAATATAATATGGAATATATATTTAGATCAGTTATGAATAAAAATCAAGATAGTTCTAAGTAAGTTGTCACATTCCCTTAAATAAGCATCTAAAAAACAATCCAGTGGATAAATTGCTAAAGACATGTCATCTTGTACATAATTATGTGAACTTCCCTAGTGAAACTTCTCATATTATCAAGAATTGCGCTTTTGAAAATGCTAGAATTGCTTGTTAATGGATCTTCTATATGAATTTTACTTTTTTATGAATGTCCCATATTTATGGTAGCCAAATCTAGGGAAATGTCTTTGATATTTAATACTACAAAAAAATCCTAATTTCCTGTGGCTCAGTGAGTAGGGTGCCGGCCCCATTTACTGAGGATGGTGGGTTCAAACCCAGCCCCAGCCAAACCGCAACAAAAAAATAGCCAGGTGTTGTGGTGGGTGCCTGTAGTCCCAGCTGCTTGGGAGGCTGAGGCAGAAGAATCGCCTAAGCCCAGGAGCTGGAGGTTGCTGTGATCTGTGATGCCATGGCACTCTACTGAGGGCAAGAAAGTGAGACTCTGTCTCAAAAAAAAATCTTAATTTCCTCTTTCATGTGTATTTATTTTATGTGCTGTGTTTATGGCAGCCACATCTAGGGTATTGTCTTTGATAATTTTTTTAATATTGGATATGAAGATGTTCTTTTTTTACTATATTTTCAATTTTTGTTTGAGACAGTCTCACTATGTCACCCTTGGTAGAGTGCTGTGTGATCATAGCTCACTGCAACCTCACACTCTTGGACTTAAGCGACTCTCTTGCCTCAGCCTCCCAAGTAGCCGGGACTACAGGCACCTGCCACAACGCCCAGCTATTTTTCATTGTAGTTGCCGTTGTTGTTTAGCTGGCCCCGGCTGGGTTCAAACCCACCAGCCTCGGTGTATGTGGCTGACGCCATAATCACAGTGCTATGAGCACTGAGCCTATTTTCAGATTTAAAAAATAACCTTTCACTGTTTAAAAACTAATAGCACATAGACATTGTAGAAAATTAGGGAAAAAAGCAAAAGTAAGAAAATAAAAATAGTATATTTCTACTACCTTAGATTATCACTGTAGTATATTAGGATTTATTTGTATTAGTCAGCTGAGTTAAACACTGATAACAACACCAAAATCCCCATGGCTTAAAAACACAGAAATTTATTTCTCACTCTTGCAAAGTTGGCCCTGGGTTTGGGTGACTCTCCAGCACAGTGAACTTGCATGTGGTGGCTACTTTAGACTATTCCTGTATATCAGTTGACGTTTCCTCCATGATTTCTCTAGCAATCTAAGAGTATCTCAGCAGAAGATGCCATAGGTTTCTTCTTCTCATAGCCTATTTATCCAGTTCAGCTGTCTGGGCCCCAGAAATATAGACTCCTTGTGCTTAGGAAGTACAAACTGGGTATTGTGATGCCTGTCATTAATCTGTCATAACCTTAGTGATTTCTGTCACATTATCCCTCCAGAAATTGTTCTATGCACAGTATATACCAATAAAAACTCATTTTGTATATACTGTTTTATAAACTTTTTTAAGCTGACAATGTGCAGCCTTCTTTATCAGTAAATTTTTATATACTTACACAGTTGATGCAATACCATTTATTGAAAAGACCTTTGCATAAATCAAGTGATTGTGTATGAATCTGCTTTTAGACACTATATTTTGTTCTCTTGTTACATTTGTCTAGTCTTGTTTGGATACTGCACTGCCTAAAATTTTACAGCTTTATAATAAGCTTAATATTTGGTAGTATAAATCCTTCAACTTTATTGTTCCTCTTAATATTGGCTTGGCTATTCTTGACATGTCACATTTCCATATAAACTTTAGAATCTGTTTATTTACCAACAATATAAAAAGAAGAAAAATGTGCTGAAATTGCATTGAATCTATGAAACAATTTAGAGTGAATTAAGTCTTTATAATATTGAGTTTTCCACTATGAATATGGCATATTCTTCCATATATTTTGGTCATCTTTATATTCCCTCAGTGCTTTTTAAAATTTTTTTTTTTTTTTTTAGAGACAGTCTCACTTTATCATCCTCAGTAGAGTGCTGTGGCGTCACAGCTCACAGCAACCTCCAACTCCTGGGCTTAGGAGATTATCTTGGCTCAGCCTCCCAAGTACCTGGGACTACAGGCACCCACTTTTTTTGTTGCAGTTTGGCCGGGGCTGGGTTCAAACCCACCACCCTCAGTATATGGGACCGGCATCCTACCCACTGAGCCACAGGCGCCACCCTTTTAAATTGTTTAATGTAGGTCTTACACATCTTCCATTGGATTTATTTTGTTAAACTAATTCATAGGGTATGTGGTATCTATGGATGGTAACTTTATTTTTGTTTTTAAAATCTTTTAGTGGTGATTCTGAGAATCAGATCTTGGTCTTTGGTCATTTGGCAGTGGTTTCACATGCATGGTAATTTTTCTAGATGCTGGACATTGTAAATAAAAAGTCAGAGGGTCCAAATGATATTAAATGATTTCTTTTTCCAGAGAGTTTATTCGTTCCTCTGGTTAACCTATAGACTGGGATACTGATAACCTTAACTCACTCAGGGTCAGAACTGGGTGTCAGCTGCATTACAATTTGGATAAGACCTCTAGTTTGCCTTATTTTTAGGGCATATTCCTCCAGAACTTTCAGAGTATCTGGTGTGTTCACTGCCACTACCTACTGGGTTCCTAAATTCTCAAGGATACAAAAAATTCCACTCTGATTTTCAGAGACCTTCAGCTTAGCTTTTTGCCTCCCACACCTCATAGTTTTAGAATCCAGCAAATGTCTTGAGGTAAAACCGACCATCTGATGGAACCCCTCATATCTTCAGTTTTTTCACTTCACACTCATGAAACCAAATGATCAGCTAGTTTCCTATCCTTCATTTCTGGCCCTTTTTCTAAGCTGCACCCAGTCTTTTAATCCTTTACTTCTTCCCAGAATCAGCAAGTGCTCCAAGAGAAAGGAAAGAAAATCTGTAGTTTGAAAACTCACTTCCCGGTAATTATTCCTCTCCAGATTCTTAGCCTCTCTTGTCCTCTTTGCTTCAGCAGTCATCTGATGCTCTTAAACAGATGGTATTTTTCTTATATTTTATCAAGTGTTTCTAGTTGTTCTTGGCAGGAGCATTGATCTCTCACAGATTGTTTCATTCTAACCAGAAATGGAAGTTTCCATTTCCATCCAACACCTTCGTTTAAGTTCCTCTAGTGGGGCCTTCGAGCTCTATACTACCTAGGCAAAAGAAAAGAAAAAAAAATTAAAAAAAATAATTTAGAGCAATAATATTTCAGACTTGATTTATCATAAAAAAGAAACAAAATGAGTGATGGAGAATTATTTGATTTACTGAAGGTTACACAGAAGAGGTATAGCAGCCACTTGACCAGTACCTGGGGTACTGACCATGTAAGATGCTTCTGGGTACAGAAGCTAGAGAATCTCTGGTAAGCAGCACAGAACTCTAGGATTTAAGCTCCTGCACATTCTTCTTTCCCATCACATTGGTGGGGAAAACAGTAAATAAACTCTTGCCTGTGATCAACAGTAGGAAGTCGAGCATTTAAAATCTTGACGTCCCAGGTTTATTTAAGCTAATTATTTAAATGTAATGGTCAGATTTTACCTTCTAACCAGTTTAACTTATTAATTATCATTTGTTCATATTCTCCTATGATGTCCCCTTGTGTTCTATGTGCAATGTACATAAGATGGTTTATTTTTTCCTTTCAATAATAGTTTAATTTCCAATAATTATTATGAGGCCATTTTATACTCGTTAGAATTTGGGCAAAAAATTGTGTAAAATTTATAATGTTAACTTAACCTTCTGTTATAAATTAATATGTTAAGCAAATTATATTCTCTTTAATTTTAAGCATTGTATCTTTAAAGAGATATTTCGATAAAAGTTAATTTTTGTCCTTGATATTAGAAAACACAGATCCTTGTTATTAATTGACATTAGTATGTCAAAAATTAATTTATCATTTAGGAATAATGAGAAAGTAATGAACACTGGCACCTTGATTTTATATGATAAAATACGTGTGTTGGTTAAAAATAATCAAACATTTTCACTCTTGATTTGACAAAAGCAACAGGATACCTTTTACCTTTTCTCTTAATATAGGAAAAAATTATTCCATGTTTATTACGACTGAGACAAATTAAGGATGAAACTCTTCAGGCTGCAGTTAGAGAAATTTTGGCCTTAATTGGCTACGTGGATCCAGTAAAAGGGAGAGGAATCCGAATTCTTACAATTGATGGTGGCGGGACAAGGTAAGGCTAGAAAAATTATTTTAAAAACTATAAAAATGGCTCAGTGCCTGTGGCTCAAGCTACTAAGGTGCCAGCCACATACACCTGAGCTGGTGGGTTCAAATCCAACCCATGCTTGCCAAACAACAATGAGGGCTGCAACCAAAGAATAGCTGGGCGTTGTGACGGGCACCTGTAGTCCCAGCTACTTGAGGCAGAGGCAGGATAATCACTTGAGTCCAGGAGGTGGAGGTTGCTGTGAGCTGTGATGCCATAGCACTCTACCCACGGCGACAGCTTGAGGCTCTGTCTCAAAAAAAAAAACTATGAAAATGCATCCAAGAGGTAACCCCAACCAGACAAACTGTCAAAACTGTGTTATTGGTTTACTCTTATTATGAATGTACATGGGAGAGACCCTATCATAGGTATAACAAAGTAAAATAACCAAAAGATGGAGTAAGGCACCTGGGGCTCAAAGGAATAAGGCGCCAGCCCCATATGCCGGAGGTAGCAGGTTCAAACCCAGCCCAGCCAAAAACTGGAAAAAAAAAATGCCAAATTATATTCGGCTTTAGAGACTTAAAATCATTTTTAAAAAATATATAATATGAAATTATTTTTCCTTTATCAATCTAAGAGCTACTCTAGCATATACCTGAATCACCTTTTATTTTGATTCAATTTAGCATTTATATTTTAGTTTGGTCTTTTCAGACCTTTTTGATCATTTATAAGCTTATCAGCCATTGTTCTCTTAAAATCTTGGCAATGTTTTATAATTTTAGCATAACCATGGCCATGACTTCTTTTCAAGGAAGTAATATTTATCTAACCCATTTATATCAGTCAACTAGTTAATTAATGAAATTATGGTTAGAAAAGAGGCTTTGTCAATAACTTCCTGGCTCCCTCTGCCTTCACTTGCAGATGCCTGTTCTGGTGCTATGTACGAAATAAAAGCATTCTTTGTTCAGAACTAGGTAATTTCACTACCAAGCTCTCTTCTTACTATTGGCAATCTTTCCATGCTTCTTAATTCTGTCTTAGCTTGCCTAGTTTTTGTCTATTTGTTGCTTAAATTCTTTGGATAGGATTTTTGGACCTTTTCCCCAAAATTTGCTAGCTTGGATTCTACTTCTCTGCCATCTTTACTGTTACCTCTTAGATTCATAGTAAATGCCCTGCCTATTCTTATTTTTAACTTAACCTCTCTGATTTTGCTTTGCCAATCATTTTTCTGTATGTTCAAAGAAGTACCATGTCTTTTTGTTAAATTCCATGGTCCTGTATCCACCCAAATCCTTAACAGTTGACACCTGTGTGAGGAAGGAATGCGTGATCAGAGCAGGAGGCTATTTTGTAATTTAGGCATAGGATGATAAAATAAGACTCTTGGATGGTCGCAGTGGGAAGTAAGAAGACGGGAAAAAATGTGACAAAAAAGGGAGACTGAATATAGTACGTGTAGATCAAGATCACTCTAGGTATAACCCTGTAGGTGACCAGGACAGGATTGCGAAGACAAGGGAGGTGATTGGTGTTAAGAAAGAGTTCTGTTTGACACATGTTGAATGTAGAGTATATACATACATGTGAAAGTGCTTAGCTGGCAAAGAAAAAAAACAACTGAAGAGAGAAAATCTTAGATTGATAGGTGTTTCTTAGGGAATTGAAATAATCTAAGAAGGAATACTGAATTCATGTGGCAAAGTAATAATGAATCAGAGATCATACTAGTTTACAGAACTGGTCCCACCTGATGGATAGTAGGGGACATACTAGTTAAATGAGTAGGAGCATGTCACTGAGGAGCAGAAAGAGACCTCTCTGCTGTTAAGTTCAGGGAGTTGGGAAGGATAGTATCATTTATGAGTCAACTAACAAATATTGATTACCCACCACATTGTAAGCACTGATTTAGGTTCTAGGGACACTGAGGAAAGAAAACAGACAAAATCCAAGTCTTTTTTTTTGAGACGGAGCCTCAAGCTATCCCCCTGGGTAGAGTGCCTTGGCATCATGCTCACAGCAACCTCCAACTCCTGGGCTCAAGCGAGTCTCCTGCCTCAGCCTCCCAAGTAGCTGGGACTACAGGCGCCCGCCACAACGCCTGGCCATTTTTTGGTTGCAGCCATCATTGTTGTTTGGCGGGCCTGGGCTGGGGATTCGAACCTGCCACCTTAGGTGTACGTGGCCGGCGCCTTAGCCACTTGAGCCACAGGCGCCGAGCCCAAAATCCAAGTCTTCATGGTACTTAGATTCTAGAGGAGGACAAAGACAACTCATAGGAAACAAAATATGCTATTGGGTAGTAAAGATGTTATGAAAAAAAGTAAAGGAAAGTAAAGGGTTAGAGAAGAAGAGTGCTATTTTAAAGAATAATCATGGGCATGACTTCTTTTCAAGGAAGTAATGTTTAAGTAGAGATCTGTAAGAAGTAAGAACATTAAGGGACATCTGTTTCAAATGAGAGAGATATGATAACAGAGGTGTTTGTGACCAATAAATATTTGGTCTTGTGAAATAAAAGCTTTGTGTGTCATAAAGGGAGTAAATTAACATGAGAAACTTTGGAGAAATGTAGGCGTAGGAGAGGATGAAGGTAGGTTTAGATCAGTGATTCCCCACTGGATGTGATTTTGCCCCTGAAGGACATTTGACAGTGTCTGGAGACATTTTTGGTTGTAACTGGGGCATTACCATTGCATCTAGTTTGAAAAAGACATTTGTCACGAAGCATCCTACAATGTTCAGGACACTTCCTTGAAACAAAAGAATTATCTCACCCAGAATTATCAATCGTACTGTTATTGAGAAATCTTGGTGTGGAGGAATATGAGAAAGTAACTAGAATGGGAGGTTTGTGTCAAAAGCAGTAAAGTACAAGGACTTGTGAGAAAAATAACTTATATCTTTATTTTGTAAGAATGCCATGGTAAGTACAGTGTTATTTACATACAGTGGAAGCAACTGGGTAAGTATATATATTTTTAAATTTGAATTAATTTATAGATGCAACATTTTAAGATGCAAGTAACATTTTATTGTACAAAATTACGCATTGTATTATACAAAATACAAGTAATACATTTTATTATACAAGTAACTATGAAAACTTAAGAAAAACAAAAGAAAATACCATAGCTCTGGGGTGGCGCCTGTGACTCAAGGAGTAGGGCGCCAGCCCCATAGACCGGAGGTGGCGGGTTCAGACCTGACCCTGGCCAAAAACTGCAAAAAAAAAAAAAAGTACCCTAGCTCTATAATACCAAGGTATTTTAATATTTTGATTTATTTTCTTTAAATCTTTTTTAGTAACTATATATGTGCATGTTTTATTTCTTTTCTATAATATAATTGAAGCCTTATTGTTCAATATATTTTACCCAGCATTATCTTAAATTCTTCATGTCTCAACTTGAATTAATAATATATCTTTCTTATAAGACATCTTGTCTTCTTACCCTTCCTCAAATTCTCATTATTTATTACATAAAGAAAAAATCTGAGTCTTTGATTTTCTACTTCAGTCTTAGAGTGTTTTGTGATGACTTCTGTTAGCAGTATCAAGGTTAAATTGGACCCTTTAAATTTATTTTATTTTTTTGGCGCCTGCTACCATTGTGTTCTAGCACTTACCTGCACCACACCTTGTATCGGGAATGGAGCTTTTCATTTGCTTCTGTTTAATCTCACGGTGTTAAAAATTGTTCTCATGGTATATTAGGTTGGACAGTTAAGTTTGTGAACTCATCCTCAAGGAAGAACTCCACACCTCCTTACTGAATATCACTACAGTCACCTTCCAGGTACTACCCTGAAGAAGCTATGCACTGATGCCAGCGCCTAGTCCAGTCCACCTGCAAAGCACTTTTGGAACTCTTTTTCTGGAATGGCCATCAGAGCTGTCATCATACGAAGTCTGATGATTAAGTTTCTGAATTCATCCTAGAAAAAGTGCTACATACCTCATTACTGAATATTATTTTGGTCACCAGATGGCCAAGGGGAGTACTTCAAAGGTGACCATAGTGCCATTCAGCAGTGAGATATTGTGAACTTAATAGTTTTACCTTATAGACACCCTGAATTGGCCTGTACCCACCAGGCTATTTCATACTTTCACATTCTTCCATGCAGCTATTTACTGCCTTTGGCGAGGATCCAGAGACAAGCAGCATCAGCAGCATTAAGAAGGATACCCGTAATGCAGAGGGTTATCCTAAGGTCATTGAGAGTTTACAAAATGAATAAATTAAAGGGAGTTAAAAATACAACTAGTGAAATATACAAAACACAAATGTATAGAAACATAGGTGAACAGCTATGTTGGTAAGAGAAGAAACCAACATTGGGTATTCCAAGAACTGGTGAGAGGACGTTCTTAAGTGTTTTCCAGAATTGGGGTGTTTAAAAAAATCTTATATTGGCGTATCTTTGTATTTATATTTATTTGTTTGCTTATAATTGGCATTCTTAAGTTCTTTTGGACCCATGTATTCTTACTTAAAGAGAGATTAGTATAAATTTTAAAACATGCTGCCATAACACAGGTTTTTTACCATTCTTTAGATGTTGGATTTTCAAAAGTGATTCTAAAGATTTGATCAGGCAATTTTTACTAATTCCAATTTATATTATTAGTTTTCATGTTAGCGTATAAACTACAAAAGCAATTTTCAGAATAGTTTTATTTAATAACTTCATTTTTCTTAAAATAGGAATTCTCATTTTGTCTTTCATCTTTTCTACAGGGGTGTGGTTGCTCTTCAGACACTGCGGAAATTGGTTGAACTTACTCAGAAGCCAGTTCATCAGCTTTTTGATTACATTTGTGGTGTAAGCACAGGTAATTATTATTTTACATGTATAGAAGTGGTACATTCCAGCAGTGCATTAAGGAAAAGAACATTAGAAACATAAGTTTAAGGTCATGGTCCTTTGCCTCCTCCAGGCCTTTCCATCCCCCAAGTCTTTCAACTCCGTTTCTCTTTCATTCAGGGTTAGGCCAGTTACACACACTAGGTGGCAGTGTGTGATACCAATTACACCTAAATATGAAAGGAGCTATTTAAAAAAAATAAAAAATATTCCAGAGGACCTAATTTCTTTAATTATATTGGTTCCTAAGACTAACCTGAAGGAGTAATTGCTTAATGAATTGGTGAGTTGTCAAATATACTATATTCTGTAACTGAGTAATTCATTAATGTTAGAACATTATCTACCACAATATCTTTCTTACATAATTTAATGTAAAATGTCACATTTTTAAAATATATTTTTAAATTATCATCATCATTATCATTGTTAGGTAGCGTTTATTTTTGAGCCCTGGTAAAGCCCTTTATGTGTTATTGTAGTGCAAGGGACTTAGGAATTTTAATGCTTCTTTTTCCTATTTTATACATGAAAAAATTAGGGCTCTGAGAAGCTCGGAGTTATTTGTGACATATCTAGAAAGTGTCAAAGCTAGAATTTAAGCCACATCTATGACTCAGGAGATCCTATACGTACTCTAGTGTGAATACTGATAAAAATAGGTTTATTTTTTTCAGGTGCCATATTAGCTTTCATGTTGGGATTATTTCATATGCCCTTGGATGAATGTGAGGAACTTTATCGAAAATTAGGATCAGATGTGTTTTCACAAAATGTCATTGTTGGAACAGTCAAGATGAGTTGGAGCCATGCATTTTATGACAGTCAAACATGGGAAAAGATTCTTAAGTAAGTTATGATTATACTTTTAAAATATTCTGATTTATATAGGTAATATGTATATATTATAATTTGAAAAATATAAAGCAGAATATTAAATTATAATCCCACTAATTAGAGATACTATGAATACTTTGTGAGTCATTTTCTAGACATTGTTTTCTTGGATTCATATATGTGAGATCTGCATGTAATGGAAATCATTGCCTTGTAAAACTCTGAAACCATATTGTTTTCAGATCATATTTGCATCCTTTAGTTTTAATTTAACATATTAGTCTTTTTTCAAGCCATTCTTCTAAAATATTTAATAATTTTTAAGCTTATTTTAAAATATTTTAAGTCAAAAATATAAGCATAAAGTAGAAACGTAAAATCACCCATGATCCAATTTTCAGAGCTCTTAGACCTTCTGTTTCTTTCTAGTTTTTTGTAGACTATAAATATTTTTATATACATTTTGTGTAGCTGAAATTATAGTTGTAAATTTGTATTCTTTCTCTTTTTTCCAACTTTATTCAAGTCTCCTGATACGTTTTTAGAGACTACTCTATACTCCAGAGTGGTATGACCATATTTTCTTAATTATTTCCATTTAGGATTTTTTTTTTTTTTTTGAGAGATTCTCACTTTGTCACCTTCAGTAGAGTGCTGTGGCATCATAGCTCATAGCAACCTCAAACTCTTGGGCTCAAGCAATTCTCTTGCTTCAGCCTCCTGATTAGCTGGGACTATAGGCACGTGCCACAATGCCCAGCTATTTTTAGAGACAGGATCTCACTCTGGCTCAGCCTGGTCTTGAACCTATGAACTCAGGCAATCTACCCACCTTGGCCTCCCAGAGTGTTAGGATTACAAGCATGAGCCATCACACCCTGCTCCATTTAGGATTTTTAAGGTCACTTAAATTATGTTGTTTCTGATTATTTATGAACAATGAATGCTAGAGTAGGAAACTTTAAGTTTAAATTTCTTCCCATATTTCAGAATATATCAATAGGTCAATTTATAAGAACCAATAATGTTGATGTATTTGTAAAGTGATCATTATATAGGAAATAAGAATATATCAAGAAAACAATGAAAATAGCTTATAATCCCACTAAAAGCAAAAGTACTGTTAACATGGTGATATATTTTAATATATTTTCCTACAGATAATAAATAAATGTCTATGTAGTTGTGTTTATGTATTTATCTCCTTCACAAAATTGAGATTATAATGCACATGTAGTTTGGTATTCTGCTTTTTTTTTTTCTACTTAGCATTTTATCATAAATGATATCCTATGTTATTTAATAATTTTTTTAAACATATTTTAATGATTGCCATCTTATGGTCTTTTTTTTGTTTAACAAATTCAATTTCAGGAAAGGCTACTTCAGATATTTTTGCAGTTCAGAATAAAGTTCAGTTGGACATCCTGCCTCTTTACTTAAAGCTTTGATTATATCTGTAAAGCAAACTTCTAGAAGTGAAATTCTGGTCAGAAGATAATACATATTATAAGAATCTTGATATATGTATAGGTGAATGGTTCTTCAAAACAGTTGTCCTAGCTTACTCATCCAATGGCATCAATTTTTATTTCTATTTTATGACCATCAAACGATTAAACAATTAATGGTTAAAACTATATAAGTTTGACCAATTTTGAAACTGGTTTTTAATTTATGTCACTTTTGCTATTAAGTTTGAACAGTTTTTCGATATATTCTTTTTTGTGAATTTTGAGTACATAATCTTTGCTTATTTTCCTAGCAGAGTGTCAATATCTATAAATATGTTAACCATATATTGAAAAAGTACTTTTTAATTAATGATTTTTTAATGGGGAGTATTTAAAAATCTTTATATACCCAAATCTTTTCCTTTAATGATTTTTAATTTTGCTTTTATGTTTATAAAGCCTTTCTTCCCTGAAAACAGGTACATATTTTTATTATTTTCTAGTCCTAAGGTTTTATTAATTTCATATTTAATTCTGACATCATCTGAAATTTATTTCTATGTGTATTATAAGGAGATCAAGCTTAATTTTTTTCTCATATTAATTCAAGCATCTCAGTACTACTTACCAACTATTTTCCTTTTTTAAACTGATTTATCACTTTCGTCATATTTTAAATTCTTACCCATATTAGAGTGTATGTCCAAGTTTTTGTTTTTGTATTGATTTCTTTATTTTTGTACAAATTCTATGAATTTAGTTGGTGAATCTTTGTATAATGTTTTTATATTGATGCAATATAACAAGTTTATTCTCCTTATTTATTATTCTTTTTCACAATTCTCTTAGCTATTTTCATTTGATATTCAAAATGAATCTTAAGTTACTTCTGTCACATAAAAACATCCCTCTGATATCTGGAAGGAAACTGCATGAAATGTATCAGTTATTTTGTGAATTGTTGACATATTTCTAAATCTTCCCATTCATTATCATTATATGTTACGTATTATTAGGTTTTTTGTGTCTGTTTGGAAAAAAAATTCATCTCTATTCCCATGAAATCATAAAATCAATACTATTGATTAAAGTTTTTTGATGAAGTTTCAAAAAGTTACTTAAAGCCAGTTTCTCTACTATGAAATGTTTTTTTCTTTTGTTACTCATGAGTGTCTTCACATACGTGCCATATTGCCGCCCCATTTTTGCTTTTTCAGAGACTTATTTTGAATCATAGCACTGATAAACTTTGTAAGTGTGGTTGGTTATTTATCTTTCTCTACATTTTCACTTTGGTCTTTGCTGTAAAACAAACCACTCCAAAACTTGGTGGCTTAAACAATGATGATTTACTTTTTGTGTGTGTGATTTACTCTAATGATTCTGTGGTTTGACTAGGCATTTGTTCTGTTTTTCCCTAAACTCACTTTGTAACTCAGCTAATATGGCTGAGACAGCTGGATCTGTCTCTCCACATGGTCATTCTCATCCAAGCTCTGTCTCAACACACAGTCTCAGAGTTCCCAGAGGGCAAGCTCTAGTGCATAAACACTTACCAAACCTCATTTTATTAAGGGCATGTTTGCTGATGTCCCATCCACCAAAGCCCCTCAAACTGAGGGTCTGTATGGGGAAGGACTACATACAAGGACATGGCCACCAGGAAGTGATTAATCAGGGCCAATATTGTTACATTCTATTATACCTACCTTCTGGCCTGTTTTTGTATAACATATTTTCCCTCATTGTTTATTGAGAGCACTTTCATGGTTTTTTTAATCTATGATAAGGATTTGTATTAGGGGCCATATTTTTAAACTTAGCATCAGTGGAATCTTAGGAATGTTGAGAATTTTATCACATTTTGATGTCTCTCTGAAATAAGCAATTACTATTTCTAACTTGTGTTTGGAATGTGTATTTGTAACTTTATTCATTAAAGCATTCTAGCTCTTTTGATAACATTAAGACTTAATAAATGTGGCTCGGCGCCTGTGGCTCAAGCGGCTAAGGCGCCAGCCACATACACCGAAGGTGGCGGGTTCGTATCCCCAGCCTGGGCCCGCCAAACAACAATGATGGCTGCAACCAAAAAAATGGCCAGGTGTTGTGGCAGGCACCTGTGGTCCCAGCTACTTGGGAGGCTGAGGCAGGAGACTTGCTTGAAAGCAATATGCTCCTAGGATTTTGCTCCAGTTTTATATTAAGAGTTCTATTGAAAGATAAAGACCCTTAGAAGAATAAAATTGCATTGATCATCATGCAGAAGACATGTTTAGATCTGGAAAGATGAAAGATTTTGTCTATTTTGGAAAGGATTTTACATTGATATTTATAAAAGCTTATAAAGGGTAGATCACCAAGCAATTTATAAATATTACCTGTAAGTGAAATTCACTAATATTCTAGTGGAGAAACATAAGCATTGTTTGGAATATGTCATTAGAAAAATGGCTTTACTCATGAGGAAGCAACTGTGCTAAAACCATAGTTTTATATTTAATCAGGGGAAAAATATTATATAATTGTTAAGTCTGGAAGAAATCTGCACTGAAATAAAATTCCCTTATTATGGTGCTATGAAAATTGTTACCCCAAGGCAATTTCTAGTTACAGTAATTCAGATGCCAACTCTGATTTTAAAAGTAGTTTTTTTTGATGCCATTGGCTCTCTGTTACCTACCTAAACAAGTTTAAAGTCTGAATGTCCGTATCTGGTTGCTTGGTAAGTCTTAGTAGACCATCTATACTTCTTCAGTCTTGACACAACTCCTTTATCCTGTCTGCAGAACCCTGCAAACAACAGACTTAACTCTGCCTTTGTCCTTTAACCTCTATATGTCATGGCTTTGAATTTATTTTCTTGCTATATTTTAGTGTCTTCCTCAAGCTACCTCATGCATTTTCCCAGTTTCTGTACCCTATATTGATTGCTCTACCTCAGAACTGTAGCTACTTTCAGTTTAAATCACATACTAATAAATAACTACATATTGTTTCATGTACATTAATTGGATTATAAGCCTCCTACAAGAGATTCCTAAGCTTTTTTTGGGGGGTCCTTCCACTCAGACATAGCCATGGACAAATAGTAATTGCACAGTGCATGTTCCCTGGTTGTTAGTTGATGAGATCATTTTTATGTAATTTATCTCTTCTCTTTTAATAAAGGGATAGAATGGGATCTGCACTAATGATTGAAACAGCAAGAAATCCCACCTGTCCTAAGGTAAGCTTAGAGTCTCTTAAATATAACACCTAGTTGGAACTGAAGGTTTGGTGAAAGTATGTATTCTGAGGGCCCTATTATTACGGGTAAACATTCTTAGGAATTTCTTCTAAAATATTAATTCCTTACATAATGGATCATTCTATGAAGATAAAGGATGTGGTTATTAGACCTTTTCTAGATCTAGTAAAAGTGCAACAGAAGTTTAAGAACCTGAAAGACTGGAACTAAAAGTGAGAAGGAATTATTTTGTCATAATTATTTTAATCAAATCTAACAATGTAAGGAAAATTATGGTATTTCCTCCCCTGCCTCACATATACTAAGACTGTCTGGAAAATATCCAGCCATGTATGTCTCAATTTTTCATATGACATGGTTAGATACTTTCTGGACAGCCCTTGTATATAAATACAGTATATACATGTACAGTTACATATTGCTTAACAATGGGGATAATTCTAAGAAATGCATTGTTAGATTCCTTCATGGTCATCCAAACATCCGAGATATACTTGCATAAACCTAGATGCCATAGCCTTCTACACACCAAACCTTTATGCTATAGCCTACTCTCCCTAGGCTACAAACTTGTGCATCTTGTTATTATACTGAATACTGTAGATAATTATGATATAATGGCAGGTAGTTGTGTCTCTCTATATAAAAAAAGGTATAAGTCAGGCATGGTGGCTCACACCTGTTTTCCTAGCATTTTGGGAGGCTGAGGTAGGATGATCATTAGAGGTCAGGAGTATTCCTGGCAGAGGGAGTGGCTTGTATAGGAGTAAGTGAATTCCAGGAACTGAAAGATTGAACATGCCTGAGACACAGAAAGACAAAGTGAGATGAGGCTAGAATGTGGTAGATCAGCCTGCACAGGCTTGAGAGGCCGTGATGAGGGGGTGACTTGGCTCTCTTGGATAGGACCTTAGAATGCACTCTGCACCTCTTGCTTGTTCCCTTGTATCTCCAGGGCTGCTTGTTTCTGTGTTTGCTTGCTTTTGAATCATGAAGCTGTCAATTTTGAATAAAAGAATAGCCACCTCAAAAAGTAATTCATCATGATAAATGGAGCAGCCACCCATACATTGCTTAATTCAACCCTGTCTGTATATACCAGTTACCAAAAGACTCTTCTGGATTTTAGTCTGTGGCCAACTCTTACCCACAGTGGCCCAGAAACACACTTATATTACTCATAAGAATTTGAGATACGACCTTTGTTTATTAATAGCAAAGCTCCTGGCAGGACTTGGCATAGAACACCAACAATTTTAGCCATATTGATACCTTTCAGCCTCTTAAGTTTGTAATGTAGATCATTAACAAAACAGCACATTTTCCATGAATTCAACGGAAATCAATAAATCTGAGATGAGGGATGACTGACATTATAGTTTTTTTAATAAAAATTACCCTGTTACAAAGTTTTAATAACTGTTATGTGAAAGCTCTGATAGTTTGTATAGCGGTACATTTTGGTTTTAGTAAAGTTGAAATACTTTCAAAGATCATAGAAACAAAGATTAATTTGTAAAAATTAGTAAATTTGTATGTTATGAAAATAGTATACTTATTAATCTTTAAGCTGTTTCTGTCATTACTACTGCTATATCAATTGTTACATAAAGGTCTAGAAATATATGCCTTTTGAATATCTTTTTAAGGTAAATAAAGTAGTCAGATGTATTTCTTTTATTATTATTCTCTTGTAATAAATTTTTAAGAATTATCTCAGCCCTGTGTCTGTTGTCCCATAGAGAAATACCTATTTAAAAATACCTGATTCCCTTTGCTCAACATTATTATCTGTGTTACCCATTTATCTTATTGGAAAGAGCCGTGTATTGTTCATTCATACTATTAAATAGTGTTTAATTTCTACAAATCTCAAATATTGCTGCTTACAATAGTATTGTTCATTTAAATTCACTAGGTAGCAGCTGTAAGTACCATAGTAAACAGAGGGATAACACCAAAAGCTTTTGTGTTCAGAAACTATGGTCACTTTCCTGGAATCAACTCTCATTATTTGGGAGGCTGCCAATATAAAATGTGGCAGGCCATTAGAGCCTCATCTGCTGCTCCAGGCTACTTTGCAGAATATGCATTGGGAAATGATCTTCATCAAGTAAGTTGACTTGTATGAATTATCTTTTTAAATTTTGCATGATTAAAAAAATCATTGCTCATTAAATCCTATTGAACTTCAGAGGGATCAACCAAGGAGAAACTCCTCTTCATGTCTTCAGAGATCAAAAGATGTGCAGTTGAAGATATTTTATTGTTTTTTTTCCTTAACAAGTCTTCTAACATGAGAACATATTTTAGGAAAATTTTTTTGTGTGTTTTATATAGAGTGTTTTCTAGCCTATTATGATCATTTTCTTTTTTTGGCCGGGGCTGGGTTTGAACCCGCCACCTCTGGCATATGGGGCCGGTGCCCTACTCCTTTGAGCCACAGGTGCCGCCCTATAATCATTTTATTGATGGAAAAATTAGATAGTATGTATGAGTAGTAGCCTTCCCCACATGATAAAAGTAAAATACAGTGCCTGAAAATGCAAAACCCAGTCTGTTTGACAATTTTGGTGGGCATATTTTGAAGGAGAGGATATAATAATAGTAAATGCTCATTAAATTAGCTGGGTGCCAGACACTTATTTAGTGCTTTGCATGCATTCATTTAATTATTGCTACTTATGAGGTAGAGTTACTTCCATTTACCGATAACTGAAGCCTTCGGAAATGTTAAGTAGCTAGGGAAACAGCTGTTAAGTGACAAGATGTTAGTGTTTTAAATTTATGGTTAAATTATCTGTAATAATTTAGACAAGGTATTTAAAATATAGATTCGTACGATATAACTTTAATATGGTTGTCATGCTCCATCCATGAAGTTATGCCAAGTATAAGGTCTCAAATAGTTGTAACTGCGTTTTCAGACCATGTGTTTCCAGACTTCAAAAGAAGGTACCTCGTTTGCTCTTTACTATTTATCTGAAAGGAAGTTGTTCCAAAGTTTAATTCAGTTTGGTTGACACATATAACAAACCAAAGCAATTCAGTGATTCTTTTTCCCATTTCAGACAGACTCACATTTCTTTTCATGCTTAGCCATTTTTATATTGATGACACAGATAATAATTATTTTGTTTTACTTATTTTGAGCCACAGATTAAAATAACTTACATCATTTTCATGTAAAGCAAATAACCTCATAACTACAAAGACGGAGAACATATTTTCACTCAAATCAATGGCCTTCAGAGAAACAAGCACATTTAATAAGAAATTTAGATGTTAATATAGAGCTAGTAGATGAACAGCTACAAGCCTATGCCAGAGAAAAACACATTTAAATTTAAGAAGGGGGAGGCACGTGGTAAGCTCTCACCTCGCAGGGACAGTGTAGGGGGTATAGAGCACACCTTTGGGTAAAGGGCTCAACTACAACTTGGACTTTACTTACCAAATGCAAACAATGTAATCTAATGGTATGTGCCCTTATATAATCTGAAATTTATAAAAAGAATATTTAGATGGAACCAGAAGTCTAAGCATCGTGTTTCAGTAAATTTTTCTTACTGTATGTTGTCTTCTTCCAAAAACTTGAGGGAAAAAATGGGATTGTTTTTCCCTCTAAAGACACCATGAAAAATTACTAAGAGTATTCTGAGTGAATTATCTTGCTTGCTTAAAGAAAGAAAACATTTGAGCAAAGTTCCTCCTTCTATCCAATGATTCAGAAGTTTTTCCAACTTTAAAACTAAAATGTGGCATCCATTTACTATAACCTCTCATCCCAAATTATTTGAATAATTATATTCAGTTATTACCAGTGCCATTAACTGTCATGTAAGTTACTTCATACCTTTTATACAGTTAGGTAGAGATTAATATTCTGTTTGAGTGGTTATTGAAAGTGCTATAATTAAGAGGTATAAGTATGTGGATAGAGAGATTTCATTTGCCTTTGATTATGAAGAGAAGAATATTATTACAGTATTTATAAGGTGTATTACATGTCTCAGTAAATTGTAGTGGGAAGAATTATTTTTGAGTAGCTTCCAATCTCTCTTCTCTGCCCCAAAAGTAGCCATAATATTTATCTCAAAGTACTTTTTACATAAAAGTATTCCATCTCTTTTTTCATCTCTGCCTTCAAAATTAAATTGTTCTTTCCATAAGAGAAATAATTTGATAAATTAGTTTGTGTAAAGGTTTAAATCAGGTGTCCTTAAACTATGTCCCATGGGCCACATGCGGCCCACCTAGGACATTTATCCGGCCTGCCAGATGTTTTTGCTGCTGCTGCCTGTCCTGCTTAGCAGCCAACTTGTCCCGGGGCCTGCAGTCCGGCCCTTCAACCATCTGAGGGACAGTTAACTGGCCCCTGGTTTAAAAAGTTTGAGGACCTCTGGTTTAGATGATGAATTCAGTATATGTTATTATTCCTCTTAGGCTTTATTTACATTTTAAAATGTTGTAGAACTTACATAAATGTAAATGGAATAAAGAAATTTTATATAAATGTTTCAGATGAGAGTGTTTTTATCAGAAAGAGTCTATGCAGCACCTGCCATATTATGCCAGTTTCAGGCTACAACTAATAATTTTATCCTAAATGGACAGGAATGTGGTGAGTGTTTACTCACCACCAGGCACTATGCTAGCCAAGAAGGGCATAAAGGTTTAGTAATGTCATATTGCTCTCACTTGGTGCCTCCTGCCCTCAAATAGCTCATACAAAAGAATATAACCAGTTGTAGAATGAAATGGTAAATCCAATAATAGAAATACATACAGGATTAAGAAGTAGTGTAGATGGAATTTAGTCTGTCAGTGTCAGCTTCACAAAGAAGTCATCATCAGAGCTGATGTATAAAGAATGAGTAGTTGATTAGAAATTGAATGGGGAGGGGAGAGTGCTGGATATAATTAATGTCACTGAATTCTACCCTGAAAAATCATTAAAATAGCAAATTTTGCATTATATTTAATTTACCACAATCAAATCAAATTTAAAAAACCAAGGAAAAAAGTATGAAACTGAGATGACTAAGAGGCATTGACATTATCCAGTAGTTATTTTCTGGTGGGTGCTCTGATTTATGATTTGAGATATTAAACACATTAAGATTAATGGAAAGTATCTTGGGCTCATACTCATGTATACTGTACTGTAGTTAAAACACAATCTGTGTCTTCTTCTAAGAGATAATTAGCAAATTATTAAATTAGTTCATTTTTCAAGTTTATTTTACCTCAGCACCTAGCAGTATACCTGCCATATACCAAGACTACAATAAATAACTCCAAATATGAATACCTGAATGAATGGAAAGTCTGCAGGAAATACCATACACAGAACATTGGCCCAGTAACCTACTGATGGAAGAGGCGTCGCTAAGAGTAGGTTATGAGGAGAGCTTAAGGGATGGTAAGCCTCCCCACCAGATTAGAGGGAGTGCCAAAATTCTTAACTGCTGTACTTCTTTGACTAAAAATAAGTAAAGTTTAAGAAATAAGAATTTACTTTGAAAAAAGCCTAGTGAAACTGCTCAAAATCTAGCAGTTTTTTGCTTTGAGGTTGATTTTGCAATTATCATTTCTTGCTAAACTTTGCTTGCCCTTTCATCCTATAGAATTTAAAATAAAAATACTTTAATAAAAGGATAACTTTTAATGAATTAAAAATTAAATGTTACCTACATCAGGAGAAGGATATCATTCTAATGTCTTATAAATTGAAAACAAAAAATTGAAAGGATTAAATTACAGTTTATACTTGAGCAAGCCTTGAGGAAATAACTTTATTATCACCAACATTTAAGGGTTCTACGTAGATTTCTACGAAGTTAAGCTATACAAATACCAGCCAATTTATGATTTTCAATAAATTTATAAAAACAGCTGAATTTAAAAATAGTTTCTAACACCTGATGAATGGATAACCTATGGTGTATCTGTACATTAGAGTATACTCAGCAATGAAAAGGAATGGGTTATTAACATTCACAGTGATACGGATGAATCGCAGAAGCATATTCTAAGCGAAAGAAACCCAGGAAAAGACTCTCTACTTGTCTGATCCCATTTATTTTGATAGCAAAGTGCATTGTGTGGCCTTGGAGAATAGATGGATAAATAGGATTTTTGAAGATAAGAAGATGGAGGAACTGAGATTCTAAGGTATTATAAAGATGAAATCACATCTGAAAAGACTTTAGTGAGAAAGGATGTGTGTGGACCAGATGTTGTCTTAATTTGTTGAGTGAAGAAGACTGATTGGAGATTGATATGACAATAGTGGTGAGGCAGTGGTGAATATAACTGAATAGCAGAGTCTTTAAAAAGCAGGAATTTTCCAAGCAGATTTGGACTAATAGTTTAGAATAAACACTAAAGAACAAATAATACTCACACAGCCCCAACCCTCAGAGACATAAGCTATGAGGGAAATGACTACCAAGGAAGCTTATCAGGAGAAAGCCACATTCCTGTTAAGACAAAGAGACCACTGGAGGTGAGGTTACATTAGGAGTTTAACTGGGGAACAGTTTACAGAACACAGCGGAAGGGTTTAGGATGTGGGGGAAGAGTGGAAGACTGTATCATTAGCAAGGAAGCCCCCAAAAAGTGAACACCATTATGGGATAAAGGCACAGTGGAGTTTAGAATGACATGTGAATTTAGCCCTTACTGGTTCTTTGAGAAAAATGGTCCAAGAGGCCAGAAAATCTTGCCCCATTCTCTGTAGTGATCAGTTTCAGAGATAAAGTTTCGGTTCACCTGCTCCACATTTAGCACACACAAGGAGACCAGTCCCTAAAACTGCAGTCACAGTAGCTGTTTGGCCTGGCCCGGAGTAGGTAGGTAGGTGGTCATGTAAGTGGTCGTGAATGCCAAGCAATCTGCATGGCATCGGAGAAGGCCTTCTTCCTCCAGTCTCACCTTGCTCCCTGGTGCAAGACGATGTTTTGTTTAGTTTTTTCATCTTTGGTGCATGTTCTCCGCCACTCTACTTTGAGGTTGGGAGTGATAAGCATTTAATTACAGTACCGAGATGTACTCTGAAAATTCAGTCTATTAAATCCATAACAAAGATAAACATAAAACAGTTTGTGTACTGCTCTTTCCTTACTCTGTTGCTGATACAGATTACTCTCTTCCTGATCCCAGACAAGGGAGAGAGGCTTCATCATTATTATTAGGACAGCTCCTGCCAGGCAGGTGGCAGACAAAGTGAGTCATTTGCTTTTTGGTATTTTTCTTTGTTTGTTTCTATACCAGACCTGGGCTATCCATAAACCAGCTTTCTTTAATCTTTAGGTTTTTAGAGACCATATCAACTTGGGCACATCTCAGCCACAAGGAGATGTTTATGGAAAGAACCAAAGACTAGAAATATGGTGGGCTTATGAATAAATGTGTCTCTATTGACAAAAGTAACTGCTTTTTTTGAGACAGAGTTACACTTTGTCACCCTCAGTAGGGTGCTCTGGTGGCACAGCTCACAGCAACCTCCAGCTCTTGGGCTTAGGGTATTCTCTTGCCTCAGCCTCCCAAGTAGCTGGGACTACAGGTGCCCACCACAATGCCCAGCTATTTTTTTTTATTGTTGCAGTTTGGCCAGGGCTGGGTTTGAACCAGGCACCCTCGGTATATGGGGCCAGCACCCTACCCACTGAGCACCCTAGGTATATGGGGCGGCGCCCCTCTGTTTGTTTGTTTGTTGAAGAATAACCATTTCTGGCTCGGTGCCTGTGGCTGAAGTGGCTAAGGCACCACCCACGTACACCTAAGGTGGTGGGTTCAAATCCAGCCTGGGCCCACCAAACAACAATGACAGCTGCAACCAAAAAAAATAGCCAGGCGTTGTAGCGGGCGCCTGTGGTCCCAGCTATTTGGGAGACTGAGGCAGGAGACTTGCTTGAGCCCAGGAGTTGGAGGTTGCTGTGAGCTGTGATGCCACAGCACTCTACCCAGGGGGATAGCTTGAGGCTCTGTCTCAAAAAATAAAAAAAAATAACCTTTTCTCATGAAAGTTGCAGTGTGGAAAACTAAGACATATTCTTTTGAAGAAATGTCGTTAGAGAGTGGTGGAGATTTAGCAACTGAAGAGAGGTAGAGATTGGATTGGAAGTGGCACCAAAGAACCCATACTAAAATAGAGAATAGAGCAAGCAATAAAAAGATGCAGTCCAATTACTTTCCTGAGAGCTGACACTCTGTGCGTCCTTATTAACTCAAATATATCACAATGCTACCACCCATTGGTATTGAATGACATGTGCCATTGTAAAGCTCCATTCCCCTCAGACTGGCTGTTCTATAACTAAAAAGCCAGTTAACTTTCACTGGGAAGCATGGTTAGTATTTTGGAACTTTTTTTTTTTTTTTTTTTTTTGCTGTTTTTGGCCGGGGCTGGGTTTGAACCCGCCGCCTTAAGTATATGGGGCCGGCACCCTACTCCTTTGAGCCACAGGCGCCGCCCTTTTGGACCATTTTTACATAACTGCCTTCTAGGATGATCACACTGGTCCAACCAGAGTATTATTTAAAATAAATATTTTTGAGAAAGTTTTTATAATCCTAGAAATTTGCACAATAAATACTACCATTCCCCCTAAGATAACTGGGCACAAATTTGTGAAAAGATGAAGAATATTTCTCCTTCACGTTCCATAAGAAACTTTAGTAACAATAGTATAATTCACTAGTAGGACAAAGTCCTACATGATGTTTTTAATAGGGCCTTCAAGCCCAAGCCCACTAATGGTGGGGTAAACGATTTTCCACAAGAAAAGAAAAACTACGTAGAAGAATCAATTATACTCATATATGCAAGCAATGAATAGTTGGAAATCAAAATTTTAACAAAAAGCAGTATTGTTTCTAATAGCTTCAAAAAATCAAATACTTAGGCATAAATCTAACAAAAATATACAGAATCTGCATATAGAAAGCAACAGAATACTGATGGAGATAAAAGAAGCCCCAAAGTCATATCATGATTTGAAGATGCAGCATGATAAAGATGTCAGTTATCCTCAAAGTGACCTATAAATATAATGTGATACCAATTAAAACTATAGTAGGATTTAAGTTATCCAAATAGTTTCTAAAATGTATTTCGAAGGGCAGAGGAATTAGAATAGCTAAAACAATTTCAACAGATAATCAAGTTTGGAGGCATCGACACACTCAATAAACTTAACTATAAAGATACAGTAATCATGATAGTGTATTTGCATTAAGACGCGTGTATACACACACACTCTCACGCATATGAAACAGAATAGAGTCCAGAAATAGATCTGTACATATATGGCCATTCAAACTTTGACAGAGATACAAAAGCAATTCAATGGAGAAAGGACAGTCTTCAATAAACTATGTTGAAACAACTTGTCATATCTCTCTCTCTCTCCCTCTCCCTCCCACCCCCCCCCAAAAAACCCCTTGGCTTAAACCTCACACTTTATATATAAAGATAATTCAAAGTGAATCACAGCTCTAAATGTAAAACAAAACTATAAATCTTTTAGAAGAAAAAATAGAAAAGAAACTTTATGACCTGGGGTTAGGTAAAAAACTTCTTAGAATTATACTGAAATCATCATTCATTAAAGAAAAAAATGATACATAGTACTTCATCAAGATTAAAAATGGCTAAGCTCTTCAATAGATACTCGACCACAGGATAAAAGAACGGCAGATAAGGATGTGAAATATCAGCATCAGTAGGCATTAGGGAAATGCAAAGTAAAACCATCAGGAAATACCATCACACAACTGTTAGCCCAGCCAACATAAAAAGTACAGTACAAAATGTTGCTAGTATTGTATTTCACACACTGCTGGTAGGAATGCAAAATGGACACTTTATGAAAGTTTTGGCAACAGGGCATGGTGGCTCACACCTGTAATCCCAGCACTCTGGGAAGCCGAGGCAGGTGGATGGGTGGATTGCCGGAGTTCATGGGTTCGAGACCAGCCTGAGCAAGAGTGAGATCCCGGTTTTTTAAAAAAATAGCCAGGTGTTGTGGTGGGTGCCTGAAGTCCCAGCTCCTTGGGAGGCTGAGGCAAGAGGATCTCTAGAGCTCAAGAGTATGAGGTTCTGTAAGCTATAACACCACGGCACTCCACTCTGCTTCAAAAAAAAAAAAAGAAAAGGTTTTGGCAGTTTCTTTAAAGCTAAATGTACAATTGACATATACTTCCACAGTTCCACTTTTGGGTATTTACTCTAGAATAATGAAAAACTATGTCCACACAAAACCTGTCCTCAGATGTTTATGGCAGCTTAATCTGTGATAGCCAAATGCTGGAAACAACCCAGAGGTCCTACAGTAGACGAATGGATAAACGAACTGTGTGGTGCGTTCACAGTCAGTAGTAACGAGAAACATTGATAACCTGCAGCAAGTTGGATTCATCTCAGAGACGCACTGAGAAAGAGAAGGCACTTCCAGAAGGTTCCATACTATAGTATTCCATTTCTATGTTCTAAGTCAGAACAGATCAGTGGTTGTCAGAGGTTGTGGGTGGGAGGAAGATAGGCCTTACAAAAGCATGGAGTGAGGGAACTGTGTAGCCTGATTGTGTAGTGGCTCCATGGATCTGTATGTACGTTAAAATTCATGGAACTATACATCAGAAAAGGTCACTTTACTGCATAATCTTAAAAATCAAGATATTTTTTGGGCCGGTGCCTGTGGCTCAAAGAGTAGGGCGCCGGCCCCATATGCTGCAGGTGGTGGGTTCAAACCCAGCCCCAGCCAAAAACTGCAAAAAAAAAAAAATAAAATATTTTTAATTTTTATTACAAGGTAGTATGTATCACATTACTGAAAGTGTTCAAGAATTCTATCAAAAACTTTTTTATGGCTATATGTAGAAGTTTGAACCAGGGGAATTCCAAGGTCGTTAGAATTCTTAGCAATGAAGAATTCCAAGGGAGAAGCCAAGACGTCAGTGACATCAAAAGTCATTTGAGTTTATTTAGGTCGTTTAACTGGGAAGCAGGAAGCATCTTTCTTTGTACTCAGCAGATGGTTAACTGGCACGGAGGGGAGCTCTACAAGGAAAAGTTGGCTCTTCAGCTTTTTAAAATAAGACATATTTCCTTAGATTTTAAATATATTAGTGATGTAATATATTTTAATATAGTTCTGCAATGAGTTTTATTACAATTTGATCATGATTTCATCTATTTTTATTCTACTAAACTTTTAAAGTACCCTATCTGCATATTTTACCTTCCTTTTATTTTAGGAGTTCTTCAAAATAATATTGATTATTGATAAATGTTTAGAAATAAAGTTTTACTTTGTATTATGTATACATCATAATGAATATGATGCTTTGAAATTGTATTGTTAATTAAACTATTATTTAACTATTTGACTTGTGAGAAAAGGACAAATTTTAATTATTTAGAACTACATTTCTTTTCTGTTAGGCTTTATATAGGATCTGTATCAATCAGTAAATAAGAATAATGTGTCTTTGAAAAGTAATTCAGTGAATTTCAATGTTTTTGAGCAAGATATGCAAAGCAGTCCAAGTAGTTCAAAGGACTTTCCTAATAGGAAAGAAATCTTAATAAGAAATTTCTTCATGAGACCAGTGAGTTACCATAAAATTTGTTTTTGCAGCTGTAATATATAAAAGAAATTCACTTTAAAGGAACCAGTTGTTATTAAATAATTTGTTTGGCTTATTCTCTGTGAGCTTTCCCTATGATTAAATGTCACACTGTTTAAACTACATGTTTTGTTTTCATATTTATAAAATGCAATTTCACTTTTAAGGGTTTGCTTTTTTTAACTTGTATTTCCCAGGATGGAGGTTTGCTTTTGAATAACCCTTCAGCCTTAGCAATGCATGAGTGTAAATGTCTTTGGCCAGACGTCCCGTTAGAGTGCATAGTATCCCTGGGCACTGGACGTTATGAGAGTGACGTGAGAAACACCGCAACACACACAAGCTTGAAAACCAAACTTTCTAACGTTATCAACAGTGCTACAGATACAGAAGGTTAGTCTGTGTGTTCACAACTTTAAAACACTCCAACTTTTAGCATTTTAACAGTTTTTGGTAGAATATGCCGATCCTAACTGCAGAAG
The DNA here is from genome assembly GCF_000181295.1 of Otolemur garnettii. NCBI lineage: Eukaryota > Metazoa > Chordata > Mammalia > Primates > Galagidae > Otolemur > Otolemur garnettii. The sequence continues at coordinate 481,894 of NW_003852400.1, forward strand.
AATATGATCGTCTGTGGTGTGGGCTGAGGAAACACATGGGAGCAAGTATTGCGTTTTCCTTTCTCACTCATTTCTGTTAAGTGACCCTAGAACAGAGACTGTTCTCCATGTAGGAGCTGGTGCTACCTTATTCTTCTTAGAGATTGAATCTCAAGCAGTGGTAGCACAAAATCTTGGTTAGAGACTTAAGCCAGTTAAGAAAGGGAAAAGCAACGAAAGAAGTCAGATTGGCACAAATATGCACATGATAACAGATAATTAGGGTAATGGAATTCAATGATTTGGTAATCTGAAGGCAGAGAAAATTCTTCCACTTTTGCTGTCCCCTAGAATATAGTCTTCATACAAAGGCGAAAAGTGATCCTTAAAATTAAAGCATGTCTTTCCCTTTCTTAAAACCTCAGGCTTTATATCACACTTGGAACAAAATCCAAAAGCCTCATTCACGGAAGTTTATCAGGTCCTTTAAATCCTAGCTTTTGAATACCTCCCTTTCCCTCTTTTATTATGTCCCAAAGCAAGTTCAGCCACACTTTAATTCTCTCTGTTCCTCAGATTTGCTGAGAGCTCTCCTGCCTCAGCATCTGTGGTTGCTCTCCTCTCTCTCTCTCCAGGTCTCTGATGAAGCATCACTTTGTCTGAGAAACCTCACCTGACCACTTTTCCACTTCTCTCAAATCCCGTATTCTGCTTCCTTCTTTTTTTTTCCTCCTAAAGCATTTATCACGTTATGAATATATTATAGTGCATGTTTGCTTGTTTATTTGCATATTATCTCCCTGTCCCACAAGAATACCAGACAAAGCTTCCCCATTTTACTTTCTTTTTTTTACTCTTTTTAAATTTTTTTTATTAAGTCATTTGTACATAGATCATGAATACATTTATACCATTATTCCCCATTGTACTTTGACTTATCTAGTTGACTCTTGATTCCAGTGCCTGACACAGTAGGCATTCAGTGACTATGTGTTGAATTTCTACTTTTGGCCTTGAAGTTTAGATCTTCTCACTTTATTGTTTTATTTTAAGTCTCGCATGAAATCTACTATCAATTTTTTTTAAAACTTTTTAACAGCCCTTGCTTTTGAATCTCATTCTTTCCATGTCGGAATGTTACTGGCTCAGTCGTTAACCTATGTGGGGATCTTAAAATTTCCCACTAAGGACTTTTATTCACTAATTGATAATCCAAGAAAAGATATACCAAATCTTTCACTATCTGGAATTATGTCAAATCAAGAAAATATTCTTTCCCCCCCAGCTTTAATGAGTTCTGATGGACACATTAAAAAGTAGAATATATTTAAGGTGTCCTGCAAAGTATTTTGATATAGGTATACCTTGTGTCACCCGCTAATTAGCATATTGACCACCTGACATAGCTAGGTGGTCAATGTGTGTATGTTGTGTGTATGTTGGGAGGACGTCCAGTACAGTGGTTTTATTGGAAGTATTAGATAGTACCAAAAATACACAAACCAAAAAAGAAGAAAAATCGGTAAATTCACTTCAAATCATAATTTTTTTGAGATACTTTTAAAATAAAATAAAAATGCAAGCCCTAGGATCAAAGAAAATATTTGTAAAACATATATGTGATCCATTATCAGATCTAAATATGTAATCAGATGCAAAATATATAGAGAATTCTTAAATATCCTATGTGTGTATATGTAGAATATATAAAGAACACAGGCAAGTCAGTGAAAAAAAGGAGCAAAAGATTTGAACAGATACTTTGTTGAAGAGATACAAATGATGAAAATTGATACCACACACACCCACCACAATTGCTTAAGTTAAAACAGATAATACAAAGTTTTGGCAAAGAGATGGTGCGGTAGTAGGAACTCGAATATGTTATGCCTGGGATTCAAAATGGTGCATCTACCTTGGAAGACAGTGTGGTAGCTTAAAAAAAAAATACACTTTTTACCATATGAAACAGCAATGTCATCCCTAGATTTTTACTCAAAGGAAATGGAATCATAAAGCCACACAAAGACTTATGTGTAATTGTTAATAGTTGGAAGGTGGTGATGATTATGATTATTTTTTAAATTAATTTATTCTTTAATTGTTGAGGAACCATTGAGGATACAATGAGCCAGGTTATACTGTTTGTGTTTGCTGGGTAAAGTCTCTCTATTAATAGTGTCCCGCCTTCAAGAGGTGTGTCACATACCATGGCCCCCACATCCCCTCCCCCTTCCTTTTCTCCCCCTCCCCCTCCTCCCACCATGTACTAGCATCATTTGCCCTCATAGATTATGATTATTGTTATTATTGGAAATAGGGTCTTGCTCTGTATCCCAGGCTGGAGTACAGTGGCAGGATCATAGTTCACTATAATCTTGAACTCCTGGGTTCAAGTGATCCTCCCACCTCAGCCTCCTAAGTAGCTAAGAATATAGGTACGTACCACCACACCTGGCTATTTTTTAAAGTTTTTGTAGAGACAGGATCTCACTGTGTTGCCAAGACTGGTCTTAAACTCCTGACCTCAAGCAATTCTCCTGCCCATGGCTCCCAAATTTCTAGGATTGCAGGCATAAGTCACCATACCTGGATCTGTGGTAGGATTATTTCTAATAGTGAAAAACTGAAGATAGCCAGACCAGAACTGGAGAGAACAAATTGTGTTGTATGTATACCATGGACTACTACTCAGAAAAAAAAGAAAGGAACTATTTTTATATGCTACAATGTGGATGAATCTCAAAAACATTTTGCTAAGTGAAAGAAGAACTATATACTTGTGATTCTATGGGTATGGATTCTATCTACAAAAGTCAAAGGGTAAGGGAGGGCCAACTATAAAGAAATTTGAAGGCGCTCTTTCTAGTGATGGGAATGCTCTGTGTCGTGATCGTTGTGGTAATTACACGGGTGTATACATTTGTCAAAACTTGTCAAATGATAATTAAGATTGGTGAATTGGTTGGCATATAAATTAGACCTCAATAAAGATGATACCAAAAAACTTAAAATAAATAAAGGTTAAAAGGCATATCAGTCATGGCGGACTGTCAGACCAAAAGCACAGAGACAAGAACAAGTATCCTAATTTAGCAGCATAATATGAAGTATTTTGGAAGGTGACTTTCATTTTGTAGTTGTATGCATTACAGATTCCTTACTCCTGTTATTAGTTTGAGTAAGGAAAAAAGCAAGTCTTCATAATGAGCCTAAAAGAAGATAGTTTGAAATAAAGGTAAAATTAATAGATCGTTGCAGAATAACTCACCTTTCCTCTCTTTTTTTTAATCTACCTTATCCCCTCCATTTTTGTTTTAACAGAAGTCCATATAATGCTTGATGGTCTGTTACCTCCTGACACCTATTTCAGATTCAATCCTGTAATGTGTGAAAACATACCTCTAGATGAAAGTCGAAATGAAAAGCTGGATCAGCTGCAGTTGGAAGGGATGAAGTACATAGAAAGAAATGAACCCAAAATGAAAAAAGTTGCGAAAATATTAAGTCAAGAAAAAACAACTCTGCAGAAAATTAATGATTGGTTAAAATTAAAAACTGACATGTATGAAGGCCTTCCATTCTTTTCAAAATTGTGATGAGTATGTGTATACTTTCTCATAAATGAAGGTCTATTCAGGACATACACCAGATTCAATGAGGAATTTGGGGATTCGACATGAGTAGAGTTTGAAGTACCTAAGAATTCTGGAGAATCTTGAAAAAGACGGTGCTTCAGCTAGCTTGCACAGTACAGAGGATGTGCTTGGTTACAGAATTCATGTGGGAATTAGGTTTTTCAGATGTTAATAATTAACTAAACTTTAAGAATCTTATTATTGTGCAAGTTGGTTTTAGTAGATATTAGTGTTATATTGTTTGATGTTTGAAAATTTATTAATATATGTGCCAAACAAGAAACTGAAAACTATTCATAGTCTCCTTTTATTTTTGCTGTAGTCATCATAATCATGTTGAATTTATGTGATCATTGATTTTATTTCACGTGGAAAGCTAATTTCTTAAATTTACATTATTTAATGTTTTCACTAGCTACATTCCACAATCCACATGCCATCTTTTAATGTAATTTCACCTAAAAAGATGCAGAAAAATGGAATTTTCTCTACTGCTTTTACATTTGAAATATGAAAGAACCAAATACAATTTTCTATTCAAAATTTGCTTATTTTAACGTCATTTCGTTTAAAAAAAAAAAAAAAAGCGAGGTTCTAATCACCCACTCTTTTTCCCCTGAAATTTCAAGATAATGCTGTGTGTTAACTTTTATAGCTCTAGCTCTGGCTTATCATTTCCTGTTACAAAATTGTTTGAATTTACTGGGAAAATATTCATATCATTAATAAAAAGTGTTGAAATAATCTGTTGTTAAAAAGCTAATATCATTTTAAAATTAATTATGCATAATATAGCTCCCATTTCTTTGTAGCATTTGAATATATTTGTCAACAGTGTGATTAAAAAAAATTAGGCTTCTTTTACCTTATTAATTCCTTTGAACTGTCTGGATTTTATAGAAGTTAATGACATACGCACCTCCCTGAAACACTGTTTATGGCAAACAAACTCATCTTTGTTGTGTTATCTGTCATGTAAATCCCTACTTCATGTAAAATGAAACGAAGGTAAGTGCCCTTTCTGTCAACATATAAACTAAAGCGAAACCCCTGTTTATCATAGGGGCTCCTTTGCACTGCTCATTCACAGAGGCAGTGAGATGTGGTCCAGAGAGTGCAGGTGGGAGTTGAGAGTCTGGATACTAATCCTGGCTCTGCCGCAAAGTCCTTTTGTTTGTGACCTTGAAGAAGTTGGACAATGTCTCTAGGGCTTCGGAAATTTCATCTATAACGTGAAGAAAGCTACCTCTAAAAATTACATGGTTTTTAGACATAGTGTTAAGTAAACAAACTATTAGTGATTCCTAAAGATACTATAACATGGTTCTTTCAGACATTAAGATGCAATGAGAACAACTTGTAAGAAAAATACAAATAATAGTAAAGCAGACTATTTCAGGGAGGTCTTTATAATAAAGCCAATTTTAAGACTGGTAATATTTATGCACATTACATATTTGCACCTTACTGTAAGGCAAATCTTGGCCTGAACTGATGCAGTTCATCTCTTCTATAACTGAAGTTAATTCTGCCCCTTGTTTGTGGTTGACTGATCGTTTCCCTCATAAACACACAATACATAGGTGAGCTCTGGGCAAAGCTTGTCTTTAATCACATAGCATGGCACGGAAGCCCGTGCCCACGTCCCTGTCCCTGTTTCTTCAGCTCTTTTCACTCCAACAAAAGGCCCCTCCAGTTATGTGGTGCACCAGTTTTTAGTCATTCTTTGTTCCCATTTGTACTTCAGATTGGTTATCTGGAGAACTGCAGTTCACCTGAGATAACCCTGGTTTTATAACAAGGCCAACGCTTTCTTTGTTCAAAAGCAACCCAGAAAGTACATTCTGCAAATGTGCACGATATAGAAAGAGATGTGAATTTTCAGCCTTCTGCAGGTGAAATATCTGCCCTTTTCAAATAAGCAAAAAAGGCAGAATCGTCTATTTTATGAAATGTATTAAATTCCTCAACACATCAGTTATATCTTAAAAATATGAATACAATACTTTTGATGCTCAGGCTTTCCTGAGTGTTTCAGAAGTCTTATTTCTGTAATAAATGGTGTACTCGCAATATTTCAGTACACTTCTTGCACAGATATTATTCTTTATTAGAAATGGTACTTCAGATGGGGTTGTCCCTAGAGGCACAAGGACAGGACAGGATTTCCCTCAGAGGGCAGAGAGAGCCCTGCCTGGCTCATAATTACACTGTGCACTTCTTCCCCTCCTGCACCACATTTTTATCTGGGCGAAAGATGTCAAAGGAATCTTTTGAGAGGGAAAGAAAATACAAAAAGCCAGCATGAGGATAGAGGAGAATTCTACAACTTAACTGTTTTGGTGATGGGGGGAGGGACTGCCTTTGACCTTTATTCCCCAGCAGCTAGTGACAGCTGCCCCTCCTTTCACTTCTGAGAGAGCTGCTGATCACTTGGAGTAGCTAGGCCCCTCAGAGTTTGAAGCTCAGAATTTTACCTAACCTGCTGTGTCCTAGGGATAATTCTAGTCACAGTAAGCATCAGTGCCAGTACTGTGACTAACAGTACTAACATTCGAGTGCTTAGTAAAGAACCAATGGGCTGAGCAGGTTACATGGATTAGCACATTTAATTGTCAAAATAAACCTATGAAGTGAATATCATTATTACCCCCCTTCAAATGCCAACATTTCTCCCTTTCAGAAACTAAATTATCCACCCAGAATGCAAGTAATGAATTTCTTCCAGAAGAAATGGAAGGTATACAGTTAGGATGCAGAAGCTGTTTGTAAAATTCCATTCTGGTACAGTCCCAACAGGAATTCTTTTTACACTCAATGCTCTTTGTGCTTCTTTTTTATTTTTTTGCCAAGTTTAAATACAACCAAACCGTTCACTTAATCTCACTATTTTGGAACAAATCTGTGGCAATTACTCTTCGGTGACTAGGAGATAGGAAGGAGGGGGATCACATTTAAAAAAAAAAAAAACCCAGTTTGTTCTGTTCCTGGCAAGAGCTATTCACCATCCAAAAAACATTCATAGAGTACAGATGTCCCAGACTAAACTGTTTGCATGTGTTGGTCCAAGAGTTTGATAAATGTGTCCTCTCTCAGAACTCACACTAATTGCTTTGTTCATTATAACCTTTATTGAATGGATGGGAGTGGATTGAAATTCATCACACTCCACAGTTGTGCATTATTAGTTTAGATAATTTGTTTAAAATATTGTAATATTGACTTACCTTTGTGATAAAAATCTTTAACAGTTTTTGATCTGAATACCGACTCCTTCCGTGCCTTGAACAATATAAATTGTGAGATGTATTTTAAAGTTTCAGTGTAAATGAGTATGAACAGATCACAGGGTCCAAATGGTTTGAATGTTCCGGTAATAGCTGTAGCCAACATTAATTGCATTTAATATTCATAACAACCTTATGAGGCTACTATCATTATTCCTATTTTATATAATAGCACTGAGATGATGATAGTGAGAAAAGTCATATTCCTTGACTGCCTTCTCAATATCAGTGGGAAATTATAGATCATGTTGTGAATGTCTTTATAGCAAAAGACATAATTTGTCTTCGCTAAATTAAGTATCTAGAACAGCGGTTCTCAACCTGTGGGTCCTGACCACAGGGACTGTATTAAAGGGCCACGGCATTAGGAAGGTTGAGAACCACTGATCTAGAATTACAATGTAGTATCTTTTCAGATTTTGTATTCTAATCAAACCTACATGACATTTAAATGCCTGATTTATATTGTTTAGGTAATTTTTAAAGATGAAACCAAGATAGATGTACTCATCGAATAGAAAAATAGTTCACAATTGCTACTAGATAGTTTTTTGTAGCATTCACTGCTGACTATTTAAAAGACAAAGTGATAAGCAACAATCCAAAAACCTATCCAATTATTTGACAAGAAAGAATGGCTATATCATCTTGTATTAATTATATTGCATTGTATGCCAAACACACCTTGGTCCAAAAACAATGTCATGTTTTAAAGTGGCTACCAAATTATTTTAAAAGAATGTGAATGCAATTAAAAATAATCCATACCTTGACCAAACAGAACAGAATGCTAAAAAGAAAAAAAAATCAAAGACACTGTTTATTCTATGCTGAGTTACCTGTGGCTTTGAGATTCACCTATAAATCTTGCAAAAGTAAATGATTCATCTTTCATTCTGTTTTGTATAATTGGACCACATTTTTTAATAAAACAAGTGTTCTAAGGTAACAAAAACAGGCATTGTGTTCTTGTGCTTACGGTAAGATATAAACATTCTAGACTCTTTCAAATTGAAAAAATTAAAGCCAGTATAATTGACACCCATCTCTGGCTTTCAGATTTGTTCTTAAAAACACAAGTTTTTAAAATAATGCCAATAGAATTAAGAGTCATTTAAAACCACATTTTTTTCTATTTCTCAATCCTTGAAGCCCATTCTTGTAAATTGCAAGTGCTGCTATTTGGCTTATTTTGCTTGAACATGTTTGGTATCGGGATACAGTTAATCCGTACACACCTAAACATGCCTGTGGGCATCCATTTCCTGTGTTGAATAAATGCCCCTTACTGACACAAAAACCGTAGAAGCAATGGAAATTTAGACTATCTTAGCATATAATGCAACTACCTCTGTTATGCACATACAGCATAACAAGGATAGGTATGCTTTAGAGCTTTTGGTGAAGTTTAACTAGCATAGGATTTTATAATATAGGAATTATATCTTCTCATTTCTTGAGCACGGAATTATAATAAATTTTTATTTTTTATTTTATTCCTATTTTATAATATAGGAATTATGTCATTCTCATTTCTTGAGACATGTGCCACATATCTGCAATAGCAAGTGAGAAACTACTGCCATGATGGGTTCATCACAAGCGTAATCATCAGCTCAACTCCAATCTTCTTTGCAATTTTGAAAAAAAAAAATAGTGTCTTGTATGCACCAGAACATAAACCCAGCAATCATTAAAAAACATCTACAGATGTCGGATGGCGCCTGTGGCTCATTGGGTAGGGTGCCAGCCCCAGCCAAACTGCAACAAAAAATAGCCGGGCATTGTGGTGGGTGCCTGTAGTCCCAGCTGCTGGGGGAGGCTGAAGCAAGAGAATCGCCTAAGCCCAGGAGTTGGAGGTTGCTGTGAGCTGTGTGACGCCATGGCACTCTACTGAGGACGATGAAGTGACACTCTGTCTCTTAAAAAAAAAAAAAAAAAACTACAGATGTCATGATTTCAATTTTAAACATGCAGCTAAAACTATTGTGTTTGCTTCTTTATGATGCATGAGAGGAAAAGGGGTAGAAATCACTGAGCAATACAGAACTGAAATAGCATAGTGTTCTTTATTTTTATCTAATTTTATTATGTGTTCCCAATGCAATTCGCCATATGCTTCTCACAAATATCTCACATCTTCCAGCATACTGCTAAGTACATTATAGGTTCTTAATATTTTTCTTAAGTTAGGCTTAACTGAATCATCTGCCTTACATCATATGGGGAGATGAGAAAAGTGAAAGTGCTTTAAAAGGTACTTTTTGTAGCAATTTTGTTTTTTGAAATCTGGAAATGGGGCTTCTTTCTGAGCTAGTAGGTAGAATCATGGGTGGAATCCTTTTTCTCATCGTAAGCTGGGAGGCTTTCTAGACAATAAAAATTAGACATTTTCTTTCACCTAGCACCTGAAGTAAACATTCACGGGACTTGCACGTCTTGTATCTTGACAGGGACTCATACAATTTTTTCCATGTACAAAATAAAAGGGTTCTTTAATTTGAAAGTGAGCTCTTTTTTATCTCTTACACCCATTATGCCATGAATTCATGGGGAATAGGTCCCAGTACTTTATGCTCCTGCTCAACTGGGTCTCTTGGTTCTCCTGTGTGCTATGCTGTCTGCCTATTATGTCATGAATTCATAGAGAATGGGTTCTGGGAGCTCAGGCTCCTTTCCGTTGGTTCTCAAAGAGAGCTCTGGGTGAAGCAGGCTGGCACTTCAGTTGAACCTGGGTACCTTTCTCTTTGGCTTCCTTCTTTTTCTGATTATTTTCCTTCACGAATTTAAGGAAGCTATCTCAGCTCTTAGAATGCTTAATATGCTCAATACAAACATTAATCCTCTTAGCAAGAATCTTGCCCCTAACTTGTTTGTTTACAACAATGCCAACAGCATGCTGGGTAACACTGTAGATTCTTCCAGTCTTGCCTTGGTACCATTAGTGGGGCATGCCTTTTTGAACAGTACCCATTCCCTTAATGTCTACAATATCACCTTTCTTGTAGATTCGCATATATGTGGCCAAAGGAGCAACTCCATGTTCTATAAAAGGCCTAGAGAACATGTATTGGGTGTCTCTCCTCTTCTCCTTTGTGTTCGTCATTTTGGAGAATTACTGGAGGATGGCATCTCTGGCCAAAAGGACAATGGCCTAGAATTCAGGAGGTCCTCAAACTTTTTAAACAGGGGGCCAGTTCACAGTCCCTCAGACCGTTGGAGGGCCGGACTGCAGGCCCCGGGACGAGTCGGCTGCTAAGCAGGGCAGGCAGCAGCAGCAAAAACACACGCCAGGCCGGATAAATGTCCTAGTCGGGCTGCATGTGGCCTGCAGGCTGTAGTTTGAGGACACCTGGCCTAGATTCTTAAAGGTATACTTGTTGGTTTATTCACGGGCAAGAAATTTCTAAACCTTCAGTAAACAATAACTAGAGCAATATATGTACTTATGTAACACTTATAATTTGATACAGCATTTATTTATTCTCTAAAGAACCTTCAAATATACTTTCTCATTTTATTTTAGCTATCCTGTAGGTTTTGCAAAGCCAGCATTGCTATTCCACAAGAAATTTCTGAAAATTATGTTACTGGAAAATCCGAATGCTTGTAGGAACTCACCCGTTATTTCTGATGACTTGGGTGATCAGTGGATTGGATTCCCAGCCCTCTTTCAACTGCTTTCAAAATAACAGCTGGGAATGGGGGATTAGATGCAATTAATAGATTTTGATCATGATGGTGTTTTGCATTTCTTTCCAATGGAATCATTTAAGAGATACATTTCTGTGAAGCTTGCTTTTATTTTACTGAAATGAAAATACCTCATTATCTAATTGACATTTCTTAAGTGCCCATTTGTATCATCAACCTATGACATTTCAGTACAGTATATCAAAGAATTTGTCCCCTAAAGGCTTGTATGAAGACCTGGGTGACAGAAACATAATAGAACAAGCTGGTTAGCAATACCCTATACATCTTGGAAGTATACAAATTGTCTTAGTCCATTTTGTGTTGCTATAACATGATACCATAGACTAGGTAATACATAAAGAAAAGAAATTTCTGCCAGGTGCAGTGGCTCACACCTGTAATCCTAGCACTCTGGGAGGCTGAGGCAGGTGGATCACTTAAGCTCATGAGTTCAAGACCAGCCTGAGCAAAAGCAAGACCCGTCTCTACTAAAAATAGAAAAACTGGCTCGGTGCCTGTACCTCAAGCGTCTAAGGTGCCAGCCACATACACCAGAGCTGGCGGGTTCAAATCCAGCCTGGGCCCGCCAAATAACAATGACAACTACGACCAAAAAATAGCCGGGTGTTGTGGCGGGCACCTATAGTGCCAGCTACTTGGGAGGCTGAGGCAAGAGAATTGCTTACGCCCAAGAGTTGGAGGTTGCTATGAGCTGTAATGCCATGGCACTCTACCCAGGGTAACAGCTTGAGGTCCTGTCTCACAAAAAATAGAAAAACTGAAGCAAGAAGATCGCCTGAGCCTGAGTTGGAGGGTGCTGAGAGCTATGATGCCATGGCAGTCTACCCAGGGCGACAGCTGGAGACTCTGTCTCAAAAAAATAAAAAAGAAAAAGAAAAAAGAAATTTCTTACAGTCTTCCCTAAAGGCTGGGAAATCCAAGGCTAAGGGGCCCCCATCTGGTAAGGACTGCATCATCTCACAGTGGAAGGCTGAAGCGCAAGACAGAGTGAGAGAGAAAGAGCGGAACTGCTTTTATAATAAGCTCATTCTCGTGATAACTTCAGGGATCCATTCGTGATCACAGAGCCCTCATGACCCAACCCCTGCATACGAGGCCCCATTTCCTAATACTGTTGCATTGGAAATTACGTTTTCAACATGAGAACTTTGGGAGAGACAGGAAAACCATAGCACAAATGGAACAAAATAGATTTCATTGTTCAGTTTTATATCTAGTTTCGCCCATAGCCCATGGGAGGTAACAAGTTTTGTATTAAGATGAAGGTCTTTGGAGAAACTTACATGGGTTCACAGTGTGGACTTGGTCAAGTTACTTTGCTTCTCTAACCTAACAAAATGCTGAGTTTTGTTATTGCACTAAGCCATAGTGTAGGTTAAAGTACGTGGAATATAGTAGGTGCTCAGTAAATAATAGCTATCAACTTTGTGTTTTGGGAAATTAAGGTACTGAGGGAAAGTGAATTAAATTAATCTACTGAACCTATAGTTCTGAAATTGAAGTATTTGCTTCTCAAACACAATGTCACAGACCTAAGTTGCGTAATACTCCTTTCCCCTGAGTCTTGGAAAGGGTCATGGAATCATTTGAGATGACCTGTTTGTTTTTTGCATTACCTTTTATTATTCTGTTATAGCGTACCATATGATGCATTGGTAAAGACACTAACATTAGTGTTATAGTTTGAGGATATAAATTGAGGATATAAATAGTGCTCTCTCTTGTTTATGTGAAAATAATGTGGTAGATTTTGGAGACAAATACTTTTACTGCACATGAATTGCTTATTTGCTTCCAATTAATTTTAAACAATTTTCAATGCTCTTGTTTTTGACATTGACTTTAAAACAGCGTGAACTTAGAAATTAAGGCATTACACGTTCTATTTATACCTAAAAAGACACTGTAAGATATCTAGGAAATGATATATCCCTCAGTTTGCAGCTGTTACTGAGTGTGCAGGTCATTGCCATTAGAAATGAAACCAGTTATGGGTGAAGAAATATGCCAGGGCCTTCCCAATGTGTTACTATCTCAAATTTTGATTGCAGAGTTGACTCCCTTCCCACAAGACTACTCCACCCAGAAATGCATAACTGAGGGGAGGGCAGTAAATTGACTAGAACCTCCAAGGCAGGAATTTAGCAGGCAGGGGAAGCATAATTTCCTGAGCATATCTACATTTATTTTTTTCTTTGTCTTAGATCTGGAAATTTAATTTTTCGGTAACTGAAGAAAGAAGTGCTTTGCGCCATCTTTATGTTCAGTGTGTTTTTTTTTTTTAATTTATTTATTTATTTTCTTTTTGCAGTTTTTGGCCAGGGCTGGGTTTGAACTCGCCACCTCCGGCATATGGGACCTGCACCCTACCCTTTTGAGCCACAGGCAATGCCCCTGTTCAGTGTGTTTTTAAACTTGTCATTACTTCTTAAAGAGCATCCTCACTGCGCCCCACACTGTGCTGTGTCCCAGCACCCACAACTTACATGCACACCACGGCCCCTGAGCCCCAGGAGCTCTCTAAGCTGACATGTCATTTGTTCACTAAGCTCAGGTTTTGATTTTTGCTACTTCTTCCTGTCTCAAAGCAATTCTTGGTAAAATAACAAAAGGCAACAAGAAAAACAACACTGCAGACAATCACCCAACTGAACAATAAAAAACATTGAGGGGGAAGAAATACATTTATCTTTAAATGCAGGCTTTGGATAAAAAAAGTACAGTAAGTTTTTCAAATGAGAGAAGAATAGTAGGAGAGCACTTTCAAATGTTGATAAGAAAGATGGCCCCAAGATAGAGAAATGATTTTTGAATCATGTTACTAAATTAAACTTATTTAAAATGTGATCAGAAATATATTACATACACTATTATCCTGGTTTTCTAATATTCTGTAATGTCATCAATACATATCTTAAATGTTTAATCTGGAAAATATGGTCGCCATTTACATTTTTTGTTATTGTTGCTTAAGACCATATCTCATTTCTTTTTGGTTTCTCCTCCTCTTATCTTCTCAATTCCACCCACTGGCATTTAAATCAATGCTAGTCTTCCCCATTTTAAAAACAGACCTCTCCCCAGGCACCGTCCTTCCTCGCAGCCAGACTTTGTAAAGAAGTTGTCCAGACTCACCTGTCTGTACCTTTTATCCCCCCTTCACTCTGCACCTCCAGACAGACTCTGAATCCCGCCACTGATGGGCCTTTCTCTATGGTTGCCAGGGATCACCAAATCCCACGTCTAATGGACAGTGTTTTACTTCTCTCTTCCCTTAGCTGTTAACGGTATTTGATTCCACCAGACATTCCCTTCTTGAAATGTAACTTTCCAAGGCTTCAAAACACGTCCCTTCCTGAGTTTCCTCCTTACCTCTGGAGCCTCAGTTTCTGTTGCCGGCTCTTTCTCTAGTGAAGGCGTCACAGACCCTCATCTCTCCTCACTCCTCTCTGCTCCCTGGCTGAGCTCTTTCGCATCGCACCATTTTGGCAAGTGGTATCTGGATCCCAGCCCAGGCCTCTTGCCTGTGCTCCATGGCCACTGACCCAACTGTGTACTCATCTCCTCCCCTTGGGAGCCTCAAGGGCACTTCCAATGCAAGATGTCAAAATGCGAACTCAGCATCCTGCCTGTTCCCTTACTCCTCAGCCACCCTCCTTCCAATGTGTTCTCTTTCACCAGCCTGCTAGTTTCTCATGCCAGGAAACATCCTCCTCCACCTGTTATTTCCCATGGCTATAACCAAGATCTATCGATTTTTACCTCTTAGGCTAGAGATACTTATCCATCCACTTTGCTTTTTCTCCATCACTGCCACCTGTATTCAACCATCTTTTTTTCTTTTGCCTAACCCTTCAGTAAGCCTCTTAACCAATCTCCCCATATCCAATCTGTTCCTGCAAATCCATTCTCCATCTGTAAGCAGGAAGCCTGAAATCCTTCAGTGTTCCAAGTGCTTGTCGTGGTGTCAAGGCCCCACATCGCCTAGCCCTGCCTGGCCCTGCAGACTCATCACATGCGTCTTGCTATTTTGATCTTTGCTCCAGTGCCCTGCCATTCTTTCAGTTTATGAAATGCTCCAAACCACTTCCAGCCTCCTGCCTCTACAAGTGCTGGGAATTTTCTGTGCATAGAGGTCTCTTCTCCTTTGCTCACTTAATTCAGCTGAAAATCTTCAGATAAATGTTCATAATCTTTTCTGTCATTGTGTTTATTAGAACTGGAATGAGACCATTAGACAAATATTTATTTCATGTTGGTTTCTCCTTTCCAAGCTGTATGATCTTGAGACAGGGACTTCTGTGTCACATATTCACTGTTCCATCTCCAGCCCTTAAATAGCATCTGACATATAGTAGGTGCTCAATAAACACTGAATGAATGAATAAATTGAAAGAAAAATTCATCTTGATTCAAATCACAGCTGAAACTTCTTGCTGTGTGACCTTGAGTGGGAGTTAACCTCTCTGAGCCACAGCGTCCCATTCAACAAATGCTAGAACGCTTCTCCATGGTAATACCCCAAACAGAGCCTCTTATGTGCCAAGATTATGTAAAGCATTGTACATAATTGCTTAGTTAGCATAACAGACAACTACATTCAAGATTTAAAACTCTGTAATTAAAAACATATTTTTAGTAACAAAACATTTGATATTGTGTATGCTGTATATGATAAACTTTCTCACCTATTTAAGTTGATATTTATTAAAAGAACTAACTTATGCTTTCAGTATCCAATATTTAATACTTTATATATGCTACAGTGCTGTTTAAGACATTACTAATTAAATTCACATCAAAATTGTGGAAACTTTTGGGACATTTTGCTACTAGTGGAAAAAGATTATAGAGTTTTTGGCCAAGAATTAAGACAACACTAGTCATTTTAAAGGAAGTTGTAAATTAATTAATCCTGCCTCTCATCTACCCACACACAAAGGTTTAGGATTAGGTCCATTTAAGTATGAAATAGTAATGAATCAAAATTACTTAAATACAGAAGTAACCTTAGTATTCTAACAATGTTTTAATGCATAAGTGTATCTATCACATTAGCAAGTGAGTTTATTCAGGACTCACCCTACCAAATAGGGAGTCTGGGGAAAGAATGCAATGGGAAGCCCGATTACCATGTGTCTAAATATGTGTCTATCTTACCTTGATAAAGATATCATCATAAAGACTGGATGTACAGGTTTGAAGTTTGAATTCTTAGACTCTTCACAGTTCTGTGCTAGAACCTGGTGGCATGGGGATAGCCAGTTCATGGCCCCCCTCTGACATAGTTTTAAAACTTTGAAAGCCTCACTCCTTCAAAGTATACTTAACTGAAGACTCCAACCCACATACAAATTATGTACATACCACTGCATGCATCCTCACAACTCCACATCAGCTACCTCTGAGAACATCAGCAGAACAGTCCACTGTCCAGAGTCTGGGGAAGGAGTTTTGTAGGTCCTGATGGAATGTTTGGATCCTAGGGATGTAGATGTGGTCTAGAAAGAGGAGAGGGTAGCATAGGCTCTAGGTGGGCCAAAGCAGGGCTTTCTAAAATATTGGACTTGCTTGTATCCTATGGAGATCTTACACTCATTAGGATGGCTACTGTTAAAACCAAAACCAAATAACAAGTGTTGGTGGGGATGTGGAGAACTTGGGACCCTTGCACATGGTTCACGGAAATGTCAAATGGTGCAGCAGCTATGGAATATAACGGGGTGGTTCCTCAAAAAAATTAAAATAGAATTACCATATGATCTAGCAATCTCACTTCTGGGCATATATTAAAAAGACAACTAAAGCAGGCTCTTGTACATATATTTTCATAGCAGCATTATTCATAAGAGACAAAAGGTGAAAGTAGCCAAGTGTTCATCAACAGACGACTGGCTGAACAAAATGTTATATAGTACACACACAGTAGAGTATCATTCAGCCTGAGAAAGGAAGGAAATTCTGCTAAGTGAAGTGAGCCAGCCACAAAAAGACAAATACTACATAACTCCACTTATATGAGGTACTTCAAATAATCAAATTCATAGATACAGAAAGTGGAAGGGTGGTCACAAAAGCCTGGAGGGAAAGAGGAACGTGGAATTTGTTGTTACGTAGGTATAGAGCTTCCATTTTGCAAGATGAAAGAGTTCCGGAGATGGATGGTAGTGTGGTTGCACAACAAGGAGAACGCACTTAACACTGCTGAACCATATGCTCAAAAATTGTTAACGTGGAAAAGGTTATGCTATGCCTATTTTACTAGAATTTCAAAATTACATTGAAATTTTTAATCAAGGCTTAAAAGAAAATACAAATAGAAATATAACGTCAGTGTACATGTAAGACCCTTTTTCTTCTTAAAAATGCTACAAAATAGCCAAATAAAAAAGCCTGCCGAGTCTGTCACCCAGGCCGGAGAGTACTGGTTCCGAAGCCACTTCTTGTCTTTCCTCCACACTGAACTGGTCTGTTCCCCTCATGCCAGTGTTTCTCAGCATCTCCGTTTTCAGCTCTGCCCTTCCTGTCCTTAATGACCTGCCGACATCGCCGGCAATGTCTGACTGCACACCAACCCCGGCTAGTTTTAAATCTATGCATCAGAACCTTTGTACATTCTTGTAGATAGAAACCGTAGGAACAGATGGAGGAGTTGGCTACAGAAATATGCTTATTATCACTCAAAGTGTTCCTCCTCTTTCCAACTTGGTTCCCCAAGCAAGGGGTGGGTTGAGCGAAGCAGAAGATCCTAGTGACTCATCAGCTCCCAGAGAAGAAATTCACATATGGCAGGCGTGAGTGAAGGTCAGGTTTTTCTCCGATTGCTTGAGCATTACATCCTTTGGATAGTTGTGGGATTCTGAAGCATCAGGCAAGGAATGGATTTTACATCTTTGGTTTCTGTTTGACATGCGCCCAAATGGCACCAGACTGGCACACAGAGTTCTGGGCTGTGTGGCCAGTGGTGAGGAGAAGCGTGGGGTAGCAAGCGGTGTTTTCATCTGTGGAACTTCACATTGCTGGTCAGGTGAAGTATAAAACTGCGCATCCTACTACTGATATATTGTAAAGGTATAACCACACATCTTGGTATCCATAGGGATAACGGTCACCCAGCAGGAAGCTTTAAGAGGCAGGGCCAGCTGAGACTGTGGAGGGCATCCAGGAGGAGAAGTGAGCGGCTCTGGGTGGGGCACAGTGTGTGGTCACCTTCGGCGTGGCTGTAGGAATCAGTGAGATTCAGGTGCGGACCCTGGAGCTGCTGAAGTTCACTTCAGTCACATCACGCTGGTGTCTCATCTATCTCACAATTGCTCCCTATCCAGCCTATATCTGCAGCTTATGACAACTACAGTTTGATCAATTTGCCTCTTTCCTATCCAGGAAATAGATTTTATTTTTGTGGTCAGATGCAAATGTGGAGTTCTGAAATGCATGTAGGCAACTAGAAGTATGTATTATCCCCCAGTTTCTCTGGGTCAGGAAAACAGGTAGAGGTTTTCAGAATCTTCACAGGCATAAATACTAGGAGGAAGTGGCAACTGGGCAGAGACCCAGGGCTGGAGTCATCTCAAGGCTTGGTTGGGGGATAGTCTGATCCCATGCTCACCCAGTGTGGCTGTGATCCTTTCAGGCTATTGGTCTGAGCCCCTCTGTTCCTTACAGCTCCTTGCCAGGAGAGC
Source organism: Otolemur garnettii (assembly GCF_000181295.1). Classification (NCBI taxonomy): domain Eukaryota; kingdom Metazoa; phylum Chordata; class Mammalia; order Primates; family Galagidae; genus Otolemur; species Otolemur garnettii. Next base: position 500,197 of record NW_003852400.1, read on the forward strand.
CTCACTGTAGGGTAGCTCCAAGCAAGCAGACCAAAGAGTAAGACTGCAAGACGGGAGCCAGAAGGTTTTGTAAACTAATAATCAGAAGTGACGTCCCACTACTTTTGCCACATTCTGTGCATTAGAAGTGAGTCTCAGGGGGAAGATTACACACAAGCATAAATTCTAGGAGGAAGTGGTGACTGGGAACCAGTTTGGAAGCTGCCCTTCATAATAACAACAATGCTTTTTGACAATATTGATTATAAATCCGCTTTCCAATAGAAGGGAGTGTATTTATGTATTTACTTTTGAAATAGGGACTGGCTCTGATATCCAGGCTTGTCTTGACCTCCTAGCCTCAGGCAGTCCCTCCTACTCATGCTCCCACGTAACTGGGAACACAGGCAAGTGCCACTGAGCCCTGCCAGCAGAGCTTTTACAGCTATTACAGATGGGCACAGTGGCTCATGCCTGTAATCCTGGCATTCTGAATGGCTGAGGCAGGAGGATCGCTTGAGCTCAGGAGTTTGAGACCAGCCTAAGCAAAAACAAGAGCCCGTCTCTATTAAAAATGGGAAAAATTGGCAAGGTGTTGTGGTAGGCATCTGTAGTCCCAGATACTTGGGAGTCTAAGGCAGGAGTGCTTGAACCCAAGAGACTGAGGTTGTTGATGTAGGCTGACACCACGGTACTCTAGCCCTGATGACAGAGCAAGACTTCGTCTAAAAAACAAAAATCACAGCTCTGTTAGAAATTTAATATATATTAGCCAGCCATAAAATATTATCTTATGATGATGACACTGTATAAGCAATTCTTTGTTTGTTTGTTTGAGACAGAGCCTCAAGCTGTCACCCTGGGTTGAGTGCCGTGACATCACAGCTCACAGCAACTTCCAGCTCCTGGGCTTAAGTGACTCTCTTGCTTCAGCCTCCCAAGTAGCTGGGACTATAGGCACCCACCTCAACGCCTGGCCATTTTTTGGTTGCAGTTGTCATTATTGTTTGGAGGGCCTGGCTGGTTTGGAACCTGCCAGCTCTGGTGTATGTGGCTGGCTCCTTAGCTGCTTGAGTTACAGGTGCTGAGCCTGTATAAGCAATTTTTGTAGCAAACAACCTTGTTACACAACTATAGTGCTCCAGTTGTTCCTGCCTAGAATTCAGTCAGCTTTTATCTGAGTTTTACCAGAGGAGTTGAAGAAATGCTCTTGGTTACCATCAAAATCATAAAAGGACACAGCTAAAAAAGAATCTTCGTGTTCATCCTGCCTAACTCTTTATGTCACAGTGTGAAAACAGGCTGAGGGGGAAGTTACCTGCTCCGGGATACCCAGCTCATTACTAGCATAGCTGGGTCCAGCTTAGGTTTTGGTGAACTCAATATTAGGATTTAGGGCAGAGTCAAGTGCACTGATTCCCTAGGGAGGCCTGAAGCATGGTTGTGCATTAAGAAAACTAGTATGGAAAATAAGGCAAGAAAAGAAAAAATTAGAACAGAAAAGGAAGAGAGGAAGAATTCTGTGAAAGAGAGGCCTATAAAAGAGGAAAGGAGAAAGGCTAAAACATATCCCTGCAGGTACCACTGGGGGGCTCCATGACCTTCCGATGAAGCTGCTTTAACACTGAGACACCAACACATTCATCAAAACAAACCATTAAACTTTTCCTGTGCGGTCACTGACAGGCAGCATGGCACAGAGGTTGGTTACCACTGTTGACTTTGGAGTCATCATGGCTGGCTTGATTCCCATCTCTGCTGCTAGCTGTGTGTCTCTGTAAGTTGTTTACCTCTCTGGCCTTATTTTCCAAAAAAGAAATAACAACACCACCTACAGCATGGTGTTTGCTATCGGACTAAACGAGTTGATGAATGTAACGTGCTGACAACAGTATTGGGCACGTGGAAAATTCTATTACTATCAAATGATAAGGACAACAGGTTTTCCTTTTTCTCATTCCTCACCTAGGTTTGTAGATAGAGTGAAGCTGGGCACAGAGGAGAGGATAAGGTTTAGGAATGGGGAAGGCATAGCAGTTAGGGTAAGGAGGTGAGTTGTGCAAATCACTGGCTGGGGGCAGTCAAACTGGGGCACCTCCTGTATCCCCAAGTGATTTGAATAGAATGCGTGAGAAAGTCCTTTTGCCCCCTTGGGCTTCCTTTGCGGCCTTCCTTCGATCATTCTACCCCCTCCTCCCGCGTTCCCTTGAATTCAGCTTCTCTTGCAACAGCTGTTTGTTTCCCCGTCGCTCATCCTCTCAGGAGGCCAATCCCCAGCAAGGAAGGGCTGCAGAGCAGCTGAGGTAACAAACTGGAAATTAAAACTATATAATAGTCCTATATTATTACAAGTCTTGTGGAGTATCGAGATTATTTACATTTTTGTTCTGTGTTATCCCTGTGACTCCCATTTCCGCCAGAGCTTTTCCTTTTATGATTTTGTGCTCACATATGTATTTATCTGACAAATATTTTATCAAACAGTTCCTATATAAACTCAAATTTTCCGAATACTCACCATGTCTTAGCTATTGTCCAGTGCTTTAAATTGACCCTAGCAATAATCCTGGGTAAAAAGTATTGTTATTCTACCTACAAAGATGAGGAAAACTATAGCTAGGGAAGTTGTCACTTACCCAAGTTTCATTTAAGTATTCATTCCTTCAACAACCCCTGAGTACCTCGGTATGCCAAGTAGGCTCCTAGGCCTTGGGACTGAATTGGACCCCACCAAGGCCAAGTACTACTTGCCCCATCTGGCTTCCTGGGTCAGGGCTAGGGCATGCAGAGAAGGAACAATTCCAGGCAGAAGGTGAAGGAGTTGTTTAAGTAGGGTCTTTATGGGATTATAACACAGGGGAGATGTTGCTTGAATGCCCAAGGGACAAATTGCTACAGAGAACCAGGGTAAGAACTGAAGAGAGTAGGGCATCATTTTCCTCCCTCACAAGTTTGCCCTGTGAAATTCACTGGAAAAGAATGTGGACAAGAAATCATTTGCCTCATGGTGGCTGAGGTGAAGGGACAACCTTGGAGTAGGCAGAGGTGCTGGAGGAGGGCATGCAGGACGCCCCAGGACTCCTGACGATTACTGCAGTGAGGAAGGACCGGAGGGGCTGAAGTCCTTCACACAGGTGAACCTGGGGAGGCAGTGAGAGCCGAGTTCTGATTATGTATTTGTAGCTTCATTGTACTGGTGGGAAATGAGGTCACACAAAAATAAATAAGACATATTGTCCTCAAGTGAAATTTTGTGGAGTCAGGCATGCAAATAGATCATTAAAAAGTGACAAGCACTCTTAAAATAATACACACAGATTTAGGAAAGAATTCACAGAGGAAGTAACAACAGAGTAAGGCTCTAAAGGATGAAGAAGAGTTTTCCAGTGAAAAAGGGATGGAGGAATATTCTAGTTGGAAAGAGTCTCATATGCAGAGGTTTAGAGCTATGAAAATTCACCTTGCTGGAGGATGAGGAGGTCAGTTAGGGGCATACAAAAAGATGTGGAATTGATTTTACAGGCAACAGAGAGCTAGCCTATTAGCTCAGACTGTTAAGAGGGGTATCAAGGAATCACTTAAAAAAAATCTTTCAGAGGGAAATTTAAGACAATTAATTGAGAAGTGCAAGGTACCCAGGTGAAGGGCTGGGGGGTAAGGACCAGGGTCAGAAGAGGGACTGACCGGACTGAGGGAAATAACTTGCACAATGACCCAGTGGCCAGAGATCAGAATAGGGGTTCTGGAAGTGAAGGAGGGCAGCAGGAGAGAGAAAAGAAGGCCTCTGGCTTGTGTGCAGATGCTGAGGGTTAAAGTGGCAAGTTCAAATTGCAGTTAGAGGAGGGGTGTCAGGGCCTTGAAAGATGACTCTGTTTATTTTTCTTTCCTGAAACTCAGTTTAGCACCCAGCCTGAGGGGTGGGGATGGAGAAAGTGGGTGCTGAGGGGCTCTTGAATATTTCTTAAATTAAACCAGAAAACTGAAAGAAGTGAGGCTTCAGCCCAGCCCAGTGAGAGCTGTTGCCTGCTGTGATGGTCAGGTCGGGTGACACCCTGCAGATCAGTAAAGCAGTCTGCAGTAAACTAGGAAGGACCTTGAGCGTCAGTCTAGGGATCTTCAGCTCATCCCGGATTCAAGGGAGAGTGGGCTGCGCAGCCCCAACAGTGCGGCATGCACGCAGTGTATTGACTCAGATAGAGCACAGTTAATCTTAATTGTTTTATGTTGTATAATAATTTCTCCATGGTACTCCGCAATCTGAAAATAAGCAAATTTGAATTTGCCCTGTTCGCTGGGACCAGAAAATCCAGTTCACATTGCGAATAGACAGCATCTGCCTTACTCTGAAGGCTCCTTTTCTGAGGGTCGTTTGGAAAGAATTATTGCTTCCCCCCCCCAAAAAAAAACCCGTCCAATCTCAACCACCCCAACTGGTGAATTTCGAAGAAATTAAACGCTTTAAAAGAATAAGAAAAAGGACAACAAAACACAGACCTCCCACAGAAGCCTAAACCTCTGAGAGTGGCATTTTAAAACTACCCATTTTCTGGAACATCTCCCGAAGCTTAATTTCAGCCACACTAGTCCCCAGCTCACCCCCGCCCCTCTGTCCCCGCACCCCCACAACCCGGATCCCACGCGCTCGCGGGATGACGGAGGTTGACGGTGGCCCGGCAGCGCAGGTGAGGGGCCACCCAGTCCCCCAGGCGCAGGCGGCTGGAGCCCATTGGCTGCGGCGGCCGCGGCAGGGCAGGGGCGGGGGACGCCCGGGAGGAGTGCGGGGGAGGGGGCCGGAGGACGCGCTGGAGAGCCGGGCGGGGCAGGAGCGCGGCGCGGGGAGGGAGCGGCGGGGGCGCGCGCCGGCGCAGGGCAGCCTCGCTTTGCCAGGGTCGCGGGCGGACGCGCGCCGCAGTCCCAGCCTCAGACGCGCCGGCTCAGAGGGCAGCTCAGGGACCGCCCGGCTGGGGCACCCAAAGGCGACAGCTTCGTCTAGAACGAAGGACAGCTGCGCTCCGGGTTACAGGGCAGTAGCGCCGAGCTGTGCGGTGGGCGCGGCGGGAGAACGTGAGTACCTCTGTGAGCGTGCGGTGGTGACACTCGGTCCTGCTTGGGAGCGACAGCTGGGGCAGAGGGGGACCCTGCAGGCTGCTGCGTTGTCACAGGGACACCGGTCCTGGGTTCAGCCAAGGGCTCTCCCGGGCGGCAGCTCCTGCGGCAGGGGCGAAGCAGGTCACCGACTCCCTTCTTCCCTGCAGGCCCCCGGACACTGCTTCGGGGGCCGAACAGGAGGAGGAGGACCGGCGCCCGAGAGAGGGCACAGCTGAAATACAGCAGCTCCGGCACCCGCCACCTCCTCCAGCCTGTAGCCAACTTCTGCATCCGCACCCGCGTCCCACGCTTTCCGGGAAGCCCTGCCTGGAGGTCTCCCTGTGGGCAGCTGGGCATGAACCGGCTGCAGGGGCCCGCACCGAGGCTTCCCGGGCACGGACACCGAGGGCGCGGGGTGTCACACCACAGAGCCGGTGGGCCAGGAGCGCGGGGGCCGGGCCGGGCGCGCACTGGAGTATGCGTGTTCCGGTCCCTACGGACACATCTGGGCGTGGGCTTTGTTCGAATGTGCTCACACCTGCGCGGATCACCGAGTTCGAGGGGTGGGGGGGCGAGGCCGACTTTGCCCCTCCACTCTCGCTGTCCTGGAGAGGACTCGGGGAATCACCGGGCAACAAGAGGAACACCAAGGACAGCGGGGTGGAGGCTCTTGCGGGTGGCTTTGTTGGTCCTACAGGTGCGGGTCCCGGGGGTCCCAGGGCCCCGCCCAGCCTCGGAGGGCTCGCCCGGCTTGGAGCTGACTGGAAAGATCCCTTTCCCTGCCCAGGCTCCGGGTCGCACTAGGTTGCTCTGTTGAGCCAGGAGTGATTACCCGCCCTGGAGCATCCCTCTCGCGGCGAGCGCCATCTGCGCCCGGCGCCGCCCCCGGCCCCCTCTTCTCAGTGCGGGTGGGCGAAGCAGCATCCTGGTCCCCGGCGGTTCGCCGACTCAGCCACTCCCGGCCGGCATCTGTCAGAGCGCAGGAGAAAACCAGGGTGTCGCGGGAAGCTGAGCCAGGGAGTTGTCTTTTCTTCCCGAGTGGTATACTCAGGGCAGCAAGGTCTGGGGAGGGATCCCTGGGCCCAGGGGCTGGGTAAGCAGGCCGCGTCCCTCCCCACGGAGTCACCTGGCCCCCGGCCCGCGGCTGTGTCTTCCGTCTTGTGCGCGGTTGAGGCGGCCCCTGCGCAGCGGCTGGCGCTGAGGGCGGGCGCAGAGCGGCGGCGTGTCTTTCCCACCCCGCCTCTCTCCCGGCTTTTTGCACCAACAGCTCCAGCCCGCGGCTACACCTGCTGTAGAGTTGTCCTGAGAGGAAGGGGAGCGTTCTATTCCTTTCCCAGTGCCAGATGGCTAAGGCTCAGAAGCGCGGACCTGAGTGGCTGGGCCTTTCCTCGCCCCAGGCTCTCCCAGGAAGAGACCGAGCCAAGGGTAATGGGTTAGGAGGCCTTAGTTCCGCGCCGGGAGCTCCCCCTGGAGTGGTCCTGGGAAGGAACACTGAGTTGCCACCGAATGCAAACCTAGGAGGCTGGGCTACTTAGGTTGGGACTGTTTTATGCTAACTGCCCTGCTCTTAAAATATTGTGGTAATGGCTCATGAGCGAATGCGACCTTCCACAGTGCTGAAATAGCGTCAGACAATTGGATGCTTTCTACTTTAATGGTAATGATAGACAACTGGTTTATGAGCTTTAGAGTGCCGGCTCTATGCATGCTACATGTATCATCCCATTTAATTCACACAACCACATTTTAAAAATTAGGAGACAGAGGTTTAAGGGAGCTCAAGTAACTTTCCCAAGGCCACACAGCTGGGAAGTAGCGGAGCAGGATTAGCGTTTTGCCTCTGTGTTTTAGCATCCAAGACTCTGAAAATGTGGCCTTCTCATCAGTTTGGGGGAAGCCTAAAGCTACCGAGTATTCAAAACCAGGGACATATATTACGAGCTCATCTAACACAGTCCTCTTCAGACCTTGGGGTAGCAGACAATATCGCAATTCACAATCATATTTTGTAATAGCCTTTTATTCCCCTGTAATTCCTTTACAGGAATTCTATTATTCCTGTTAGTTTTTAAGTATGTAGTTAACCCATAGTCCAACTCCTTGGACACTGAACTGTTCTTACTAGACAGAGCCCCCTATGAATACAGAGGGATGAACTTGGCATGTCATATTTTTAAGAAAAAAAATTTTAATAAAGAAAAGGCGCCCTTGGCTTGGCATCCGTAGCACAGTGGTTATGGCACCAGCCACATACACTGAAGTTGGCAGGTTCGAACTCGGCCGGGCCAGCTAACCAACAATGATAACTGCAACTAAAAATAGCCTGGGTTTGTGGCAGACACCTATAGTCCCAGCTACTTGGGAGGCTGAGGCAAGACAATCACTTGAGTCCAAGAGTTTGAGGTTGCTGTCAGCTGTGATGCTATGGCACTCTACCTAGGGCAACATAGTGAACTGCCTCAAAAAAAAAAAAAGAAAGAAAGAAAGAAAGAAAAAGAAAAAAGAAAGAAAAGGCACCTAGCCCTGAATTTCTTTTGTAAACTGTTTTGACTGCATAGGAGTTACCCTCAAATAGGATGTTGAGTTTGGATAGGACCCCAGTATCCAATCTTAGGAAAGCATTCAGTATCCTAAAAATACAGAAACACATGGTACATTTATAAGGACGCTCCATGTTACCCGGTAAAAATGAAGAATTTGAATGAAAATGAAATCAGCTATTTCTGGAATAGCTTTTAGAATTGTTATAATTAACTGATCAATTGGAAAAATGGATTCGTTTTGCATTTGTGATATTACTGACTCATGCATCATTTTCCATGGTTTTCTTTCAACCTTTTTATTTTATTGCAGAAAAGTTGCTGAACATTTCACATAACCTTTTGCACTTCAAAACCAGTACAACTAAAAAAACAAACAAACAAACAGTACAAGGGGGCTCAGGAAGGTCCCCTAGCCTTTGGATACATGGTAGCTATGTGGTCTTTGGACTGGAAACCAATGCCCTTATACCACATCATTTTTTTAAATTTTCAGATGAATATGTCCAAACAATTATGTTACAGTGTTTGCATTCCTTAGGTAAAATCCCTGTTGTAGTTGTATCCCACACCCAGGAGATGTGCCATGTACCCTTACATTGTTCCCATTAGGTGGGAGCACACCAACCCCCTCCTGCCTCCTCTCTCCCCTCCCCCCAAATTGAATTGTATTGAGTTTTTCTCTTGAACATATCACTTTTCGTTACTGCTACAGTAACAGTAAATGGAAAGCAAGTCAGTTTTGTTTTGGTTTGGTTTTTGCAGTTTTTGGCTGGGGCTGGGTTTGAACCTGCCACCTCGGGAATATGGGTCCGGAGCCCTACTCCTTTCAGTCACACACGCCGCCTAGCAAGTCATTTTTGTAAATGGTACTTCCTGTGAGGCCAGTGCAACAATGTGAGTGCTTCAGAAGCATGAGAGGACCCTAAGGATGGATACACCTGGACTGTAGAAATTTCAAGAATCATTTCAAATAACACTTTTCTAAAAGTATAGTTTTTCTTGTGTAATCAATTGAATATAAATAGACTCTGCAGATAATATATTGTGTACTCCACAGGAAGTTTTTCTTCATTCATTAGTACATACTTACTGAGATGGGGCCTCCTGTTGTAGGCATTGGGGACACAGCGGAGAGCAAAACAGTTTCTGCCCTTAGGCAGATTTATTTTGATTTTATCATCTATGCCTGCGTACTTCCTCACACACAGATTTTTTCCACATATTGTAGATGAACAGCTTTATGAACTTGCAGGAACCTTACATACTGATGTAACTAGCACCCAGATCAGGAAACAGTGTGATGCATGTCGGAGAGAGCCCCCTTGTGGCTCCTACCAGTCATTACTGCCACCAAAGGGTAAACCCCGCCCCCAGACAACAGGCTTTTCCCTGACATTCTCACTCAGCCTTTGCATTCTCTATGCAAAGAACAATTTCCATTTAAGAAGCACAACAGTCCTTAGAGAATTAAACTGGAATATAGGGCTCCTAATGTGCTCTTTTCTCAGAAGTTTTGTGTATTTGGATCCAATGACTGATTTAGGTTGGTCTTCACCTGCTGAGATGGTGGTATAGAAGAAGTGATTTGAAAATGATTAAAACCTGCTAAATAGCTCCAGATGTTCTTTTCATTGCTTCTCCATGTGAAGGAGTCCTGAGCCTTCCTGGCAGGTGAGGACAGAGGAGAGACCTGGATGCTAGGGGCAGTAATCCAGTGGCTTTTTTATTTAACCCTTTGTCTGCCTTAGCAATGAAACGCTTCTTTGGTTTAAAAAAAAAGCCTCCATTGGCGTCAGAGGCTGAAGTTTCTTCCCCTCTCCCTGGATATATTGAGATATAATTTACAAATTAAAAATACATACTTAAGACATATAATGTGACACTTTGATATGTGTATACATTGTGAAACTAACGTTTCCATTGCCTCACACAGTTACCTTTTGTGTGTGGTGAGAACATTTAAGATTTACTATCTTAGCAAATTTCAAGGACACAATATGCTATTTTTAAATATAGTCACCATGCTGTACATTAGAGTCCAGAATGTATTCCTCCTGCCTACCCAAAGCTTTGCACCCTTTGACTAACATCTCCTCATTTCCTCCTCGTCCCCAGCCCCTGGCCATACCCTTCTATTTTCTGCTTCCATGAGTTTGCCTAAAATTTCTGAAAACAGAAAAATTCATTCAAATTAACTGATGGATATTTGCTCCCCATCTCAAAAGGTGCAGGAGAGGACAACACGAAGGAGGAAGGTACGGGAATAGCTGTGCCTCCAGCTTTAGCAACGGTAAATCCTTCATTATTGGGTTGCCTTAAATGAGGAAGCACATCTTTATTTAAAATGTGACATTTTTTCTCAGGTACTTTTTATTGTGGTAAAATAAAATATATAACACAAGATATACCATTCTAATCATTTCATAGTATATAGTTCAGTGGCATTAAGTACATTTACATTGTGTGCAACCATCGCTACCATCTATGCCCGAAAAGTTTTCATCTTCCCAAACTGAAACTCTGTACCTGTTAGACAATAATTCCTACCTCCTCAGCCACCTGCCCTGGCAGCCATCACTCTACTTCCTGTCTCAAATTCCTATGAATTTGACCACACTAAGTACCTCATCTGAATAGAATCATACAGTATTTATCTTTCGCTGGCTCGCTTATTTAACTTAACAAAATGTCTCCATGATTCATGTATGTGTCAGAATTTCCTTTCTTTTTAAAGCTGCATAATATTTCATTGTATTTATGTGCCACACTTTCCTTATCCATTCATCTGTCATGTACACTTGGGTTACTTTCACCTTTTGGCTTTTGTGAATGATACTGCTATGAACATTGGTGAACAATTATCTGTTTGGTTCACTGCTTCTAATTCTTTTGGGTATAGACCTAGAAATGAAGCCACTGGATCATATAGTAGGTGTATGTTAATTTTTTTGAGAATCCACTATACCATTTTCCATAGCAGTTGGAACATTTTACATTCCCACCAAAAGTACACAAGGGTTTCAATTCTCTACCTCTTCACCAACACTTGTTATTTTCTGTGTTCTTGACAATAGCCTTCTTAATGGATGTGAAGTGCTGTTGCTATTACCTTTTAAGCCTATGTATAAATTACTATCTATGTATTCCGAACAAGTCCTTTACAGTATTTCCTAAGTTCCTGGTTTAACATTTATTAATAAGAAGGTGCATGTTCTCCAGCAAATATTGATCAACCACATACCTTGTGCGATCCATGAACTAGAGGTTGTGGACCGTGTGTGTTGTAGTCCAGGGTAAGCCAGCATTGGTGACACACGATCTTGTTATTTTTCGAAAATGTCGAGTTAGTGTATCTATGTCTTGTGCTAAGTGATTTTGCACAACGGTGGGTTAAATTGGTATGCTTTTATTTTGCTGTCAAAAAAATAACACTGATATTTTAATCCAGACCAAGAGCAAATTTGCCTCATATCTGAAAATAGACAGGAAGATCCTTACCCTGAATGTTTAGTGATGTGCTGGAATTGTAAATTACAGTTCTGAATTGGGCATTTCTCCTCACCATTGAATCTTCAAACATGACAGCGTAAACCCTCACCACCCAATTATAATTGCTTAGCTGAGCTAATAAAAAAGATGTGGTGTCAACTTAATTGACCTATTTTACTGGCCTACAAGATTGGAATTTCAAATTAGAAAAAGGTAATTTTTAACAGTCTGATGGAGGGTTTCCCTCTGGTGACTAAGAAATCTGGTGAGTATAAGAAATGCCAGTGGTAAAGGGAACAAATTTACAACCACTTAATGCCCCTTCACTGAACATGCTGCCCAAATGCTTATTCAATTTAAACACAAAAATGACAAATCTTATCTTGTATTGGGTGTTCCCTGATTTCCTTCCATATTGCCCAGAACAAAAGCATTGTTTAGTTCACATGAGAATGAAGGTGACTGTCACTATCAGACAAAAATGATCCTTTTAAAATCCTGATCATTACATGGTGGTGGGAAGGGCTGAAAACAATATTTTGAATATCGATGTACATGTATATATGTATTTACATATAGATCTCTCAATTTTATGATGTGCATGATGTATTGGTTCAAAACTCACTGTAACCAGAAACATCTATTCCCAGGGCAATCTGAGGGAATCCTGTAGGAGGTCTTCCACTGGGTAATATGCAATGAATTTGATTTATCTTTTTCAAGTGGGCTGAGAGCATTCAAAAAATTCAGTATATGTATTCAGCGTGTAGTGATCTTTACTCCAAATTTCAACTTTAAAGCTCATTGCATGCCACTTTTAGATGCCCTTGGCATTTGAATGGCATGATTTACAGCATGCGTTTTGGGGGCACTTTACAAACTCACGTTAAACACCATTAACAGATTCCTTCTCAAGGCAAAGGGAAAGTACCATTCATTATGCCTTAAGGTAAGAATGGCCTGTGGAAAAAGTTTCATCCTGGAGTTTTTCGGTTCTTTGAGGAAGGGGGGCTTGAGAGCCAGTCCGCCGCTGCTGCTGCTTTCCAAAGCCTGGTGAGCCTTTTCAGTCCCTCACCTCAATAGAGAGCTGAAAGGACAAAAGTGAACAAAGGAGGCCTGTTTTGCCTGCCCCACTTGCTGGGCTGTTGTCTTGGCCCTTTTCAGGGAAGGAGGAGGGGGGAGCTGGGTCAAAGTTGAAGAACACTGAAAAGGAATTCAAGCTTCATGTCGAAATTTGAATTATAGCTTCAGTGTGAGTGCCGAGTAGATTAGTTTGAATTGAAATTTTTTGAATCTGCAGAAGCTGAAGTGACAGATGGTGTTGGAACAACGTCCCTGGAGCTGGACGGCATACCCGAACTGTTGAGTGCCCAAGTGCGGCACTCGGTAAACATCTAGTTAACTGACAAAAGTTTTCAAACTGTAGGAAGTGCAGTTTGCTGCTGTACTCCGCATTAAGACCTTGGACTGTGTGAATCGAGGGGAAGCTCCCACGTCTGGCTCACACTCAGATGCACTTGTCCCCCCTAATTGCATTGCAAATATTCTTCTGACTGTTCCGCGTCTGTTTCCTCTATTATCTATTTGAATAAATGCAGAAATGCCCAACCAGCTTCTCTTATAAAATTGCATTACAGAGTTCTGGGTATTGGCCACAGATTGTTTTGATATGTGACAAGATACATCTATCCTAAATATTGACTAACAATATTTTTTCCCTATATGAGTATATTCATAAAGAGTGGTTTCAGCTTTCTGCTGCCAGTGGGAGTCCCTCTCTCTAATATTTCCTCTTGCAGTTTTTAATATGGTACTTGGTTTTCTGTTCATTTTGGCGAGCAGCATCTGATTTAAAACAGGTACTGCGAAGTAGATTACTAGAAGGTAAGGGAAATAAAAAATCAATTTGGGGTAATTTTAAACTCTCCCTGGTGCTCCATAAAACTACAACTGAAAACTTGTAGCATTTGAAAACTAAAAAGCTGAAAGTTGCCAAATTTTTCTTTGGCATCTTTGACCAACTAAATGACATGCTGCCATCGTCTTGTTCTGATATAGTAACATGTTGGTTAAAAGCCATTTTAAAATGTGCATTTAATATATTCAAATGAATACTTCTATGTTTAGGGAAATGACATTGACATGGCCATCATATGAACAAAATAGCAAAGAAATAATTGTAATAGAAACAAAGGTAATTTACTTCAGTAATATATAATGTGCTGTATTTCACACAAATCATTATATATAGTTTTTATGTCTCACAATTTTAAAAATGTGCTTCATTTTAATAGAGGGAATGGGTTTTTAAAAGACCCACCCAAATGGCTATATATACATTTCTCTCAGTAGTTAGTATGAGATAAAATTATGGTGGAAGGTAAATATCTATCAAGGGTTTATTGCTGCCCTACGGTATGAGGGGATTCATTAAACAGCGGAGAGGGAGTGAGTCCAGATGAGATTTTGCTTTGACTAGGAATGGAGAGTAGAGATGAGAGAGTGCGAAGGATTCAGAAGGAGAAAAGCCTCAGGTGGGTAATGAAAATCATGACCTCCTGTGTCTTTTGGCAGAAGGAGTGAGAGGAGTTGTCAATAATGAGGAAAGAGTAAAGAACAGTGTACAATAAAGATAATGATGTCAAACCTGAAAGAAAGAGAAAGAGAGGAAAATAAACATTTTTATGGCAATTGCCTGGCTAATGCAGAACAGTTGCCATTTCCTAGAACTCAGTACTAAGTATTTTATGGTGATACTTTAGGTCATTGCAGTAACTTAGCGGCATAAAATAGAAATAACTCATAAATCACCCTATACCACGAAACATGATAATATGTTCGCGTTTAAAAGAATCCTATTGAGAATAATTTCTAAGAAGTCAAAGCTGAAGTTATTTCAGTGTAACATAGTTCAGCTCTTAGCCAGACTAGCTCTTTTTCAACTATTTGGTTCATTTATATCCAGGTGGCCTCAGCCTCAGAAAGTTAGATGATATAAAAATGTGAACTTGGCAAACTCATTTGGGGCAACTATTCATGTCAAGCAGAATGCTTCGCTTTGTGCAAGGATTCTATGATGAGCGAGCTCTTATAATGTATCAAAGTTCAACTCAGGAGCAATTTTTCAGAAATATCTAAGTAATCGGTTTATTCAATATATAAAAAGAGCACAGCAGAATAGATACCAAGTGAAATCTAGGCAAATAAGCCTAAATAAAAGTAAAGGGAACAGGTGGCAAATGAAGAAAAGTGCCTCACTTGTACGAAAATAGTTGATATTTGCCCCAGATAAGACTGAGAGGCCAAGTCCCCATGATAACTAAATAGTCATCCAGGCATTGGGGGCCTTGCACAGAATGGGATTCTGTCAGTTTCTCCCAGGTCTTCGACCTCAGAAACTAGTCCTTGCTCTGCGCTGTGAGAAGCCTGGGCTGCTTTTCTCGTTATGCATGGCGGTATGTATATGAGGGCCCTCATATTTGATAAATGAATCAATGCAAGAATGAATGACCAAATACATTTTGCAAACTGTCAGAATGTCAGGTAGATCTCTGTTGCAGAAAATGATGGGGTTTTGTTTTTGGCTCTGTTTTGAAGTCATAGACAATGTCTAAACCATGGGAAATCAGACATTCATAATTTCACGCCTAGACTCTGTAGATTGTAATTTGCTTGCCAGTTCTAAATTAGGAACTTGAGCAGGCAGGTGAAATCTTTTAATCCAGAAGGGTACCATTTGTAAAAATTGCTGCTGTGGAGCGCTAAATCACATATTTGTGACCCAAAAGGTTTCCCCTATAATTTTCTACCTTTGCTAATGGGAGATGATTCCAGATTTGCACATGGCTTTCCCCTTCCTTCCCTGTCTGAAGCTGTGTTCGACCTTTCCCTCCAGAGGTCTCTGGGTGGCTGCACACTGATTGAGTTAAGCACTTTCTGAGATTGCTTTCTACCCGCTGAATTTGAGGAAATCATAAGCGAGGCAGACAGGACTGCAATGCAAAGTGAAAAGGCTGGCACGTGGAGATATCAGCTGTGCTCCTGCTGCACCTTTAGGCTTTAAAAACGGGACTTTCTCTCCTCTTTGGCCGGCCATCAAGTACTCCTATCTGTTGTTTTCTTTATATTTCAAGATGTGAGTCGAGTTAGTTATAGCTTGGCATTTCTCAACTAGTTAGCAGGCGTTAGGGGTTGGGTTCAGGACAGTGATGTCACATTAGAGAGATACCCAGAGTAAAAAGTTACATGAGATCTGTGATTACATTTTTAGCTACTGCATGGCTTTGGAAAAGTTATTTAAGTACGTTTTCCCCTATAGCTTGAGAATGGTGGTAAAACAAACACACAAACTTTCTCACTGTGTAACTCGACCCCAAAAGAGATAGAACTAGAACAAATGCTGATAAAAAATGAAAGGGCCAAGAGAAAGGGACATAAATCTCAGTTGCTATTCGATAGAATACACCTGCCACCCTTTTCAGCATAGCATTCTGACCAAATGTGCTTCAGGGATACGTATGTATAATCCATCCTTAGCAATATCTGTATCTGCTTGATTTTGAATAAATGAAATGGTCTCACACTGCAGTCTGAGAATTGATGCTCTTATTGAGGCTGCTCATGGGATTGTTTTCAGAACACAAAGTGTAATCTTAACCTCCAACAAATGATATTAATAATATATATGTGAAAGTCATATTTAGTCAATTTGACAAAATAAGGGTGTAAATTCAGCAAATACATTTGTCAGTGGTATTCCATGTCAGTAATATTCTTTTGAAATGTAATTGTGTTTTATTTCGAGCCATAATCCTATTCCTGTTTTTCAAGAGGACAGTCAATAATGTTTTCGTGTGTCAGCCATGATTAAATAGCAACCTTACAAGCCAATAAAGCAAGAAAACATTTTAGTATATTAAAGTCATCCAGCTTACAAACTGCATGTGCTGGAAGTCTGATATAAGGAGAAATAGATGCAGTGAGACTTTCAGCAGGTACATATCATGGAGGTGTTCTGCCTTTTGTTCCTGTACACCTTGAAGAGAGATAGGTACTTAAAAGTAGTATTTGTCTACCTGGGTGTAGACACAGAGCTTTAGAATTGGGAATGTGTTATGGGTTGAATTGTGTCTGCCCAAATTCACATTGAAGTCCAAACCCCACTACCTGAGTATCTTATTTGGAGATAGTTTCTTTACAGTTAAAAAGAGGTAATCTGATATGGCTAATGTTGTTATAAAAAGTGGGTATTTGGAGATAGAGTGGGGGCATGTGAAAACAAAGGCAAAGATCTGCAAGCTAGGCCCATGATTGCCAGGAGGTGACCTACCAGGAGCCACGGGAAAGACAGACATGAACAGCCTCCCTCCAGACCTCAAGACACATGAACACTTCCCACACTTTGACCTTGGACGCCTAACCTCCAAAACTGTGAAACAATCAAAGTAATCCATTTCTGTTGTATTAAAGTACCCAGTTTGTGGTACTTGGTTACAAGAGCCCTAGCAAACTAATAGGGAAATGACTTCAGTACACCTGTTCCTAAATGTCTTTCACAAAGAAGAGTGAAAATACAGCTTTCCCACATCTCTGTGTTTGCGTCTCTCTCTCTACAGTCAGCCTGAGGTATCCAAGGGAGACTGGTTCTAGGACTCCACACATACACCTCCCCCACAGGATACCAAAATTCAAGGATGCTCAGGTTCCTGATATAAAATGATGTAGTATTTGCACATAACCTGTGCACATCCTCTGGTACACTTTAAATCATGTCTACATTACGTATAATAACTATCACAATGTAAATACTATGTCAGTAGTGGTTAAGTTGTATTTTTATTTATTGTTGCATTTTTTGACCCTCCCTTTTCTTTTTATTCCCTTCCTTTCTTTTCTTTTCTTCTTTTTTTTTTTGAGATGAAACCTCAAAGCCTCATTCTGTTCCCCAGGCCGAAGTGCAGTAGCATTATAGCTCACTGCAGCTGCTAACTTTGGGGCTGAAACAATCCTCCCACCTCAGCCTCCCAAGTAGCTGGGATTAGAGGTGCAAGCCACCACACCTGGCTTTTTAGAATACTTTTGCTGTTGTTTTAATCTGTAGAAATACTGAGGGACAATTGTATCTATATCTATATACTTTGTGTACCAAAGGACTATGTGTCTATTAATCAGTAAGTTAGAAAGTTATCCTTTGAATTAAGCCACAGAAATGCTGGTAGTGGTGGAGAGAGAATTAATTGTATTAATAATTGGAATTATTAAGGTATGAAATTATAGTTTCATTAAGTGATTACTCTTTTTTCTTTTTTTCAGTTTTGGCCGGGACTGGGCTTGACCCTGCCACCCCTGGTATATGAGGGCAGCCCCCTATTCCTTGAGCCATAGGTGCCACCCATGATTATTCTTTTTGGTTATATCAGGTTGACTGCAACTTGGCTTCCTCTATCAAGTGTAAAATGTCATCACCTGGGAACTTAAAGGGATGTATTTTTATTGAAGTGTCTACAGGTGTCCTTGCTACTTCCTTTTTTTTTTTTGAGACAGCGTCTCAAGCTGTTGCCCTGGGTAGGGTGCCAAGGCATCATAGCTCACAGCAACCTCCAACTCTTAGGCTTAAATGATTCTCTTGCCTCAGCCTCCCACGTAACTGAGACTACAGACGCCCCACCAAAACACCTGTCTATTTTTTTGTTGCAGTTGTCATTGTTGCTTTAGCTAGCCTGGGCAGGATTTGAACCTGCCAGCCTTGGTGTATGTGGCTGGCGCCCTACCCACTGAGCTGTGGGTGCTATCGCCCTTGCTACTTCTTACTAATCAGTTTTCTTTCAACATGAAAAATGGAATTTTTGCTGATATTTACCTCATGCACAGGGGAGCAAAGCCTTGGATGAGCCCCCAGACTACTTTACTCTAAATGCTGCTTCAGTGGGGCAGTATGAAGAATGGCATTAAGGGGAATTCTGAAGCCTGCTGTAATCAGGCAATACCACACTGGTCTTTTTTTTAAATTTTTTTTTTTGAAGGAGGACTACCAAGAGCTGGGAATCAATTTTAATATTAGTTTGAACACACTACGAATTCTATTATGATGTCTGCCCACTTGGTGTGAATGTCTGTTCTTTATTACCACCTTGTCTATCTTGGATGGTCAACTCCCCCAGACAAATAGCCCTGCCTACTTATGTTGTGTATGTGGTGTTTGATGAATGGCTGCATCAAAAAAAGGCCTAATTCTTTAAATAATACCAGTGAGATGATGACTTCTCTGACTTCATGTAATTCAATGATTCTGTCTTGGTGAACTATTTGCCAATTTGGGGTTTCCTACTGGTGATAATATTCTTTCTTTGCTATGGACTCAAGTTTATTTATGCTCCCATCAGGAGCAGCTAATGAGAATCCACCAGCATCCAACAGGAAATAATTTTGAGCCATGGCTATTATAATTCTGCAAGTTCTTAACAGCTTTTCTTTCACATGCAAGGCAGTGAGGTGCAAATTGATTAAGTGAGATGTCCAAGGCCTTAGGCAGGAGCAGAGAGTGTATCTGAATATCACTGTTTTGTATCTGAATATCACTGTTTCACTGTAAACTCTTTTGATCTTTTAAATATTTTCCTTGAAAGACAATGTTATGAGGATTGTTTAAAAGACTTATGGGCACCATTGTAACATTTGGTGATTAACCAAAGTCTTTTTGCAAATGTACTAACATGGGACCAGCGATGACAATTCCATCAGAAGTTACCAGCTTTAGATTCATTATATTATTTTGAATCGTTAAGTCTAGATTCCGTTGCCTTAAATTCATATTTCATAACATTATATACTGGATCACTCTCTTAACTTCCTATTCTGGACAACGAATACATCTTGGAAAACTGGTTACTGCCTGGGAGATGGAAATAGGTTCTGTCACAGCTGTTTGCCCCTGCTGTGATCATCATCTAAGCCTAACTCTAGCACTTCCCACTTTCTCTTAGGAGTGGGGCTGGTCATGAATATGCATGTTTCATACACCTGTGACCAAGAGCGCTTCCATCAAGGAATGGCACTGTATCAGTTACTTGAAATGGATAACTCATGACAGCTGCTGTCTGTGACCCACCGGGCTTGCTGCCCTGCACTGACAGCTGCACATCACATCCTGTGATCACACCATCTCAGTCACCTCCAGCATCAATACATCAAAAAGGAGGGGGGCTGTGGCTACTGATCTGGAGATATTACTTCATGGGCAGCATGAGGCAGTATGCACACAGCAATGTCTCTCTGAATTTGAGCAAATAAGAATGCAATGATTTTTTTCAATGTATTACTATTAATAAATCATAATAATCCTTGATATTTATTTGTTGTTTAACTATAGGGACCATGTTACATAAGTTATCTCATTTAATCTTCCCCCAGACACTTTATGTCAGAAGCTGGCAAGTTGTTTCTATAGAGGGCCAGAGAGTAAATATTTTAAATGTAGTAAGTCATGCAATCTTTCCAAAAACAGTCATAGACGATTCGTAAACGAGTGGGTATGGCTATGTAAAACTTTCTTTACAAAATTGGTATAGGCCAGATGTGGCCCATGATTATAGTTTGCCTACCCCTGGTTTATGCTTTTATACCCATTTTATAGTTGAGGAAACTGAGGCTTAGGGAGTTTAAGTAACCAGTTAAAATAGCTGCTGGGTTGCAGAACTAGTATTCTTATCCAAGGAATTTGACCCTATCCCTCTGTCTTAACTCTGATGAGCTGCTGTCATTCTGCCGTGATAAATAACAGAGGAGTGAAATTTTAGCTTCTGCATGTTGTGAGTTAAAGATTATGACCCAGACTTTTAAGAGAAATGTTACGTAGGAAATAGTGTCAGCCCAAGTCCTGAAGATGCTGTTCAGGCAAGTGTAGATAGCCTAATCCAATCTATCGCACGTACACGTCATACAGCTGCATCCTTGAGTAATTGAATAAAGCTTCTAAGATTCTCCAAATGATCTGATGTTGTGGTCATTTTAGTCAATAGGATTGCAAAAAGCAAATGACCCTAATTAAAAAAAATATGTAAAGTATTATTTTTTAAAATTTGCTGATAAGTTAATTGCAGTCCAAGTGTTCTATAGTACAATGAATTTGACATAGTCCCAAGGAAGATTTTTATTTTCACAAAAATAAATTATGCAGAAGAGCTTCATTCGTGTTTAACATAAAACCTTTCAATGAACATTCTAAGCAGTATTTTCCCCCAGAATAGATGTTTCCTTTTGTATTTTATTTCCATGGTAATAGTTAAGTTTCAACTTGAAAACATCAAACCTATAAGATAAGTATCCAGTTGACCTTACAGGACATCCCTTAGGGATGTGCTTCCTGGTATCAGATAACACCTGAAGTAGAAATACATCGGCTTCCTGTGTCTGTTTGTTTGTTTATTTTGAGGCAAGGTCTTGCCTGCCCTGCCACCTAGGCTAGAGTGCAGTGGTGTGATCGATAGTAGCTCAACCTCAGACTTCTGGCCTCAAGTGATCCTCCTGCATTGGCCTCCTAAAGTGTTAAGAGTATAGGCGTGAGCAGCCAAGCCCCTCTGTTTGCTGGGTATTTTATACAGCAAGCTATTTAAAGGATTTAAAGGTTCTCAGAGTAGACTGAAGTCAGGAAACACTGAGTTGTATAAAGAGGTTCAGCGCACATAAAATACCACGAACAGCCAGACTTAAAAGATGTTCTCAGGGCACCATAAAGAGCTCCAGGACTCAGGTCCTGACCTTCGGGTGAATGAAATTTTAGGAAGGATGCAGCCGGCAAAATGGCGGCTTCATGAAACTGAACTTTGTTGTTCATACTTTGAGGGAAGCTCGAAATGGAGCCACTCCCTAGTGGAGAAATCAGAGAGAAGAAACTCTTGTCTAGAGGTAACTCTACTCTCTTTGGAAATCTGAAGTCTTTGAATATAAACTAGCCTCCATTCATTACTGAGAAAGCTGGCAGAGGAATAAAACCCAACTAGTGGAAAAGTTGACCGCTTTGCTACTGTGAAATGGTTTCTGTGAATTAATTAGTGTGACAAATTATAAAGGGTATGGTTGATGAATGTAGAAAACTTTTTTTTCTGTTTAATAATTTCCTAGAAAAGATAGTCCTCAGCTTAGTTCATTTAATGAAAAAGATGTAGCCTAATAAAAAAAATGGAATTATGGTGCTGTGGACAACAATTTTTTTTCACGGCATATTCTCTACAGCTTTTTTGAGGTATAATTTATATATTATAAAATTCACCCATAGTAAGTGCAGATGCTGTCCAATTTACAAGGGGTTACATACATCCCCATGTCCCAGTGAAGCCAGGATAAGCCAAAAAGTCACAAATCGAACCATTGCAAATCTACCTGCTCCTGAATTAATGATGGGATTACATCCTGATAAACCCAATGTAAAGTTGAAAAATTATCTTCAACCAGTGTAAGGCAGGCACTGTCTGTAGATAAGAAGTGAATTTTAATAAATTTATACGTTGTATGACTGTCATGAGCAGAATTCTGAAATGCCCCTAAGATTCTCATCCCTGATATGCATCCCCAGTATCATATCTTCCCTTTGTGTCTAGGTGGGACCTGTCACTATGACAGGATGTCACTTCCACAATTAGGTTACCTTATCTGGCAAAGGCGAAGGGATTTTCATATATAATTAAGGTTTCATGTCAGTTGATTTTGAGTTAATGACAAAGAGAGTATCCTGGCTGTGCCCGGCTAAAGGACTTGTTAGGAGAGAGACAGTCTCCTACTGGTTTTGAAGAACTAATGACTGTGTTGTGAATTACTTATGGAGAAGGGTGGCCTCGGTCCTTCACAAGGAACTCGATGCCAACAACAACCACCAGCAAGAGAACCCTGTGCTCCAGAGGGCAAGCGGCCTGGATGGCACCTTGATGGCATCCTTGTGAGCCCCATCTTGGCTGGGCCTGGGCTCTGACCCGTGAGGGATACATGCGGGTTAAGTCTCTGAATCTCGTTAGGGGCATCTCGGAATTCTGCAGCTTGTCATGAAGCAGCAGAAGACTCGCACAGCAACCATCACCACAGGCCAGTCTGGAAAATTTTCATCACCGCCCCCCGCCCCATTCCCTTGATGTCATTGGCAGTCATACTTTGCTCTCACCCTGAGGCAACTACTGGTATTTCTTTCTCTATAAATTTGCCTTTTCTAGACGTGGTGTCTGATCTTTTGTGTCTGACTTCTTTCGTTTCATGTAACATTTTTTGACCTTCCTCCACATTGTAAACATGTATGGGTGGAATCCCATTGCACGGAGACACTACTTGTATTTGTGTATTCACCAGTGTGTGGACATTTGAATTGTTTCCACCTTGAAACTATTATAAATAGTGCTGCTATGAACATGAGCATGCAAGTGTCTGTGGTACCTGTGTTTTCATTTCTCTCAGGTAGCAACTTAGTAGTAGAATTGTTGGGTTTTATGGAAAAGTTATGTTTTACTTTTTAAGAGGCTGCCAAATTGATTTCTAATGTGGCTGTATCATTTTACTTTCCCACCAGCAATGTATGAGGTTTCCGGTTTCCTGGCATCCTTGCCAACCTTTGGTATTGTCCTTTTTACTACAGCCATTCTGGTTGCTGAGTAGTGGTGTTTCATTGTAGTCATACTTGCGCTTCCCTAGTGATTAATAATGTGGAGCATATTCTCATATGTTGATTAGTCATTGTTGTGTCTTATTTGATGAAATATCAAATAAGTATTTTGCCATTTTAAAAAACTGAATCATTTATCTTATTGAGTTTGTTTTTAAAAAATAGATTCTGGTTACAAGTTCGTTATCACACATAAAATTTGAAAATATTTTCTTCCATTTTGTGGGTTATCTTTTCACTTTCTTAATGGTGTTCTTTAAAGCATGGAGATTTTTAATTTTGATAAGACCAATGTGATAATTTTTTCTGTTATTGCTTGTGCTTTTGCTCTTGTATCTAAGAATTCATTTTCTCACTCAGGGTCACAGAGATTTACTATTTTTTCTCCTAAGTATTTTCCATATAAATTTGAGTATCTTCTTGTTAATTTTATTAGAAAATGTGCTAAGACTTTGATAGGTATTACATTAAATCAGTAGATCAATTTAGGAAGAATTTCCATTTAACCATATCAGATCTTCCAATCCATGAACATTTAATATATGTTTATTTAGATTTTTTTCAGTTTCTATCAGGAATGTTTTGAAATTTTAGTGTATTGATGTTGAACTTTTATTGAATTTATTCCTAAGTATGTGTGTGTGTGTGTGTGTGATGCTACTGTGAATGGAACTTTTTTTCATGCCTTTTTGGGTTATTTGTTAAAAATATGTAAAAATAAAATAGATTTTTATGTATTTTTCTTATATCTCATTATCTTACTAATGTGTTTACTAATTCTTTTAGTTTTGCATGAATTTTAGGATTTTCTACACCATGTCATCTGTGAATAAAGACAATTTTGTTTCCTTCTTCCTGATTAGGATGCCATTAATTTTTATGTTCCTTATTGCACTAACCAAAAGCTCCAATACCATGTTTAATAGAAGTAGTACGAATTGGCTTGGCACCTGTAGCTCAAGCCGCTTAGGCGCCAGCCACATGCACCAGAGCTGGCAGGTTCGAATCTAGCCCAGGCCTGCCAAAGGACAATGACAGCTACAACCAAAAAATAGCTGGGCGTTGTGGCAGGCAACTATAGTCCCAGCTACGTGGGAGGCTGAGGCAAAAGAATCACTTAAGCCCAGGAAGTCCAGGAATTTGAGGTTGCTGTGAGTTGTGATGCCACAGCACTCTACCCAGGGTGAGAGAGCTTGAGGCTCTGTCTCCAAAAAAAAATAAATAAAGAGAAGTAGTGAGAAGGGATATCCTTACTTTGTTCCCAGTATCAGAGGAAAGCTTTTATGCTTTCACATTAACTATGTTAAGTATAGATTTTTCACAAAAATCCTTTATTTAGTTGAGGAATTTCCATTTCTAGTTTGTTGAGAATTCTCATCATGAACAGACACTGGAGTTTGTTAAATGCGTTTTCTGCATCTATTAAAATGAAAATGTGGTTTTTGTTACTTACTTCATTAATATAATACAGTAATTGATTTTTGGATGTTTAAACAAACTTGTATTTCTGTAATACTTCCCACTCCATCATGTTATATAATCTTTTTTTTGAGACAGAGTCTCACTTTTTCACTCTCAGTAGAGGGCTGTGGCATCATAATTCACAGCAACCTCAAACTTTGGGGTCAAGCTGTCTTTTTGCCTCAGCCTCCCGAGTAGCTGGGACCACAGGTGCCCACCATAACTCAGGGCTATTTTTTTAGAGAGAAGGTCTTGCTCTTGCTCAGGTTGGTCTGAGCTCAAGCAATCTACCCACCTTGGCCTCCCAAAGTGCTAGGATTACAGGTGTGACCCACTGTGCCTGGCCTTGTATAATCTTTTTCATGTGTTGTTGAATTGAAATTACTAATACTGTATTGTATTTTTAAAAAGAGATTTGCTTCTCTGTTCTTGAGGCGTGTCGATATGTAGTTTTCTGTTCTTGTGATGCCTTGATATAACTTTGGTAAAACTGGCCTTATAGATTGGGCTGAGAAATGTTCTCTCATCTATTTTCTTTTCTTTCTTTCTTTTTTTTTTCTGTAGAGACAGAGTGTCACTTTATTGCCCTGGGTAGAGTGCCAAGGCATCACACAGCTCACAGCAACCTCCAACTCCTGGGCTTAGGCGATTCTCGTGCATCAGCCTCCAGAGTAGCTGGGATCACAGGCACCCACTACAACACCCAGCTATTTTTTGTTGCAGTTTGGCCGGGGCCCCCACCCTCGGTGTATGGGGCTGGTACCCTGCCAACTGAGCCACAGGCACTACCCTCTCATCTATTTTCTGAAAAAGTTTGTGGAGCAGTAGAATTCACTAGTGAATCCATGTGGGAATGGATTTTCTTTTGAGGGAATATTTTTAATTGTTAATCAAATCTATTTACTTGTTATAAGCCTATTCAGATTTTCTATCTCTTCTTGATTTGGTTTAAATAATTTGTGTCTTTCTAGGACTTTCTCCATTCCATTTAAATTGTCTAATTTATTGGCATAAAGCTAGTATTTCCTCATAGTTCCTTTTAATTTCTCTACTGTCAGGAGTGGTGTCTCCACTTCTGTCTCTGATTTTGTTAACTTGCTTCTTCTCTCCTATTTTCTTAGTACAATTAATGGTTTGTCAATTTTGTTGATACTTTTAAAAAGCCAGTCTTTGGTTTTATTGATTTCAGCTTTACTTATTATTTTCTTCCTTCTCCTTGCTTTGGTTTTAATTTACTTTCCCCTGCCTAGTTTCTTTCTTTCTTTCTTT
>NW_003852400.1:525745-544817 GCF_000181295.1 Otolemur garnettii
AGTCTCCTGCCTCAGCCTCCCGAGTAGCTGGGACCACAGGTGCCTGCCTAACAATGCCCAGCTATTTTTTGGTTGCAGCCGTCATTGTTGTTTGGCGGGCCCGGGCTGGATTCGAACCCGCCACCTTGGGTGTATGTGGCTGGTGCCTTAGCTACTTGAGCCACAGGCGCGGAGCCCCCTACCTAGTTTCTTAAAGTGAAAGCAAAGGTTATGAATCTGAGACCTTTCTTTTTTCTGATATAGGCATTTAGTGCTATAGATTTCTCTTTATGCACCACTTTCATCACATCCAATAAACTAAATAACATTCCATATTTTGATGTATTATTATTTTTTAATTTAGTAGAAGAAATTTTTGAGTTTCCCTTGTGACTTATTTTTTGACTACGAGTTATCTAGAATTGTGTTATCTATTTTCCAGATAACTGGGGCTATCCCTAGTTTCTTTCTGCTATGGATCTCTGAGTTCCTTCTGCTATAGTCAGAAACATACTCAGATGATTCATTATCTTCTAAACGTTATTGAGACTTGCGTTCCATGTCTGCTTTAAAACATTGTGTATCTGTTGTCATTAGGTGGCTTAGTCTATAAATGTCAGATCAAGCTGACTGCTAGTTTTGTTCAGTTATGCAATATCCTCTAATTTTTCTGAGTGTTTTTTCTATCAGTTATTGGGAGTGGATGTTGAAATATTCAACTGTTACAGTTGAGTTATATATTTATCCTTTTAATTGTGTTTTTAAAGTAACATTTACAATTATCTATATTTTTGATGTATTGACTATTTTATCATTATTAAATTTCTCAGTTCGTCTCTATATTGCCTTCAAAATTACTTATTCTATTATTAACATAGATAACTTTCCTATGTTTTTTGTTTGCATAGGATATATTTTCCCATCCTCTTACTTTGAATTTATTTGTGCCTTTGATGATGTATCTCTTTTAGATGGCATATAGTTAGGTTTTGGGTTTTTTCCCCTCCAATCTAAAAATCTATCTTTATGTAGGATATTTGGTACATTTATGTTTAGTGTGATTAATGATTTTGTTGGCTTTATATGTGATATTTTGCTATTTGTTTCTATCATTTTATTTCCTTTTTGTTTCTCTGATTTTTCTTTACTGATTTCTTCAGTGTTAAATGAGTTTTAGAATGCTATTTTAATTCCTCCATTGAAGCTTTTTTACTTTTTTCTTAAATTATTTTTAATGGTCACTGTAGTCATTGTAATATACATTTTCTTGTATTTTACTTCAGAATAATATAATTTATTCTAATAAAATATAATTTGTTTGCTTCATTGTATCTCCTATTCCTCCCCCCGTTTATGCTATTATTGTTGCTTACATTTCATTTATGCATGTTATAAATATTCCATTTAGTCCTATGAAGTATTGCTTCATAAAATCTTTGTTTACTTTGCTTTTGAAGGGTAGTTTTGTGGCATCTATTCTTGATTGACAGGTTTTTTATTTTTTTCTTTCAGCACTTAGATTATTTCATTCTACTGCCTTCATGCCTCCACTGGTTTTGATAAGAAGTCATAAATTATTTGGGTTGTTGTTTCACTGTAGGTGATGAGTCATTTTTCTCTTGCTGCATTCTTTTCTTCTGCAAAGAAGAAAACTATCATGATGTTTTGTTTTTAAGTAGTGTGAACAGTAAGCTGAATATGCTATTTTTTACTAAAATGTTGTTTTGAAATTTTTAAAAAATCTACAAAGAGAGGAAGAATAGAACAACAAATCCCGGGTATTCATCACCTTGCTTCAAAAAAAAGTAAAAATTCATAATAAATATAGATTCCATTCTCATGGAATCTGCACCAAATTTCTGAGAGCATCTCATTTTATCTGTAAATATTTCAGTATCTCTTAAAGACCACAGCTCTTTGGATCATGAATACGACAACATCATTATCACACATGAAAATAAATATAAGTTCATTCTATACTCAAATATCTAATCAGTATTAAAATTCCTCTTATTTTCTCAAATTTGTTTCTTTGTTTTATATTACATTTTATTCAGGATCTTTATTAAACCCACACTGCAGGGCCTGGTACAGTGGCTCACACCTGGGATCCTAGCATTCTTGGAGGCCAAGGTGCGTAGATTGCTTGAGGTCTGGAGTTTGAAACCAACCTGTGCCAGAGCAAGACCCTGACTCTAAAAACAGCTGGGAGTTGTGGTGGGTGCCTGTATTCCCAGCTACTTGGGAGGCTAAGGCAAGAGAATTGTTTGAGCCCAAGAGTTTAAGGTTGCTGTGAGCTGTGATACCACAGTATTCCACTTACCCTAGGTGAAAAAATGAGGCTCTGTCTCAAAAACAAACAAACAAACAAATCCACACTTGCACCTGGTTAATATGTTTCTGAAGAATCTTTTCATCTTTGTAGCCCCTCCATTATGGGAATGGAGGTGGAGGAAAGAAGAATGGTATATATGTGTGAGTAAATTATTTCTTAAAGAAATAGGCTTGTTTGCCTGGCAGAGTTTATTACAGTTTGGACTTTGAGGATTGCAAACCCATTATTTGATTTAATATCTTAGTCCAGCATTGTTTGTCCAGAGGATTTGTGGATTGGAATTGACTGTTTGATTGTGTTCGTGATCTGTGTTTTTAGCAAGATGAATACATAAGTGGTGATGTGGTCATTGTTAGCAGGCACATGATATATTGATTACATCTGTTTTTAAAAGTTTTATTTTATTTTTAATTGGAAAATAATATCTCTTGCTCCTTTCAAAATTTTCTTTGTCTTTGATTTTCAAAAGTTTGATTTTGATGTGCCTAGATATAGCTCTCTTGTTTATCTTACTAGGGATCACTGAACTAAGATCTGTGTATTAACGTGTTTCATAAAATTTGGGAAGTTTTCAGCTATGAATTCCAATATTTTTCTACCACCCCTTTTCCTCTTCTCCTTTCCTTTTGGGACCACCACTGTACTTATTTGGTGTGCTCAATGTTGTCCCGGATCTGAACCTGCTTATGCTTCTTTATCCTTCTTTCTCTCTGTTTCTTCAAATTGGGTGATTCCTAGTGATCTGATTTTTGGTTCACTGATTTCCTCTCCTGCCTTCTCAGATTTGCTATGAGTGCCTATAATTAAAATTTCATTTCAGGATTGTTTTTTCCAGTTCCCAAACTTCCCACTTGATTATTTTTTACACTTTCTGTTACTTTATAGGTATTCTCTATTAGTTGAATGATCTTTATCATGTTTTCCTTTAACTTATAAAATGGTTTTCTTGATTTTTGAACATAGGCACAATAGTTTCTTTAGAAGCCTTTTTCTGCTAAGTACAACATTAGGACCACTCAGGGACAGTTTTTATTGGCAGCTTCTGTGTGAGTAACACTTTCTTTTTTCTTTCCTTGCCTCACAGTTTTGTTGCTGTTGGATACTGACATTTTAGATGTGTAGTAGCAGCTATGGATTTATCCTTCCCCCACCTCCCCAGGAATTTGTAGCTGTTATTGCTTGTTTAGTAACTTGTTTTCACTAAATCTGTGGCATGCTCCCCCTGCAGTACCCAACAGCTGATGTCTCCATTCGGTTTCTTTTTTTTTTTTTTTTTTGGCCAAGGCTAGGTTTGAACCTGCCACCTCCAGCATATGGGGCTGGTGCCTTACCCTTTTGAGCCACAGGTGCCACCCTCCACTCAGTTCCTTTCTTTCTTGTTTTAGAGACAGGGTCTCACTCTATTGCCTAGGCTGAAGTGCAATGGTGTCAGCCTCAGACTCTGGGGCTCAAACGATCCTCCTGCCTCAGCCTCCCAGCTTGCTAAGACTGCAGGTGTGTGCCTTGTGCCACCATACCTGGCTAATGTTTTTTTTGTGGAGACAGAGTGTTGCTGTATTGTTCAGGGTGATCTTGAACTCCTGGTTTCAAGCATTCCTCCCACCTCAGCCTTCCAAAGTGCTGAAATATAGGCATGAATCATCATACAAATTTAATTTGTATTAAATTTAAGATATTTTTAGCCTGATTTCTTAAGATTTGCTCCTGCCTGCACAGCTTCATAGTAAGCCAATGATTGACCAGAAGTTGTGCTTCAACGCTTCTAGTTGATAAGGCTTCCACTCTCTGCTGATGGACTTAATGTATGTCAAATTTTATGTCCTTTTCAAGTCTTCCCCCATCTTTTATATTCAGATGGACTCTGCCATGTTTACTGTGTGTGTGCAAATGCCATTGGTCATGTGTGTGAGCCCCTCCCATTTTTGCTATGTATTTGCATAGCCCTTGTCAACCCAGTACGTGTAAAGAGCTTTGTTTAGCCCTCTGTTGTCTTGTTCACCTATGGGAACTCCCTGTTAAATTTCTGATTATTCTACTAGTTTTGTTTACCCCAAACAGGACTGTAACCTTAGGCTATGCAAACTTCTGGCATTCCTATTTCTTTCTAATGAAATTTTTCACTTTTACTGGGAATGCTCTAGTCAAGTGAGCTCCTCTGGCAGATGCAGTGAAATCTCTGTTTTTCACAATCTGTTCTCCCCCGATTAAGTGAATTAGTTTGGTGACAGGGATGGGAGATGCGTGTGAGTGTTAGGATCGAAGCAGACACAGGCAAAAACACTGCCACACACTTACTGTTCTGATCCTGAGTGAGCAGTTGTCAGCTTGTAGAATGCCTTCGGTCAATTTAACAGAGCACTGAAATGATTGTTTCATTTGACTGTTTTGTCCAGTTTTATAGTTTCTTTTTAGGGAAAGAATCTGTCACTCTCCCCTGCTCCATTATGCTGGAAATCCTCTTTATAACTGTGCACGTAGGGTGCATGCATATGTGTGTGTGTGTGGTGTGTGCGCTTATGAAGCCTCATTCATCAGAATGGATGGGTCCAGGAATAAATTTGAGACATGTACATGACCCCCTTATTTAAAGAATATATTCATTTCTGAAATTCACTTTTATAGCTATAACACATATGGATGTAGATAAAAGGATTTGAAGGTAGATAGACAGGGGTTCAACCCACTGCTACTGCTTGCTCCTCACGTAACCTCAGACTATTTCTTTCACTTCCAGAAGCCTCAGTTTCTCCATCAGTAGTTATTAGGGATTATAATACCCTAACTTATAATGTGTTTGTGAGGATTCATTGAGATGATTAGAGACGCTTAGGATGGGGCCTCATGCATAAGGTAAAAAATCCACTAAATACCGGTTTCCTTGTGTAGGGTGGTCAGGAGACTGACAATGACTTGTATGGATTTCTTTTTCTTAAAGAATAAGCCAAAGACTCTAGCACCTACTTTTTTTTTTCGTACCTATCTTTTTTTATACAAGTGGAAGTTAGACTATTAGAAGAAAGGTTAAAGGAATTGGGTGGGATGGAGTCACCAGAAAAAACAGAAAGCTAGGAAAGACTTAAACTCAATATTAAAAGATATTGAATTGAGAAAAATAAAAATAAGTAGAAGTGCTGTTGAGATGGATAGTGGATTGTGAAGAAAAAATGAGAATCTACAGAAGGAAGAGAGATCAGATAGGATCTCTGCTTACAGATGAGAGACCCAGCTAGGGCGGAGCAGCCCTGGTGGCAGACTGTCCACTGTGCGTTACATCTGTGCCTCCTCAGAGCTGCCTTGCTCAGAGCTGTGCTCACAGCAGGTGCTCTGACCCAAACACCCAGGTAGGCAGCTCCTGCCCTGCACCTTTGTCCCTATTCTTAGGCATTTTCCCCAGAGCAGCATGGATCCCTGGGTGAAGGGTCTCCACACAGTTCTCACCAATGTTGACCCTCATGTGAGGCCCAGGGATGGAGAGTGACACTGTATTCAGAAACCAGTCTTGTTACATTGTTAACTTCTTTCCCCACAGAGATAGAAGAATTTATTAAATTATCAAGCCCAGCATTATCCTGAAAGTACTGACACATACAGGAAAGATGTCTGGTGCATCACCTCTCTTTAGTGGCAAGAAGTAAGGCCCAGAGACGGTGACTTACCCAAGGTCATAGAGCATTGGTGTAGCAGGGTTAGGCCCATGTCATTTTCCGTAGCATTCCGTCGTAGTATGGACGTTTGTAATATTTATCAGTAGGCCTGAATGCTGATTCTAAGTATGCAGAATAGCCATCTCCAGCTTGATGAGATCTTTCCTCTTCAACAGAAACCAGAGCAGTCGGTCTGTTTATTCAGGAAAATGCACTAACACATTTAAGAGGGATTTTCAACAACAAAAAAATAGCACTTTTTGATGTCTTCAGAACAAGATGTATTTCAGAAAGTTAATACCAGATAGACCAGTTCAATTTAGAGAAGAATAATGGTGTCTCGGACACACTAACTAGACAGTCAATAAATGTGGCTGACTGAGGTCCCTCAGCTGCCACTGTGATGAAGACTCCAAAGGTTGGAATGTAGACTAAACAGCCAGGCAGGAACTGGGTGCTAACGTATAGCTGCCCATCTACAAATAATAACACTGAACTTGCCAGGTATCCCATTTCCTGAGCCTTCTATTATATTTTTTAAGCCTTTGAAATAGCATTTATAGATTATCAGAACTCATTCCAGGAAAAATCCTTCACTGGAATCATGGGTCTTGGACTAGGCAGCCAGCATCCTGCCCCAGGCCCATGATTAGAGGACTCTGCTCTGCTTCTCCTTGATCCTGACTGTTCTATGAGGGATGAGGAGTCCAAAGGCCAAGTGGATGTCTAATTTGCTTCTCAAACTTTACTGTGCACCTGAATCACTTGGGTATCTTATTAGAATCCTGAAGGTTCAGATGTCAGCAGGTCCAGGGCGGGACCTGCGAGCCTACATTTCTAATAAGCTCCCAGACGATGACAGTGCTGCTGGTCCCTGACCACACTTTGGGTAGCAGTGTTCTTCTATACCTTGCTGTGGGTGCTAGGAACCCTGGGGTTTCCCATTCAAAGAGCCAGAGCTGATACCCAGCACCTGTGTAGGTCTCAGAGGACTGACTGCTGGAGAGTGCACACCACACGCTGGAGGGGTAGCTAGGAAGCAGCTGGTGGGGGGAGCGGTGGGCATCAGGGGTGGGATATGGAAGGCAAAACTTGGGAAGCTCAGAGCCTGAGGCTGGGATTCTATACACAGATGCATGAGACCCCCCGTGGTGCGGTGCTGAGATAGGCTAGGGGGAGAGGGGAGACCCCATTTACACTCTTGCTCCAAGTTAGGTGCGGCCAGCTTGCAGGTACCTCAGGAGGAGTTTGGTTAAAGTTACTTTGTCTTTGGGCCTGAACACAAAATGGACAGACCCCAGGTTTTGTTTTTCCTTTTTTCTCCCATGTAATTATTGTAGCCAAGGAGAACACTTGCATTTCCCCTT
Source organism: Otolemur garnettii (assembly GCF_000181295.1). Lineage (NCBI taxonomy): Eukaryota > Metazoa > Chordata > Mammalia > Primates > Galagidae > Otolemur > Otolemur garnettii. Next base: position 533,071 of record NW_003852400.1, read on the forward strand.
ATGTGCATACCGAACACTGGAAGTATGTCAAAAAAATTTCAACAGGTTCATTTATTTTGTTTTTGGTAACTTTGAAAATCCTTCATTATCCTAGCTGCCTTCTAAGTGCTGGAGCAAAGATGTGTCTTATCTCATGCTTACTCTTTGGGGGAAATCAATAGCCGTGTTACAGCAACTCTTGGAACAAGAAGAAGAGTATATCATTTGGCATAGCTTGCAGGATTCTAATGTCTCTGAAGATTCAGTGGAAATAGCCAGTAATTGCCATTAGCTGCATTTTAAGTCATTCATAATAAAGGATTGATGACATTAACCTTTTCTTAATTCCTTGTTCTTTTTCAAAGTTTGTAGAAAAGCTGACATGGTACACATAGGACAAAGATTAGTGGTTGATAATAAACCTTCTGTAGGGACAACCTCTGCAAAACAGTGTTCCAAACAAACCAGCAGCTGACACAGTGGCTACCCACTACAATTCTGAATGCCTGTCTTCACAGAACCCCTTCCTGCCGGTCTCCCTCCCTCCACTGCAACCTTCTGAACTGGCACACATCTGCTACCTCCAGACGTTTGCCAGGTTAGGCAGAGAAGTGCCAGGCAGCCAAAGCATCTCCACTCACAAAAGCCCTGTTACTTTTGCCTCTACCTCTTGGTTTGGCTAACATGGTCCTGAATAAATCTTTTAAAACTAAATTTTGACAGTATTTCTTTGCTTCATTTTTGGTAATTTTTTTTAATCCTGTGAATTTAATTCTACTCTCGTGCTCTGCTCTTTTGACAGAAATTATGAGTCATGATGAAAACTAAAGACAGTAGTCGATTGTTGAGGCGTCACTTCCGCCTTTGCCCCCACAGTGCCACACAAGGTCTGAGTTTGCCAAACGCAAGATATATGTAACAAAGGGGGTGCTGATGTTGGCAGCGTGCTCAGACCCTGTGGCCGTGGCATTAGCACCGTCTGGTGGAAAGAGCACTGGACAAAGAGTTAGGAGGCCTTGGCAAGAGTTCAGTCTGCCATGAAATAACATGACCTTGGGCAAGTTGAGCTCTCTGAGCTTCGTTTTTCCTGCCGACATTCACAATACTGCCCTTTCTTTTCAGGGTTCTTAGTGAGATGCAATGAGAAAATAAGTCAAGAGTCTCGAAAAAGTGAAAGATGGTGGCAGATACCAATACTGCTTCTTTATTCATTTAGCAAACGTATACAGCCAGATGTGGTGTTATCCTCATTTAAACATTAGGACATATCTGCTGGATGATCCATAAGCTGGAACTCATGAATTCTCGGTCCAGAGGAGAGAGAAACTCACAAGTAAATCTTTGCAGTGCTCTGTGTGTGGGTGCTAGAGTTTCAGCTGCTATAAAATGCTGTTAGAGGACAAAAGTGGCCATGGCAACCTTTGCTGAGGGGAGTTGTGAAAGTCATCCTAAACAAAGTAGTTTTGACCTGGAAAATACAGATTTGCCAGCCTGAAAGGGAGGTGAACGAGCATCTTAGGCAGAGAGACCTGCATGATCACAGGTACAGAGGTCTGAATGTGCGTTATGCTATTCTGGATGATTGAGAGATGGCCTGAGTTCACTTGGGCTCTAGGTACTAGACTGATGAAAAGAAATGTCTTACATTTCAGATGTCCAAAACGGATCTGCTCTTTGCTCCAGCCCCAGACTTTTGTCACCTCAGTTGATGGTAGCCCCATCCTTCCACTTACAGATGTCAAAATCCTGAAGGACTCCTTTCAGGATTTATGCTGGACTCCTTTCTTTTCTCCATATATCACATCTAACCTATGTACCTTTTAAATACATACAGAATCTGACCACTTCTTCCCACCACCACGTCTACCCTGGACCATGGCACTGAAGTCTCATGCCAGGTTATTGCAGGAACCTCTTATTCCCTCTGCTTCCATTGTGCTCCTACATCTTACTCTCAACATGGCAATCAGGATCCTTTAAAAATAAAAGTCAGCAAAGACCATATGATCCTCTCAATAGATGCAGAAAAAGTAGTTGACAAAATTCAGCATCCTTTTCTAATAAGAACACTTAAGAACATAGGCATAGGTAGCACATTTCTTAAGTTGATTGAAGCCATCTATGACAAACCCCCAACTAACATCATACTGAATGGTGTAAAACCGAAAGCTTTTCCACTTAGAACTGGAGCCAGACATCCTATTATTCAACACTGTGCTGAAAGTTCTAGCCAATGCAATTAGAAAAGAGGAGGATATAAAGGGCATCCAAATGGGGCAAAGGAGGTCACTCTCCCTCTTTGCTGATGATATGATTTTATACTTAGAAAACCCTAGGGACTCAAACCATAAAACTCCTGGAAGTGATCAGGAAATACAGTAACATCTCAGAGTATAAAATCAATGTCCACAAATCAGTAACCTTTGTATATGCCAATAGCAGCCAAGTTGAGAAGCAAATCAAGGACACAATTTGCTTTGCAGTAGCTTCCAAGAAAATGAAATACTTAGGCATATACCTAACAAAAGAGGTGAAGGATCTTTACAAAGAGAATTATGAAACCCAAAGGAAAAAAATAGCAGAAGACATTAACAAATGGAAGAACATACCATGCTCTTGGTTAGGAAGAATCAACATTGTCAAAATGTCTATTCTACCCAAAGCAATCTACAGAGTCAATGTAATCCCCATTAAAATACCAACATCGTATTTTGAAGAACTGGAAAAAATAGTACTTCATTTTGTATGAAAACATTAAAAAACCTATATAGCCAAGGCTATATACATAAATAAATATATCACCCTACCAGACTTTAGGCTATACATGAATATCATTAAAAAACTATATAGCCAAGGCTATATACATAAATAAATACATATACATAAATACCATTTAAAAAAAATATATAGCCAAGGCTATATACATAAATAACTACATCACCCTACCAGACTTTAGGCTATATTACAAGTCTACAGTAATCAAAACAGCATGGTATTGACACAAAAATAGAGACATATACCTATGGAATAGAAAAACAAGAGATGAAACCAGTCTCTACTTACCATTTAATCTTTGATAAACCAAACAAAAACAAACAGTGGGTAAAAGAATCCCTATTCAACCAATGGTGGTGGGAGAACTGGATAACCACATGTACAACACTGAAACTTGACCCACATCTTTCACCACTTACAAAAATTGATGCAAAATGGAATGGATAAAAGCTTTAAATCTAAGACACAAGACAATAAAAATCTTAGAAGAAAGTGTGGGGAAAACACTTGATGATGTTGAACTTGGGAAAGATTTTATGACAAAGACTTCAGCAGTCATCAAAACAAAAATTAACAAATGGGTCTTAATTAAGCTGAAAAGCTTCTGCACAGCTAAAGCCACAGCTAGTAAAGCCAAAATTCAACCTTCATAATGGGAAAAGATATTTTCAGGGCATGAATCTGACAAAGGATTGATAACTAGACTCTACAGAGAGCTCAAATTGATCAACAAAAAAAGAGCAAATCCCATCTGCCATTGGGCAAGAGACGTGAACAGAACATTCTTTGATGAAGACAGACAAATGGTTAACAAACATTTGAAAAAATGCTCATCATCCCTGATCATCAGAGAAATGCATATCAAAACCACTCTGAGATATCATCTATACCCAGTGACAATAGCCCACATTACAAAGTCTCAAAGCTACAGATGCTTTGGGGGATGTGGAGAGAAGGGAACACTTTTATACTGCTGGTGGGAATGCAACCTTTTTGGAAGAAAGTATAGAGAATCCTCAAAGAACTCAAATTAGACCCTCATTTGATCCTGCAATCCCATTACTGGGCATCTACCCAGAAGAAAAACAATTGTTTTATCATAAGGACATTTGCACTACACTGTTTATTACAGCTCAATTTACAATCACCAAAATGTGGAAACAACCTAAAGGCCTACCAACCTGGGAATGGATTAACAAGCTGTAGTATATGTATATAATGGAATACTATTCAGCCATTGAAAAAGAGGGAGACTTTACATCTTTTGCATTAACCTGGACAGAGGTAGAACACTTTCTTCTTAGTAAAGCATCACAAGAATGGAGAAACAGGATTCCAATGTACTCAATTCAAATCTGAAGCCAGTAGATGATACATGCCCACATAAGAGAAAAACTCAAATCAATTCAAGGTGGGTGGGAGGGTAGGGGAATGACAGAGCAGAGACACGGGAGGAGGGAGAGGGACGGGGGTTACAGCACACCTTTTGGGGGCAGGGACACAATTATAACAGGGACTTTACCTAACCAATGCAAACAGTGTAGCCTAATTCTTTGTACCCTCAGTGAACCTGAAACAATACAAAAGAAAAAAAAAAGACAATTTTGCCCTCAGTAACCTGTATTAACAATCCATCACTCTCAGAGTAAAAACAAGATTCTTACCAAAAAACCCGCAAGCTACTACAGGATGTGGCCCCTCTGCCTCTCTGGCTTCATTTCTCATTATGCATCTGACACTAGGCTCTGTGCTCCCTTGCTCAATCATGACCATACAGGCATTTCTCCTGCCTTTGCACTGACCGTGTCCTGGGCCTGGAACCTTCTTCTCCTAGATCTGCCTGTCCATTCCTCTGTCTTATTGAATATCTTCCCTCCAATGTCAACTTTAGTGAGGTCTAACTTGCTCACCCTATTTAAATTGCAACTCCTCACCCCTTGCTCCTGATTCTGTTTTGCTTACTATAGTTTATTTCCTATCCTACTTACCACTTTTTAAATGCTACATAATTTTCTTATTTAGTCTGTCTTTCCCCAGTAGCAGTGTAAACCTCACAGGGCAGATTTTGCATCCCAACCATGTAGAATGGTGCTCAGTACACATTAGGATCTTAGTGAACATTTGTTGAATGAATAAATGAATACTCAGGTCTCTGTGCATGCCACTGAGCAATCTACCTATGTGAGGAAACATCAGGGGCACCCAAAAATTATCGTGAGTTATTTGCAGTTAAAGAATTGTATTATCTTTAATTGGGAGATATAGGAGATCTGCTGTTAGAGGAAATGAAAATGAACTCCAATCTTGCCCTGGTTTTGTCTTGAAACTTAAATATTTAAAAATTAAGTGTTGTTAATTGAGCGTGTTTTACTAAGCCCTCTGAACGAAACAGCTTGCATGGAGCCACTGAGTTTCTCTTTGCAGTTTAGAGAACTGGGTCCATATCCTTGGAACCCATTTTAAAAAGAAAAGAAAAAAGATAATTTTTGGTCAAAATAGTATGTCATATTTTTGTTCTGATTCTTGTCTTTGCCAGGTATTATGGACTTGGTCCACCAATCAAATGTTTTTGGCCATGCTCAGTGGCTCACTCACAGCCTCTGTGAGGCTGAGGCGGGTGTATTGCCTGCACTCAGGAATTCAACACCAGTCTGAACAAGAGCAAGGCTCCACCTCTACTAAAAATAGAAAAACTAGCTGGGCATTGTGATGGGCCTCTGTAGTCCCAACTACTTGAGAGGCAGAGATAAGAGGATCGCTTGAGCCCACAAGTTTGAGGTTACTGTGAGTTATGACCCCAGAGCATTCTACTCAGGGTTGACAGAGTGCGACTCTGTCTCACACACACAAACACACAAAAAAAAGTAAAGAAAAGAAATGTTTCCACTTTTCTCTTCTACCAACAAACAGGAAGTGAAAAGGGGGTAGAAATGAAGTGAGATAGGGGAAGATATATTAAAAAATTTAAAATCTGAATGGAAAGGAGCTCTGTACTACTTTAATAATAGTACAATCAACACGCTCATTCAGTTACATAAAATCATGTTGCTATCAAGGAAAATTTCTATAAATGCTATTATTTGGGGGTATATTACAGATTTATCCACAGAGGAGCCCTTCTCTGTTGGGCCTGTCGTGGTACATAGTGATCACACTGCTTAGTTTTGTTTCATTTTTAATCTGTCTTTCCCCCTCTTCTCTGCCTTCTTTTTGACCAAGGATCTTGGCATCATTTTGACTTGCAGCCTCTGTGAGTCTATTCTCCAGAACGTGTAGCCTTTTCACAGGCCGAAAAGTCACATGTGTAAAGCCCTGGCTGTCTGCTCCTTAGGGCAGCAGGGTGGCCCACGGGCTTTCTCTCTTCATCAGAATATTACAATATGCATCCAAGAATTCAAGTTGGCAAAATTGCCAGCATCTGTATACTTTCATTAATATATCTAGGCACACCTGGTGTAGGCTATTTAATCAATCAGTGTTACCATTCTATCTGTATTATTAGCCAAACGTGTATTTCAAGGCCACCTTTTCTCTTCTCAGCAGGGTGTAGGAAAACTGTGAGTGGATTTCTATATGCGTAATAGTGTGGTACAATGACTGATGTCAGCGAAGATAGCTATAGGTTCTAAGGATATTTTATATCCTTTCTTTTGATTTCTGTGGAGATTTATAATGTTTCTCCTTCTGCTTTGCCTTGTCTTTTCCCTGGTTTTAGTCATCCATCACAAAGCCCATTTGTCATTAATGACCCATGACCCCTTTTTATTATACATACTTAAGAAGGTCATGGATCTTAACTCCAGGAAAGGAGACATTTCATTTTCCTAATTGGCAGATTGTGAGACCACGGGGGAGTCTTAAGATTTGATTGATGATTAATCACTCAAATAAAATGTGATATGGCAGTAAAATAGTTAAGAACAATAAATCCAGAGCAAGATTGGATTAACTCTATCTGGTAGGGCTTCTTGGATTTGCTGTTTGAAAAAAGCACTTTCTTTGCCAGCCAATGATTTCTTTTTAGACAAAGAATCGGCAAGATTTTTGTATTAGTGGTCATCTCTTGCTTTTGCATAAAGGATTTCGAGGTTCTGATCTCTTTTTTGAAGTATATATTTATAAAAGCAGAGAAAATGCTGGTGTTCAGTTAATTTGAGTGAAGCAGGTATGGCATTCAGAAATAAATTTCTTTTTTTATAAACTAAAATTGGTGGTACTTGTAATGAGCAATCCTCATAGGAATTTTTCTCCAACTAGTGAAGAACAAAATGAATCTGTTTCAAGAAATTTGACTTAGAGTTGAAGTCTTGAGCTAAATAATAATTAAATTCAATAAATATTTACTGACTGCCTGTTATGTGTCAGGCACATTTGTGAAGTAACTTACAAGTTGCTTTCATATATGTTTACCTCTTATTATTCTCATTAGATCACATTTGATTCTCACAACAAACTTAAGCAACTGAGTAGAAAATATTATTCCAACTTTACTGATGAGAGAATAAACCCAAACTGTGATTTGCCAAGGCTAGGTAGCGGCTAGTAAGACCACAAGCCAAGAAGCTAGTTCTCCTGGCTTCCTATCTAGTACTTTCCCCAGTATTTTATGCTACATTCCTTCTCCTGCTGATTAGAATCTGTTGCTCAAGCCAGTGAATCAAAGTGTATTCCCCAAATTCGCACCATCTGTATCATCTGGGGACTTGTTAGACTTGCACATTCTAGGGCCTGCTCCCAAATCAGAAACTCTCAGGGTGGAACTCAGCAATCTGCTTCAAATAAGACTTCCAGGTGATTCTGACGCAGGCTCAAATCTGTAAACCACTGAATTCAAGAATATATGTTTTGGTCACTAAAAACATGGGTGAGGCAATTCATCCATTATTTGTTCAATTAGAGCTACCTTGTAGGAGGCCCAGTGAGTGTTTGCTTTCTAGGAACATGTCTAGTTGAGGAGAGCTGGAAGCACATCTGAAATAATTATATCTGCCTGTATGGTTCATTAATTAAGTGCTAGGTCATGGAGTAGAGACTTCACATGCCTTGGGTCTTTAGGAAAGGGATAATCCCTGTAAGTAGCAATGGTTGGAGGCTTCCTGGAAGAAAAAGGAGTGGAGATGGGCCTTGAGGTGCCCTAGGATTTGAAGCGAAGAGGATTGGAGCATGGGCATTCCAGAGGAAAGGCGTGTGTGTGAAACAGTAAGGAAGACTGGCTGGAGCAGAGCAGAGCTTTGGTTTTGAAATACAGAGAATTACGTTGGATGGGTCAAATGGACCAAATTGTGATGAACTTTCTTAGTCAAAAGTTGTTACCCCACTAGATGATAGGTGGCAATAAAAGATTTTGATTATATAACTGGGAATATGAAAGCATTATTTAAGAAATATTAAACTGCCTCTGGAAGCAGGATCTATAGATCAGTTGAACATCCCACAGTGTTTTGCCTCCCCTTCCATAAATTATTTATGGTCTTTGAAATAAAGTCTGGTTTTACAGATATTTTTAAAAACAACAGATAATACCAAAGTATTTATTTTGTGTTAAGGCAGTAAATACATGTTCTGTTTGCTTAATGAAATGTACTTGTGTATCCTTTGCTCTGACCAAGCAAATGGCAGGCGGTCTTAATGTACTAATGGTGAAAAGAAGTTGGGGTCTCATCTGATCAACATAGCTGGCTGGCTGTCCCCAACATGGCCTTCCTTGTTTCACAAGTGAGTGGGCTTCAGGCCCACCAAGAATGAGGCTTCCTCTCAGAGAAAGAAAAATAGGGCAGGCTTCATCTGGTCAGAGTAAAATGGTCTTTATCTCTGGGCATCATGCATTTGAATGCCTCAGAAACTATAAAGGCATTTGTTTAAGTAGTTATTTTATACATTTAAAGGGGAAGAAGTATCAAGCAATCCCTCTGTTTAAGCTTTGTGGACATAGTAATGGCAAAGGCATGTAAAATCTGGAGTTTTGGGGGAGAGAGGAGCACAAACATCTGTAAAAGAATATAATATGGAAAAGAGTTGTGTGGACCCAACTCATGGATGGAATTTAAATTAGAAATGCAACCACATTCTGCTTAATGTCTAGTTCTGATTAGCTAGAGATGCACCTGACTTTCTAGTCACACAAACATCCTCAGTCCTGCTTCAGAGATGCCTAGAGTCATCGACTGTACCATCTTGAAAATTTGAATTCATTTCTTAAAATAACTAATACAGTAGTCATCCTATTTAAAAAATGTCTTCCTCATAAATAAAACAGCAGTTTAGGCCAGCTGCTCCAGACTCTAAAGAAAGCCGGGGGCAATGGTGGGAGTGGGGGACCCCAGAGCTTTGCTTTCCTCAGTCCTGCTGAGGGAGGTCAAGGCTTTCCTGACTAATTGCACTTCTCCCTGACGGCTGGAGTATATGCTCTCCAGCCATTTCTGTTCATGACGCATCCAGACAATGTACAGTGTCAGTGGTGAATTTAATCTGTCATGGAAATGAGAAGGACACGTGATTTGCCAATGCAGTCAGTAGAACCGAACTGGCCAGTGTGGTCATTTTAAACACTTGGGTGGCTACTATTTTGATATTTCATTTTATACCCTTGAGTTTGGATCTATTAGGACTTTGAGTGTATGTTTTAAATATATGTGAGAACTATCAGATCAGTTGCAATTATTTGAGAGCGCAGAATTTTGGGGATACATTTCTATCTCTTGACAGACTCACATAATAGATTGTGAGGAAAATGGACACATTATAAATTTGAACCTGAAAGCACTCCCAAACCATCATGGATAAAGCTCACTGATTTAATATATAGTAGGAGCTCCACAGTTGACCTCTTCCCTACACTGATCAGACATGCACCACATGTACATACCGGTACAGGACGCCCAGTTCCTTATGTTGACCATCTCTGTGTGTTGACCAGTTTGTCACAGTCCCTTGGTGGTCAAGTTACAGAGGTTCTACCATATATGAAATAAACACTGGGAAAATACAACTTTATCCTTTAATGTTTCATTTGTTTGACTTTTTATTTTCTATAAATGTCATATTTTCTTACAATCTTACTTGTATTCTAGTATAGTGGTTCTTAACCTTTTGGGTCATAATCTTTTAAAAAATCGAATGAAAGCTATCATGTCTTACCCCAGAAAATTGCTCACATGCATGTGCTTGTAAAAAAAATTTCCATGAAATTGAAGGAGGGGACTTTAATAAACTCTAATACCCTAAGGCATTAATTGAAGGTAATAAATTAACTGATCATCTATGCACTATGTACCATCCTTGAGAGAACTGAGAAAATAATTATGCAAATAATTTTCTCCAGAACTTAATTCTCTCCAAAGTAAATAGAACCTTGATTGAGAAAGGCTGTGGATTAAAAAACCATTAGACTAATGCGGTATATGCTTCACACTGGTATATACTATATTATACATTGGACTCAGAAATTTATTGTCTGATTGTTATTAAAAAGAATACAGATTTGGAATTTAATAGTTATATGTTTCAAAAAAGAATCACTTGTCAGTACATTTTTTTCTCCATGATATTTTCATGATGAAATAAATCATGTTCAGTTTCACTAAGACATCTATTCACCCGGGCACCTTTGAGAATTATTGCACTCATTTATTTTTTAGTTTTTTTTTTTTTAAAGACTTTTATTTATTTACTTTTTGTTGTTGTTGTTGTTGCAGTTTGGCCAGGGCCGCGTTCGAACTCACCACCTTCAGTATATGGGGCTGGCACCCTACTCACTGAGCCACAGGTGCCACCTCATTAATTTTTTAAAATCAAGAGTAGTGTAAACCCCACTGATGAAACTGAAATATGTTTTTAACATACCGTATAAAGGGCCCCTTTCTTCTTCCACACATCTTTGTTTTCTCGCCTGATAGACAACATACCCTTTTATTAAAGTGATTATTTATGCACTGAAATTGCCAGTTTGACATGCCGGTTGTAACTAGGACTGACCTCTCCCTCTTGAGGGCTTCCAGGAAGGCTCAGCACACATGGTGTTTTCACGTGGCCACCATCGTGGTTGTTTCTGTGGGGAGGCCACCAGGAACCAAAGAGGCAATTTCTAGTTCACTCTCTGGCCGGCACCCTTTGATGCTCTATGCTGGTAGGAAATTTGATATTCTCTTACCTACCAGTCACTCAACACTGGGCTAAATTGGGTGTTTGTGGCTTTGAAGGGATAATGTTTCTTTTTTTTTAACATGAGTTCATGAGTTCAAGGCTGATGAGCTCAAAGAGGTGAGTGTGATTGATAATCAGACCAACTGTCCAGGGGAACATTTAGAGTATGTGCTGTCCTCTGGGAAGGAAGGGAGAAGCACGTGGACAAAAGGTGGTGAGAGCAGTCGATTTAGATGTCGGATTCGTCACTCTGTTCAGTGGGGCAAAAGTTAAAGATCAACTTCCAGAAAGGAGATCGCAACTCTCTGACATCAACACAGGTCAGTTACTTGTCTTCCCTGCAGCTAAGTGTTTTGTTCTCTGGTCTTTCCACTCTCGCCTGGTGAAAAGTGGACAACTGCAGATCCCCCCCCCTACACATACACACATACACACACATAGCAGTCACCCCTGTCTGCATCACTCATGTTCTTGGTGAGTTCTCTGAGTGTCAAGACAAGGTCAGATCCTATTTAGGAAGCCAGGAAGTATAACATGTTTCTTCAAGATTCCCACCAAAAATGAAGTCGAGAGCTTGAAGTGTTAATCTCTGTTAACTGGAATAGAGACTCGCACAATGCCTGATGAGCCACTGGACTTTTTTTTTTTTTGGATCCCCATCAATCAAAATATTCTTGTTCACTTTTTGGTGAAGTTCTCTCTGAGCAAGCTCAAAGGATGTAGTCACATTTGAAATTATTTTGTTTTGATCACATCCACTCCTAATTTCCTCACTGTATGTCGATATCTTCCTTTCCTCTCTGATTTGGGTCATTTCTCCCCCTTTTGTTAAGAGATCTCTGCTGCGGGCT
>NW_003852400.1:545767-548069 GCF_000181295.1 Otolemur garnettii
TTTGGGTTTCTTTGTTTTGTTTTGTTCTGTTTTTGAGACAGTCTCACTCTGTCACCCTGGGTAGAGTGCCATCATAGCTCACAGTAACCTCGAACTCCTGTGCTCAAGCGATCCTCCTGCCTCAGTTTTCCTATTTTTAGTACAGATGGGGTCTCACTCTGCTCATGCCGGTCCCAAACTCCTTAGCTCAAGCAATTTGCCTGGCTTGGCCTCTCAGAGTGCTAGGTTTACAGATGTAAGCCACCATACCCAGCCTGAGCACTGATTTTTTTTAACATGTAAAATTGGGTGGGAGCAATCATTACCTCACCTTCCAAAACAGTTTATGAAATCACACATGTGAAGTACTTACTGCATGCCTGGCATACAGCACTAAATAAATATTAGCTATTGTAACATAGCATTTTGAACTTACAACTTTAAGTGGTGATATAATTTATTTGAAACATTTATTTTAGGATAGACTATAAAGCTTGAAGTCTGTGTGACTGCATTGCACCTCAGAAAAGAGAGGCATAGGGGAAGGGGGAGGCCTGCTCTGACCTGAGAACTTGCAGGCTGGCTCTTGGAGGAGGTCTTCTTTATGAACTGTCACGGCGCGGTGGGGGAGGTTGGAACCCCCAGTTCCCATGGACCCGCTGCTCTGCTCTATATGGCATGTCGTAAACATTCCTCCGCTGTAGTGGAAGGGGCTGCCGCCGTTCTGCGAGGCAGATCTGCCTGCTGTTAGACTGTGATTAAATGTGTCATAAATCTGCACAGGGCAGGTCAGAAGTCTCTGTAGACTTCTAAGATTTCAGTAGTGGCTAAAACCACAGAGTTCTCAAAATAAGCCATGCAGATTGGTCAGAAAAGCGAAATGATTTACTCTGTCAGTGATTTTCCTTGAGCTGCGGGTTGAATAGCTTCTGTTCCCAATCTGGAGCATGGAGAAAACGATGCCTACCTCTTTTACTTAACAAACAAACAGAATTGAGGTCATATCGTACCTTAACTTTGTGTTCTGTTTCTTCCCCAAGTAATTTTATCACTAAGATGACGGTAGCAATAATGATTGGAATACCAGTCTCATGAATAATTACGTTCTTTCTACAAAATAATTTCAATGGTCTGTATTATGGAATAATTGCAAATATTTGAATATGTGACTGTGAGACGTATAAACCTAAATAAAAGGCTATGCTATTCTAGGCAATACCTTAGCATAACGTGTCAAAGATGAGGACTTGCAAATTAAATCAGAATATGCTGATATCTAACTCACACTAATTTTTCCCATAACACTTTCACACTAATTTCTCTTATGATGCTTTCAGCCTGTTCTACTCCATCTAACATGAGGTGATTATTTTTTATTTTGGTTTGCACATATTTTATATACACATAGACACACACACTTGCTCATATACATTTTTTCCCAACACCTGTCATAAGGCTGAGCTCATAGCAGAGACGTAATGAATCCTTCTTAACCGCGTAGGGTTGCCTTTCTGTACATGCTATTTGGGGGTATGTCGGAGAATGAAGTTAAATCTTTGCTTTCAAACAGTTGTGGTTTTCATTAATCTTTAGTCAACAGGCACCTTTTCAGGCCAGCAGGCTCTCACTGCATTAAAGGTGTATTTATCATAAATAGTTTCTTCCTGTTCTATACTTCTCTCTCTCTCTCTCACACACACACACACACACAAACACCCATACACAGAACACACACAAATAAAATTCTGAAAAGTACTTCCTTGGAGAGCTCTGAGACAGTGTCATGTGAAGAGAGGATAAAGTTAATGGTGTGGAGACATCTAGGTTGTCTAAGCATTAATTGGGTTTCTATATTGGGCTATGGAAAATTCAGGAAAACCTAAGTAAGGAAGCCAATGGAATAGCTGAGGAGAGGGGCCACGGTTGCCTAAAAAGGTCAAACAGCAACATAAATTTACACAGAACAAGTGTAACATTTGTAAGTGGGCAGTAGGTACCAGTGGAGATGGGCAATGTTATATGAACTAGGGAGTTGTTCTCATATCTTTCTAGATAGTTGAGAAAGTCCAGGATTTCCTTAAAGTTTGTGGCTAGAAAAAAAGATGTCTACATAGAGACTTTAAAAGCAATTCATATATTGATAAGGGCTTTGCATTCATGTAAAACACAGTATTTTTCTTATTTTTAGCAAAGTATTGCTTACTCTTTGGAGGTAGAGATCTTCTCAGAAGTAGAGATACGTAAAGGAGATGCTCATCAGACAGAGAGGGTCTGTAAAGATTTCTTTTGTGTGTATCCAGAAAGCAGCGTCTTTGCAGTCATA
>NW_003852400.1:548600-582543 GCF_000181295.1 Otolemur garnettii
GAATCCATCTTCAATCTGTTAGCACAAATTTAAATCATTTACCTGCACTGTTTTAAGCTATCTCTGATTTTGACATACAGAATTTTAAATCTGAGACCAAGGATTTTGGGGTGTTGACATGGAAGGAAGACGTAACTTTCTTGAGGGCAAGGGCAGCAGTGGGTGAGCTTCTGCTCTCAGCATGGTGGGCGTGTCTGGTTCACAAGCACCATGTTGAATGTGTAACTCCAACTACGCCGCCTGATGCATGAAGGGAAAGACTGCACACTGAGGGAGCTCATAGGGAAAGAGCAACATGCGAGGGAACAGGCAGTTTTATTTTCTTTTCTATGTTGGATATTCTAACATCTCTGGTAAGCAGGCGAACAAGAAAAGAGGCTAAAGGAAGAGCCATGTAAATCGTGTACCTTCCCTGAGATGTAAAAAGTATGTTACGAGGAGGAGGATGCACGGGAGACAATTATGGAAGTGAGCTGGTCAGAATAATGAAGAGGAGGAGCTAATTGGAGATTATCTGAAAATAAAACGGCTGCAGTACCCTCTGGGGAAATTAACCGCCAGACGAGAAGCATATTGTAGGAACACAGTGACTAACGTTATCTTTTAAGAACAGTTCTGGTGATGAGGGCAGTCCTCTTACTCATAAAAAAGATGAAGCAGGAACCACGGAGGGATGAGCAGAAATCCACAGGATAAGTGCAACCGGAAGAGACACACGGCAGGTTTTTTTGGTGAATCTAATTAAGGGTCCTTAATCCTATTAGTGCCTCTCATTATCAAAAAAGCTGAAAGATATTTTTTGAAGTTACGGGTAGGAAAAAAATTCACTTCCAGAAAAGCTCTTAATTTTTCAAATTCAGAGCAGCTTTTTTTTTTTTTTGTAATATTTATTTTCCCTGGATTAGACGTGTTAATTTGTGTCATGTTCAAAAGCCTCTACCCTAATGGTCAAGTAAATTTCCATGCTGGAAAATAAGCCCAAATAAAACCAACACAGTTCTATTAAGATGTTTAAATTATATTAAACAATTTTAATCAATCAAGTTAAGTACTGGCCTTCATCATAACTTGAAAATGAAGATGGTGGTGGATTTTCTAAGCGCTCAGTAAGTGCTTGCCATGGGGGGAATGTATTAATACACAAACACCCCAGATATGTACCCGACAATAGAAATCTCCCATCCCAGCCAGTGCCTGGTCAGGCCAGTGCTCCTCTCCTGGGTCAGGCTGTGGTGCTGACAACTTCATGGAACACCATCACTTGCCTCATATATTATTATGGTCTTCAGTGAACATTTGCCCTAAGTTCCCAGTAGCAATCAGAGATGCACATCTACATGTGTTCTGTGAACAAGCTTATCTTTCTTCTCAAAAGCTGCCTGTGTGTGCTGCATGGAAACGCAGAAATCTTCTGTTTGGTGAGAGAATCTCTACTTAGAAATTCAATCCGCATGTCCTTTTGCACTGGCCATGAACTGTGGGGTGGACTAGAGAAATACAGATCTCTGGTAGCTGCAGCTCTCCAGGACTTGGGCACTCACGTCCCTCCCAGTCACCTAGAGATCATGTCTATGTGTCACAGATGCAGCTTCGGACTGTGGACATAATGTAAGTGGAAAGGAGCTTTTGCTTTTATTCCTTTGTTGAAATCAGTGTGGATCCCATCGGCCCAGTGTGACAGCAACCTTCAGTACTAAAAGGCTAACAGGTTCCAAGTTGGTGTGTGACACTGAGAATTGCTGCCCACTTCATGTGCACATTGTCGGAAAGTCGGTGTAGCTTAGGGCTGCCATACAAGCAGAAAGATGGGTAAGGAGTGGCTGTCAGTGAGTGGTGTTTAATAAGGCCTGCACACTAATGTCATCTTTGTAACTTGCAAAAAAACAATAACACCAATTAAAAAAGGCAAGAAGGCTGGATTGGTGGCTCATGCCCGTAATGCTAGCACTCTGGGAGGCTGGGGTGAGTAGATTGCCTGAGCTCACAGGTTCGAGAGCAGACTGAGCCAGAGTGAGACCTTGTCTCTAAAAATAGCCGGGCATTGTGGCAGGCGCCTATCATCTCAGTTACTTGGTAGGCTGAGGCAAGAGAATTGCTTAAGCCCAAGAGTTTGAGGTTGCTGTGAGCAGCACTGTACTGAGAGTGACAAAATGAGATTCTGTCTAAAAAAAAAAAATTTAAAAAGCAAGAGAGAAAAGAGCTATCTACCTAGTGCCCAGAGAACTGGAAGTTAAGTTCTGGACATCTGAATTAAAAAAAAGAAACTATAGGTGGGAGGCGCCTGTGGCTCAAGGAGTAGGGCACCAGCCCCATATACTGGAGGTGGTGGGTTCAAACCCGGCCCTGGCCAAAAAAACAAACAAACAAAAAAAACCCAATAGATGATTATGACAGGAACTCCCAGTTGAATTGCTAGAATATTTACCTTGGTTACCACAAAATTTTTTCTTTTCCCTAGTATGATTTGAATGCCCCTCCAAAACTAGTGTTGAAATTTAATTGCCATTGTTGTAACACTATTAAGAATTGGGACCTTGGATTAGGCCATGAGGCCTCCACCCTTACAGAGTGGGATTGGCGCTTCTATAAAAGGGAGTTTGGTGCCCTTTCCCATCTCTCTCTTGCCCTCTCTGGCCCGTCTGCAGTGGGATGACAGAGCAAGAAGGCCCTAAACAGATAGCGGTACCTTGATGTTGCACTTCCCAGCCTCCAGATCTGGGAGCCAGGAAGTTTCTGCTCATTATAAATTACCCAGTCTCAGGTTTTCTGTTACCACGTTTAACAGCACAGAAGCAAATAAGACATCTCCATAGTAATTATAATAGGCTCCTACTGTTGCCTGTGAGCTTATAGGACTTAGAAGCCTGAGTGGAAAGCACGCTGTGTTGCAAAAGCACAAAATCAGGAGGCACTGGGGCAATTGTTCTTTCAGGGAAGATGGAAACGTTGAAATAAATGGCCAGTGACAACAATAGCAGCATCTGAAACATGATGTTTCGAAACTCAGGCTTCCTCTGGAGAGTATGTGTTTGTAATGTCAGTTTGATGTTGAGGAAAAGAACAGTGTGGAGCTGAGGTGGGGAGCAACTGTCATACAGCACAACTTCATTCGGGGGGTCACGACAGTCGGTGCTGTTTGCTAGCAGGGCTCCTAAGATCCACGAGGAGCCTCCTTTAATTATGAATGACATTAGTAATTAACAGGATGTAGACTAGCTCTGCAGTGACTGAAATTTCAGTTGAGTTTCCTTCCCTTACTGATTCCCTTCTGCCTTATTAAAGGAGTTTCTAGGCCTTCAACTACCCAGACATGAAATTCAAATCTTAAAAAGCATATTGTAAAAAGCCAAGATTTTCCTTGGGGTATTAATCTGTCTAGTTAAGGAAGATTTTTGTATTATTATTTGTTTCTTTCCTAAAATAGTAAGCAATTAGACATAAAATGAAAGAAAAAAAAATCCCTACGTGATTGCCTTCTGGCCAGAACGTGTAGCCTGCTACCATAGAAACATCTCTCTGATCTCAGCAATAATGACAAAGCATAGTTCTGACAAAGCAGGTTCCTCTGTCACATGCCTGTGGTTTAATCTTTTCTTCTTTTCCCCCATGAGGCAATCCTGTCTAGCATTGTCAACCTTGTCAATTTTCCTGGAATGTCTCACAACATCTGTAAAATACAGATTAAAATAGACACTCTGGAACTATAAATGAAATGTGCTGTCTTTCTGTTATCCTATTCTTGGAATTGCGTCTGCAGCTTTATGTAAAGTGAAGGTGGCATTCCCATCTCCTGCAGTTACTCTTGCTGGATGAAGATGAGTGTCTTGGTCATGTCCGTGTGACGGGCTCATGTGAATGGCTGGCCCTGTTCTGTCACGGAAGAGTCATTCTTCTGGAGTAGAGAAAGCAAATGGAATGATTGTAGCATCTCTCAGAGGAAAAGGAAACGTCATGGCAGAAATATAACCAGAGGGGCGGTATCTGTGGCTCATTGGATAGGGTCCGGCCCCATATACCAAGGGTGACAAGTTCAAGCCCAGCCCTGGCCAAACTGCAACAAAAAATAGCCGAGCATTGTGTCAGGCGCCTGTAGTCCCAACTACTCAGGAGGCTGAAGCAAGAGAATTGCCTAAGCCCAGGAGATGGAGGTTGCTGTGAGCTGTGTGACACCACGGCACTCTACTGAGGGTGATAAAGTGAGACTGTCTCTTAAAAAAAAAAGAAATATAGCCAGAGAGGCCACTATGAAAAACACTTCGGGGTAAACAGAACCACAGGAGGAGCCTCCTAGAAGCCTCAGAGCCCTCTCTTCTCCTTTTTATGGGCAGAGATTAGGATGCTGGGCAACCACTTAAAGCGCATTTGTCATCTTTTCACCAGGTGTCTTTCTTGCCTTGCCCGTTTCTCATGGCATCCGCTCTAAGCCCCTTTTGACCTTTTAGGACATCGTTAAATAAGATTCTTGTCCTGCCTCCCAAGTCTTCACCAAGTGAGAAATATGACTCAAGAAAACAGTTGGAAGGAGAGATGGCAGCTTGGTCACAGTTAAGACCGAATGGGGAAGGGATTAAATGTTTGGCCACAGGGCTCCCTGCTGCTTCTCCCCCCATTGGGCATTCTCACCCCAGAGGCCCCACTGCTATGAGCGGCTGCTCACACAGGCAGAGCCTGACCCACAAAGGTACCTGGTTGTCAGCAGGCACGTACACAGGAGAGACCAGAGGCTCAGGGCCAAGAAAACACGGTTTCTTCTCCCAGATCTCACAGGTGGGATAGCAAGAGAGAGGAGAAACTAGGGGTGTTGTACACGTACTTTAGCTTCCTGAGAAAGGGAGTGTATATTTCATCTCTTCTACGGGAACACAGAGAATGAGGATTGCCTGTCACCTCCAAACCAGTCTTCTCAGTCCTCTGCTGTGAACCCTGGATCTGCCTGCTGCTCCTTCCTACCCAGGCCCCACTGCTTGGGCCAGACAGCCCTCCTCCGGGCGCTCCCGCTTCTCCTTAGCACACCTGCTGTGTTGGCCTTGAGGAGGTGCCTTCTCCAGGGAACACCCTCCAGCAGTCTCCCCCTTCTCCCTGTCCCTAGCAATCTGCAGGGGGTGAGAGCTCGTGGTTTTCCTTGTTTCTATAAATACCGTTAGTATTTATTGTGTGCTGTACACAGAGTAGCTCTATTGGTCTCTATTTCCCAAATCTCTGTACAATTTACCCTCTTAATTGTAATCACTTGTTTATTCCTTTATTTTATGTTTTTCACTTACTGTTACATTAGTGGATGCCTTGCCTCAAAACATCAAAGTTGTTATGGACAGGATCAGTTTCTTTGACACATCTTTTATACACTTTCTTAGGGCTAACGTGTTGCGCTGATTAGATAGTAAGTCCGTCTTAGCCTGGGTTCCCTGGAAAACAGAGCTGAGGCAAAACTCACATGAAGAGGCTTTGTGAGGAGATATAATTGCAGGACCATAATGGTGAGGGAGCAGGGGACACAGGACAAATGCCGGATGGTTTATCACTGTGGTGCCCATGGCTTCTCCAGAAAACACAGCTAGTTGCTCTGTGACATGCATGTCTTGCAGACAGGTCTTCAAACCACTGCCCTTGCAACAGTCAGTCACGAGAAGGAAAGGCAAAAAGTTGATCTTGTGGATCCTTCTTGTCTCTGATTGGCCAAAGTTACTTCACTTTGTTTCATTGACCTGTGTCCAGATTGTGTTAGCAGGCCCCTCTGGTCAGCTGCCGGGGAAGCCAGATCCTATACCCTGCAGCAAGGTGCTTCCTTGGATCTAACCCAGAGTCTTCTATGTGCCAGTTACATGGGATTGGGGTGCAGAGCTGCGGTGGCTCCTGCCACTGTGAACATGAAAGAGAGTGAGCCCGACCCGTCAGCCGCAGGGAGGCGAGCAGCCAAAGGAGAAGTGAAGAGAGGGGCGGATGAATCTGGGAAAGCACGTAAATCAGATTCAGTATGGCACCAAATAAATTGATATTGGCTAGATAACTAAACATAACAAATGTTTAATACATCTGTATTGACTTCTGGTTAATTGCCTCCCATATTCTACCTTACTGGCATTACTGGGAGATACCAAGGGAAGATTTAAAAACTGATTCAGACTGAATACAGAAGTGTTGAGGAATCAGAGTAGAGGAAGAATAAAAGTATCTGAGTAGATGTTATTAATCAAGGAAGTCTTCTCTCTCCGGAAGAGGTGAGTTTTGAGATTTTTAAAAGCCTATAATGGTAAGGATTTATAAAGAGAAAGGCGTTGTATGGAATGGGAGAAAATATTGACAAATCTTACATCTCAAAAAGGGTTATTATCCAAAATATTTAAAGAACCCAACTCAATAACAAGAAAACTATTAATTTGAATAAAATATGTCCAAAGGACCTAGACATTTCTCAAAAGAAGACATACAAATGGCCAGTGAGTATATGAAAAAATGTGTAACATACTGATCATCAGGGAAATGCAAATAAAAACCGCAATGAGATAGCACCTCATACCTGCCAGAAGGGCTATTGTAAAGAAGATTTCAAGTGTTGGAGAGGATGTGGACAAAAGGACATTGGCACAGTGTTGGCGGGAATGTAGAATAGTATAGCTATTATGGAAAATAGTATTGTGGTTCCTCAAAAAATTAAAATTAGAACTACCATATGATCCAGCAATCCCACCACTGGGTATATATTTAAAGGAAGTGAAATAAATATGTTGAGATATCTGAACTCTCATGTTTATTCAGCATCATTTATAATAGTGATGATTTGCAATCTGCCTAGGTGTCCATGAATGAATGAATGCATGCATGCATAAAGAAAATGCTCTATGTACATTCAATGACATACGATTCAGCTCTACAAAAGAGGGAAATAATGTCATTTACAGCAACATGGATGAATGTGGAGGACATTATGCTAATTGATGTCAGGCACAGAAACAGAAATACCACATGATATCACTTATATGTGGAATCTTAAAAAAGTTGAATTCATAGACATAGAGAGCAAAATGGTGGCTGCCAGGGGCTGGGCTGGTGGTGGTGGTGGTGGGGTATTTGGGGAGATGTTGGGCAAAGGATACAAAATTTAAGTTAGATAGGAGGAATACATTCAAAAGATCTACTGTATAACATGGTGATTAATAAAAATATGTTGTATTTTTGAAAAATGCTTAAAAAGCAGGCTTTAGCTGTCAAAAAAATAACGATGAGATAATGCAGATGGTAATTAGCTTGATTTAGCCAGGCCACAATATATACATTTCAAAACATCGTGTTTGGATGCAATAACTGTATACAGTTTGTCAGTTACAAAATAAAACATTAAAATCTTTAAAAACATAATAAATGATTATGAGAGGGGGGAAGAGGAAGGCATTACCTGCAAAGTCTCAGGGAATCTTAGAATCTGAGCAAAATGCCAGGTCTTTAAGTAGATTTTAGACATCTGCTGTGATAATTTAGCCTTATCATTTTTTGTACAATCTAAGAACAATCTAAAAAATTGCTATTTATACCTTAGCTTGTACTCTAAATGCTGGCAAAACCCAAAGGTGTTTTATTGCCTTTGAGATTGGAAAAATTAAAATTGGTGTAGTGTTGGCAAGGAGGTGGAGAAACAGTTTTCTTATACATTCTTATGAGTGTTTAAATTATCATAACCATTTTGAAGGTCAATTTGTTAATCAAAATTTAAAATGTAAATAATATTGAATCGGAAATTCCTTTTGGGGGCATCTATCATCTGTGTATACATAAATACAGTTACAAGATTATTCATTGCAATTTTGTTTCTAATGAGGAAAGTGAATTCAGCTTCCATACCTATCAACAATGGAATGGCAACAGTGGAGTGGATAAGAAACTAAGATACATCCATGCTGTGAGGCTGTTAAAAGATGTAGGCCGGCATGTAATGATATGGAACAATGTCAAGATATGAAGTCATGTTGGAAAAGCATGTTGTAAAATGGCATATGGTATCAGCTCAGTTATATAAGAAACAACAGAGCAAACTTAAAAAGAAAAAATCCCACCTAAGGATAGGGACATGAAGGAACTTTTCCCCTTTTATTCTGTTTGCTTCTGCAGGTATTCATTTGTCTAAATTTAAAGGGACAAAACCCTCATGAGTATCATCCTTTAAATAAGAACAAAAAGTCATCTCCCAGAAGGAGTTAGAAGTTTTCATGTTAGTGTTCCAGTAAGTAATAAAAATAATATTTGGGAAGGAAGCCATATGTAGTTCTGTACCAACAACATTTCACAGTATATTACATGTAAGATGAGGAATTATAATATACTGAAGGGAAAAAAACTGATTTTAAAAGATCTTTCATAGGCTAAGACAGAGGGAAGTTGAAAAAAGTATTAAAAAATAGAATGTAATCATTTCGTTGTGGAAAGAAAGTTTTTTAAAAACAGAATAATACTGAAAATGGAACAACATTGTGTACTCACTTGACTGCATGTGCAGATTAACAAGTTTTATATGGATGCTATGAAAGATTTATATATTTGCACACAAGACATTTTTCTTTGCTTACTTTACCTTAAATCTTGACCCTAAATAGAACTGGGATAGAACAAATGAATTTCAAGGATTTGAACCAGCCAGCGGCCCACTTTATCTGTTGTCCTTGGATGGGGTTGGGTCATAAAACCCGTCCTTGTACAAGTGTTGTGCCAGGGGACTCAGCCCCTCATGAGGCAAGCCATCCTGTTCCTGGACAGTCTGCTTCCTACAAAGTTCTTGGTACTATATTGAAGCAAAATCTACCTCTGGGCAGGTGAGCCTCTGGTATACATTGGAATGAGCTTTAAAAATTGATCAAAGCCCAGTCCCCACCCTAGACCAATTAAGTCCCTGGGAGTGGAACCCCAGCCTCAGACTTTCTGAAAGTGCCCCAGAGTTTTGTACCAACCACTCTACCCCTGGAAACACATCGCATTTTAAAGAGCACGCTCACATTTCACCTTCATTTTTTCTCAAAGAAAATTTTCGCCTGGTCTTTACGTGAACTGGCTCAGACTGTTTTAAAGATCTGTGTAATGAGTATCAATATCACAAGACTTTTCTTAATAAGAAATTCGGTGAGATATGGTCATAGTGATTAGAATTGTATTATAGGGAAACAAGCCAAAATTTAACCACAGTCTATGCTTTATTTTCTATCTCTGCTTTAATGAAGTTCATTCACTTAAATATTCAAGGTCTGTGCAGTCACATCAGCTGGACTAAAATGCAACCTGAGCATGTGGATTTGAGTCTCCCGAGTCAGGAACTATGTGCTGAGCAGATTCTTTTGCATCTGTCTCTGGTTTGTAATGCCTCAGAGTTCTTTTTCTAATGACTTAAAAACAAACCCTAGACCAGTGGTTCTTAACCTTCCTAATGCCACAACCCTTTAATACAGTTCCTGTGGGTCACGACCCACTGGTTGAGAACAGCTGCCCTAGACAGTGGCAGAAATAAGCCAAAGTGAAAGACATTCGGGGCCTGATTTAGTGGGAAATCAATCATTCAAATGCGACCTTTTAAAAACAAATATATGTAGCCAGGTATTGTGGTAGGCGCCTATAGTCCCAGCTACTTGGGAGGCTGAGGCAAAAGGATCACTTGAGCCCAAGAGTTTGAGGTTACTGTGAGCTATGATAGCACAGCACTCTACCCAGGGTGACAGAATGAGACTGTCTCAAAAAGAAGAAAAAGGAAATACATAATTTTTGTTGAGAGCAGTGGTTCTTAACCTTCCTAATGCCACGACCCTTTAATACAGTTCCTTATGTTGTGTTCACCCCCAACCATAAAATTATTTTCATTGCTACTTCATAACTATAATTTTGCTACTGTTATGAATCGTAGTGTAAATATCTGATATGCAGGAGACCCCCCAAAGGGGTCGCAACCCACAGGTTGAGAACCGCTGATCTAGAGTTTGGTAGTGAAAACTAGAAATTATAATATAGTGTTAAACTCTAGAAATGCTCCAAAAGTCTATGCATATTATTTTTATCTAGAAAGTTAAGGTAAACATAGCCTTGTGTTCACAGCTTCTATGGGGTGTGAGGGTTTGTGTTTTTTGATTTTTATGCCTGGGGAAACGTTAAAGTTGAATTTCTCACTACTGAAATGAGGGTCTATCACAGGTCACTCTAAGGTATTGTACAAACTAGAGGAAAGATGTGTATAGGGAGACAAGGCATTGTGTCTCCCCTGCCAAAAAAAAATTCAGTTTCTGGGCCCCTGGGCTGGGCAATGGGATGAAGATGAGATGACCTGTCCTCAGGCCTGGTGCCTGGAGACTCAGATAACCTGAGATAGGGCATCAGGGCTGAAAATGGACCTGAAGAGTGTCCCAGGCAGCCATCTAAAAGAGCTCTGTATTGAGGCCAGCAAAGGATGTCAGACTAGCTGGGGAAGTTTCGGGAGAAAGTGTCAGAGGAAGCCCAGACTTTAGTAGGAGTGTCTTTGGCTATTTGTAGGAGGGAGCCATGCAAGTCCTTGAGCTGGTTATTCAAATTGGCCGTTGTCCTTTCTTTGTTTTATACATGGGATATAAAATATTTCATGCATTTCTCTTTAGAAAAAATAGTTCAATGTTGCTTCATCGTAGCTAAAGCAGTGATAATGGGCAGGAGTCTGGAAATCAGACCTCTTTGCATTTACATTGGTCTTTAATAGTCCAAACACTTGGATCCTAACCTCAGATTCCTTCCTGACCTCCATCCTTTGACCAAAGAGGGGGTGGGTCTCATTCTACTGGGGTGGTCTAAGGCTCCTCAGCCACCTTCTCCTTCTAGGCAGGTGTTTCTAGTCTAGTTTCTAGACCCCAAGCAGCTCTCTGAAGATGGCACACCTCTTGTTTTTCACACCAGAATGCTCCATTGATCTAATTTCATTTCACAGTGCCTTATGGAGGTGGGAGGTGACAAGGAATTGAGAAAGACCGTGCCTATACAGCCAGGGTTCTGCCCCCACCCTCCACAAGGCCCTCCCAGGGAACTCAAGGAGAGGCTTCTCTTTGAATGAGAGTCGGCTCTTTTTCTTCTAATCCCTTTCAAATAGCGCTCAGTTTGGTGAGGAATGAAACCCAATGCTCCATGGCCTCTTTCCAGCTGGGTGCAGTTCCAAACTGCATTCAAAGACAACACTAATTATGTTCAAATTCCTTATTAATAACAGAGTAAAGACATATGTGAGCTAATATTAAATATGAATTTTCTCTAGTAAGAGAGCTCAGCAATTTTATGATGGATCTGCCTATGTCTTGGTATCTGTATATGAAGATGCTAGCATACGGCCTCACATGTCAAGGAGGGGATGATGGTGCCCTTTGGCAGGAAGCTTCCAATTTTCTGGGACAGCTTTTCTCACATTCATGCTAAAAAGCTGGGCCCAGCTCAATGGCTTGGCAAACAGAGCAAAACCTCCCGGGTTTGAATGGCACTCACAGAGAATCCATGATCACCCATTGGGGCCATAACAGGTTCATTTTTATATTTTCCATGTTTAATTTTTCATAGATAAATCAATCTATAACTAGCAAATTGAATCTAGTATAAATCCACAGAAGATAATGTAGGGCTCTTAAAAAGGATCAGTTGCATGCACACACATGATCTATGTATCGCCTGGCATAGTGCCTAGTACCTACTAGGATCTTAAAGTTTGGTTAATTAATTAGAAATCATTAAAGCAAGCTTCTAAATTTCTTTTCTGGGTAGCAGTTTCCAAAAAGGCACACTTGTTATCGTTTATACTTGGAAATTATAAAATCACTTCTTTAAAAATATTGTTGTATCTATTTCATACCATTCATATCCATTTATCGATTTAAATTTGAAGTCATTGTATTTTATATCAATGGTCTTTGGCTTCATATTAAAACTTCCTGGGTAGCCCCACTCAAGACCAATTAAATCAGAATCTCAGTGATGGGTTTTGGGTATCTGGGGGTTTGATTTTTTTAACAGCTGTATAGGGATAAAATAAACATGCAACAAACTGCACATATTTCAAATGGACAATTTGAGAAGTTTTAACCTATGTATACACCTGTGAAACCATCGCCACAATCAAGATAGTAAACATACTGCTTTTAAAACCTGCTCATGTGTAGGCTGAAGGTGGTAACTCCTGTCTGGAATTCTAGCACTCAGTGTGGCTGAGGTGGGATGACTGCTTAAGCTCAGGAGTTCGATTCCAGCCTGAGCAAGAGCCCTATCTTTATGAAAAATAAAACAACTAAATGGGTGTTGTGGCAGGTGCCTGTGGTCTCAGCTACTCAGGAGGCTGAGATAGGAAGATCACTTGAGCCCAGGAGTTTGAGGTTGCTGTGAGCTGGGCTGAAGCCCTGGCACTTTAGCCTGGGAAACAGAGTGAGACTCTGTCTCAACCCCTTCCACCCTGCTGAACAACAAAAACCCAACCTGCTCGGGTGATTCCTAAGCTCAGCACAGTTGAAAACTACCACAATAAAGCCTCAAAGGCAACAGCTGTTTAAACGTGTATCTTGTAGCTGTTCTTCCCATCCAGTCAGGCAGACTCCTTGTCCAATGGGCCACAAATCCAGATGTGTGAACTAGAACTCAGTTGAATAATGCTCCACATATCAATTGTGTGACAATCTTACTGGCTATTTATAGCTAGTGCTAGTAAAAGAGTGCATCTTTAGAAAATAAAATAAATAAAAAATGTCACCAGTTGGATTATCAATGTCCAATATTAGGAGACTAATTAAATGGATATGGTTACTTTATATAGTGGGATATTATGTAGACACTAACACTGATTCTATAGAATATTTATTGAGTTGGGCGGTGCCTATGGCTCAGTGAGTAGGGCACCGGCAGCATATACCGAGGGTGGCGGGTTCGAATCCAACCCCGGCCAAACTGCAACAACAACAACAAAATAGCTGGGTGTTGTGGTGGGTGCCTGTAGTCCCAGCTACTCAGGAGGCTGAGGGAAGAGAATTGTCTAACCTCAAGAGCTGGAGGTTGCTGTGAGCTGTGATGCCACAGCATTCTACCGAGGGCGACAAAGTAAGACTCTGTCTCTTAAAAAAAAAAAAGGATATTTATTGAGTTTGAGAAATGTTCATTATGTATTGTGAAGTGAGAAACAGCAGGTTGCTAAATCAGTGCTGAATGGTACCACTTCTAGTTTGAAAAAAAGTGTATACCAACACAGGAAAACTACAAGACTTGGAAAATACAGAGTGGCCATAAAGTTCATGTGCAATTGCCACCCCCATTGCACACGAACTTTATGGCCACCCTGTATACATCAAAACATTAACAATTATTGTTTCTAGTGGTGGGATGAAATATTTTAATTTGTCTAGCATTTTTCTGTACTTTTCATATTTTGAAAAATGAAAATACTTTTTAAACAGAAAGAAGAAGTGTTATTAAAAATCAGCTGCAGAAATTTTCCCAAGGAAAAATAAAACCCTGTCTGAAACAATCTAGTCAAAATGATGGAACAATATAAAAGTCATCAGCATTCTAGCCCTGAACTAGTATGCATTACCCAGTAGGCACTCACTAAATGTTTCTTAAACAATCTGAATGAATGACTAGAGCTAAGCAAAATAAACAAACCCCTGCTCAAGTTGGAACTAGTTCAGTTGCTTTTCAGAGTCATCAAAGCAAATTTGTTGTGTTTATTCTATTAAACTCAAGTTTGGGGTTGCACGGCGTTTGTATTACTGTTGAAGAGTGTTGGCATCTCATTTCATTTTGACTGACTCCAACTGTTTTTTAGTAACAAGACTGGGCAATATGCAAATAAGCAGGTTCTGCAGATGGGCCGTTGTATTAGTTCTTGCCCATTTCAGAAAAGCTTCAATCTGAGTAATGTTCTTTCCCTAACATGGGAGAGAACAAGCATGAAATGTGCCCATGCATCCCTTATCAGATGGAAGTAGTTTGCGTTTTTATGATGCGCTTGGCTGACATACGGCAGGGCTCCCCAGCCCCTGTGTGTGTCCCTTATTCTCAGCTGCCTGCACTGGGCCTTGGCTCTGTTCACTGCTTTTCCCGACTTGCAGCTTTGTTCTCTGTCTCCCCTTGATGCATGTGTCTTCTCAGCCTACAAATGCGCTCACACCTCCTCTGGCCCGAACTCACCTCCCACTGCTGCTGCTCCCTGGTGTGACCATTCTTTCTCTCTCTCCCTTTCTTTCGCCACTAGCTTCTCTAGGAGGCTGTCAGAACATACTGCCCAATTCCAGCCAAAGTACTTCCTTCCTCCTCTGGACTACCTGAGCCCCTTTTCTGTCCTTCATGGTATTCCTGTCACTCACACCCTTCCCTGGGTGCTAGGCCAGGTGTATTCCTGTCTTTGTCACATTTTCAACTCTGAATTCCCAGGAACACAGCTGTCCCTAAGGGGACTGATTTCTGAGACTTAAGAATATCTCTAAAATCAAGCATATGGACAGATTTGTAAAGGCTCCTGGCTTTTTCCTAGAACTCATTTCTGATAAGCATCCTAGGTGCTTTCTATATATGTCACCTCTAAAGTCAATTGCCTTTTTTTTGAGGGTACAAAGATCCAGGTTACACTAATTGTATTTGTCAGGCAAAGTCGTTCATATAAATGTGTTCCTCCCCTAAGAGGTGTGCCAAACACTGTGACCTCCCCATCCCCTCCCTCCTTCCTTCTCTCTGGTCCCCCATTCCCCCCTACTATGTACTAGGTCATTAATTGTCCTCATATCAAAATTGAGTTCATTGGATTCTTGATTCTCCATTCTTGTGATGCTTTACTAGGAAGAATGTGTTCTACCTCCATCCTGGTTAATACAAAAGATGTATAGTCTCCGTCTTTTTTAGTGGCTGAATAATATTCCATGGTATACATATACCACAGCTTGTTAATCCATTCCTGGGTTGGTGGGCATTTAGGCTATTTCCACAATTTGGCAATTGTAAATTGAGCTGCAATAAACAGTCTAGTGCAGATTTCCTTATGATAAAAGGATTTTGTTTCTTCTAGGTAGATGCCCAGTAATGGGATTGCAGGATCAAATGGGAGGTCTAGTTTGAGTTCTTTGAGGATTCTCCATACTTCCTTCCAAAAGGTTGTATTAGTTTGCAGTCCCACCAGCAGTGTAAAGGGTTCCCCTGTCTCCACATCACGCCAGCATCTATGTCTTTGAGACTTTGTGATGTGGGCCATTCTCACTGGGTATAGGTGATATCTCAGGGTGTTTTGATTTGCATTTCTCTGATAATTAGGGATGATGAGCATTTTTAACTGAAATTTTATCTTTCATGTAGTGACTTCCCCTCTTCCTCACAAAGTTTTTGTGTTTGCTTGTTTAATTCCTTCAGGAGAAATAGAAGAGGCCATGCCCCAGTACAGAGTCAGACTCAGGTTCAAATCCCAAGACAAGTTGACTGGACAAGCTGTCTGACTTTGGGGTGTGTCACTAGACTTCTGTGTGTCTCAGCGTGCCACGTATAAAATTGTGGTAGTCATGCCCACCTTGTGGGATCCCTGTGAGGATTGAGAGGTATTGTCTGGGAGGCCTTTGGTACCCTGTCTGGGCTGTCAAAGTTGTCCAGTGAATACTCAAGTACTTCCTTTCATCCTGGCCTCCTTTTATATCCCTGAAAACATGTTCAGTACAAGGAAACTGCAAAAGTGCGAGAGCCGGTGAGTTTGTGTGATTGTAGCTGATATCCCAGCAAATCACCCAATCAGTACCCTTCACGAGCCTCCTGGGCATTCACTGTCAAATCGCAAACCACCAGTGTAAGGCTCCTGAGAATGCCCAGTGAATCTGAAACAACAGAAAGTGTACACAGCAAGCATGAGAGCAGCAGATGGTCCTCACATGCTGCCACTCCCCGAGCTGCTAAGTCACTCACACAGCCATAGCCACAGTGGAGGGGAAAGGGGGAAACACAGTTTTTTCTTTGCTTGGAATTGCCATCTTTTTCTCATCTTTGGGGCCAGTGTCTTCTCACAAGATTTACAAGAGAAGAAAAGTCTCACTGTTCTGGAAATGCCAGAAAACGTTCCAGAACTTGCCTAGCCTTCTTCCTAGCAACGGATTCAACAACTTCCTCCACATCTCTTCCGGGTGGCATGGCTCTCATGGTGTTTTTGTCACTTTCTGCCTTCGGCTAGCTAGGCTAGCTGTGCGACCTTGGGCCACTCGTTCAGTTTCTGTACTGCAGTTTTCTCATCTAGTAGATAGGACTGATAAAACTGCCTTCTTTGTAAAGTTGTGCTGGAATCTATGCCAACCAGTCATCACAGTGCTCAGAACGGAGTGAGCACTCAGTGCGTTTCCCTTTCCCCTCTGCCATGGCTATGGATGCATATGTGACTTAGTGCAGACGGCTTGCCGCATGAGTGCCACCTGCTTGCTGTGTAGTCATGGCACCTGCAGGAGCACTGGATGAACCGGGAGTTATGGTAGTGTGTGGACTAAGAACAACCATATACCCAGAGTCCTGGCTTTGGCACTTACCAACTGTGGTGAATCACTGAGAAGTTACCCTACTAACATTTTTTAATCTATAAAATGATAGAAATACATTCCTTTTATAGTATTAAATTAGATTACCTCCGTGAAAAGTAAACTTAAAATACCATTGAACAGAAAATGATGTTATCATCTCTTATCTCTGTCCTTGAGCAGGAGGTGCTGAGTCTTAGCTGGCTTGGCATTTCCTGCGGCTTTCAGGGCAGCACCTTGCCCGAGGGGGTCTACGACACCAATCAGTGAGTGGTAGTTTAACAATTCAATGCAGGTCAGAAAGCAAACCAAGAAAGCCCCTCCATGGTCAGCAGAGCAGGTGGTCCATCAGGCCCCCTCTCTGAAGCTTTTCAGCTTTACTTTACCCAGAGACAGCCCTGGCAGGACTGGGAGCGTCCAGTTAGAGCAGGGAGTATAGGGTTGCTCTGGGCAGGCACACTGACCATGGAAAAGTGGCAGTTTGACAGCCTGACTGTAATGATGAAGACAGAAAAACTGAGACAAGTAGACACGAGAGCTTAAAAAGCCCTTCACTATGGGGTTTTATACATAAGGAGAGATCCCGTGAGGTTCACTGAAAACTAGATTAAACAAAGCAGTTGAGATCTTCTTCAGAGAACAATTTCACTTTGGCATGGGTACCAGATGACCTAAAATGACAGATTCTGCTAATTTCCGTGATTGCTTCAGGGAAGGTTGAAGATAACTTGGCTCTGCTTCTGCAATATGTTTCCCAAACATAACTTCTTGGTCTGCTGCACAGGTAATTACTCTAACTATGAAGTTCATGTTGCCAATTATCTCAACGATGGCCTCATTTTCTCTGAAGATGCTGAAACCTAATTCTTTTGGGTTTTGCAGTCTCTAACTGGTGAATGTTAGAACCTTTATCCCACAAATCAGTTGCTTGGTCATGTCAGTTTATGTAGTTGTTTCTATCTTTGGGATAATTTGCAGTCAATTTTGAGTACTGGTAATTGTTAATTTTGAGCAATGACCTATACACCAAAATAAATTTATTTTTATTTATTAACAGTTTTGTTTTCACTATTCTTATGCTACTATGTGCTCTGTGAAATAGTGTCCAATTCAGTGTGTGTGTGTGTGTGTGTTTATTAGTAGCATGAATGTCATTCTAGATGGTGTCCTTGTCTAATTCATAGATGATGCAATGATGAAAAGTAGCAAATATTTTATATATTTTATAAGGACAGAGTTTGGAAGTTAAAAGTTTTGGGCATAGGTTGGAATAATAGACCCAATCTAAGAAGGTGAAATATTGATGAGGTGAAAATAAAGCCTTTTTCGGTTCTCACCAAAAGATAAAGGAAATCTTAACAGTCAGTCTGACAGACAGGAAGAAAGGCAAGTAATTGAGGTGCTATAATCTTAGTCTATATGAGTCTGGCACTTTGGGCTCTGGAACCCTGAGACTCACTCAGGACACCCTAAGGAAGAGGGACTTATAGCACAGCTCCCTGTTTGGAACTGGAAAGTAAAAAGGTGGATCTGATCTGACCTCAAGGGGGTTGGCTCCTTTCTCTCGTGTGGCCCTCTTGCTATCTGTGCACTTTCATCAGGTTCTCCTTTGACTCCCCAGAAGAGAGCCAGTGTGATTGACTTGCCTTACTACAGGATCAAGGGCCAGAATTGGGACCAATGGGTGAAAGCTGCAGGAAGAGATTCAGCTGCATATAGAAGTCCCTAAAAATGAAATAGGCCATAGGCAGATAGTAATAAGATTTAGTGACCTTCCAGGTTCATTCTACCTTCCACAATTGCGCTTTTATTTTTATTACTATTCTTTTATCTCTTCCCAGAGGTGTCTAATGGAAACCATCTTTCACATTATAATTATAATGAACCATGGAGATAATTCTGACACAGTATAATTTTGATATGCCTAAGGTGTCAGAAATAATCACGCTTTTGCATTAGTCTCTTCAATAAAATATAGTTCATATGTGAAATATTTGTAAATTAGATTTTATTATAGTCAATGACAATGCTATCCAAAGAAAGGAAATAATTTACATAATGCAAATTTAATGGAGCAACAAACTGCAACATGGATTGTTCTGTAAGATGAGTGAAGTTTCTTAAAAGAAGATAGACAAATGGCCGAAAGGCAAGAAAAAATGCTCAACACCACTAATCACCAGGGAAATGCAAATTAAAACTACACTGAGATACCACTTTACTCCTATCAGTACAGGCATTACGAAAAAATCAGAAAACGATAGATGCTGGCATGGAGGCAGAGAGAAAGGAATACTTCTACACTGTTGATGGGACTGTAAATTAGTACAACCTCTGTGGAAAACAGTATGGTGATTCCTCAAAGAAATAACTGTAGGCTTATCGTTTGATTCTGCAGTCTCACTACTAGGTATCTACCCAAGGGAAATGAAGTCATTTCATCAAAAAGATACCTGCAGTCAAACGTTTATCATAGCATAATTCACAACTGCAAAGATGTGGACACCTAAGCGTCCATCGATTCATGAGTAGAGAAAGACAATGTAGTATATACTATGGAGTACTGCTCAGCCATAGAAAAGAATGAAATAATGTGTTTGCAGCAACTCACAGGGAATTGGCTAGCATTATCCTAAGTGAAATATCTCATAAAATGAAAAACCAAACACTATATGTGTCACTAATAAGTGGGAGCTAATATACGGGTACACAGGGGCACGAAGTGATATAAAGGACGTGAGAAAATAGAGAGGACAGAGTGGGGGATCGTGTGGGATAAGAACTTACCTATTGGGTACAATAAACACTATTCAGACTCACCAAAAGCCCTGACTCAGGCATTATACAAGGTATCCACTGAATAAAAACACTTGTACCCCCCTTTAATTAGTGTGTATCTTGAAATTTAAAAAAAGATGAGTATAAGAATATAAGGAAAATTTTTTCCAGTTGAATTATAAATGATGTCCCAGAGATTTAATTTTGGCTTGTAAACTTAGGTATCATGACAGACTGAATCATTTTGGGCAGATTTCAGTGATGACTCTTTTGATAGTTTCCTGAGCTGAAATTCTCCACAATAGTATAATTAAATCTCAGCATTCACACTCTACTTACTGGTAAGAAAGGTGAATTTATTTACCAAGAGAAAATCTGAAAGCACCAGGGCGACTGCAGGCAGTAACCCTGTCCACCTTCTAGTGTTTTAGAATGCAGTGAGGCAAGAAAGACCCTGTCCTGCCTGGAAACTGAATTCCCTGGAGACAATACACAGCAAGGAGGGAGATTAGCTTTACTCAAATTCTAGGTCCACTGTTTTTAAGATGAGAGTAAATAAACTCTCTTGCGTCTCCTCATTTATAAATTGGGGATAACAGTACTTAAGTCAGAGTGTTCTTGTGAGGGTTTAAAGCACGCTTCTTGTCACAGGGTCTAACTCTTAGAAAGTGCTCAGTAATTTAGCCACTGGGATTATTAGTCTCCTTATTGTTTCTCAAGAGATGGGAACCCTGAGGTATTTTCTCCTGCCCATAGAGCCAAGAGCATCATCCGACCCCAGTCATTGGTGTGGCTTGTGAATCCTGGTCATCCCCAGCCCACCCTGAGACAGAGTTGCTCCTGGCCCCAGCTCACCACCCATCTGGCTTCATCTCCAGACCACTTGCCTCCATCCTGATGTTGCTACTTTGCTGGAACCGTGCATAAGTCACTGTACTTTTCGACCCTCAGTCCCTTCCTCTTGAAAATTGGAAAACAACTTTTCAGGGCTTTAAAATTTGGGACTAATTAACTTCAGTTGTCTCTATTTTAAAACAATGAGATGTAAGGTGTCAAAAGTGCAAAAAAGAACATTTGAGGCCGAGGAATCATCAAAGAACATTTTCTCTGACTTTCTCTCTTTTGAAAAAGTAATCCTTGGGCGCCATCCTACCTGAGATCCTGATTTAATTAGTCAGGGATTTATTTGGCCAGGAGGGGGCCCAGCCATCGATAATTTTAAAAGTTCACCCACGGGTGCTAACGTACAGGCCGGGCTGAGAAGCACTTAGGAAGCCCAAGGTCATACTGTTGGTGATGCAGGAAGCTCTGGAACTCCTGGCTTTTACTCGTCTCACTACAGACTGACCCTGAGTTTTGGTTTAAAAGATTTCTAAACCATCCCTTCTGTGATTTTACCCTTCTGAAAAGCAGGGTGTTCAGTAAGCAGGCTATTCAGGAACATCTGTTAGTTGGCTTCTGTTTAATTAAGGTTTCGTTCTGTTCCACCTTAACATCATGCTTTTTTCTCTTACAATGGCATGTTCAGCAAACCCTTTATTCCCAGATGCTTTCTTTTCTCACTGCCTTCAAAGCCACCTCTAAAATGTAATTTCATTGCTGAGTTCCTCCCTGACATTGTCAACCTTGATCAAATACTCGGTTCTTCATTGTTTGTTCTTTTCAGTCTGTGTTAGATTCTTCCCAGCCCTGGCCTGTGTGCTGATGTGATTGTAAAGCTGGTGTATTCCCATGAAGTATTAGAGCAGAGGAAGATCAAGTGCCTTTTTTCTGTCTGATTTGTGTACACAGTTGTTTCCTGCTACTTATGGTGTAATTCAGACTTCTATTCTACAGCGAAATGTAATTGGAATTATGTTACATTTTCTCATTACCTTTTGCCATTACGTTTCTTAGAGATTGATGTCATTAAGTACAATAATGCTTGGTTAAAATTAATCATGGAATTTGATATGTATTAAATTTGCCTTATCAATTTTAGTATGGTAAGTGGAATAAAATCTCAGCTTAATAAAATTAAACCCAAACAATTCACATTGTTCCCTGTTGGTTTTATTTCCTTCCAGGGATCGTTGTGACCTTCTTCCTCAGCACTCTTTGCCCTTGTCTGCTGAGGACTTTGACCAAAGCTGCTCTCAGCTGTTGGCATCACCCTGAGGGAAGGACGCCTCAGAAATCAGGGAAACATTTGGGAGGCTTCTAGCCCAGTGGACCTTCTGAAGGTGAGCAAATTAGTTCTGTCTTTGCCTCTGGAAGGCTAACTTAGCTGATCTGTCTTCCAACGTCTGCTTCATGGAAAAGAGTGAATATGGGAAGAGGTAACTGGAAATTTTTTATAAACAATGGAGAGTTTTCCTTGTGTAGGAGAATTTTTTGGTACTTGTGAAGGAAACCAATTGGCTATTTTGACTGAACAATAATTTATTTGAAGTTGGATCTCTGATCTATGAAGTCTCTCTCGCAAACACACACCACTTAAAAAAAATCAATGACATTTCTCCTTTCGGAGAAATTTCTTATGTATGTAGGGTCTCTGCTAGCCCCAGTATCCACTTTATAGGATTGTTTTAAAGATCGGTATATACAACTTATATGAAAGCACTTTCTAAACCATAAAGTATTATTTGCGTAAATGAGAAAAACAATTACTACTTTATAATCCTCTAAAATGCTCTCATATACTTCAGTCTGTTTTCCCTTATTCCTTTCATTCATTCTGTTCAGTTCAGTAAATATTGCTAGGCTCTCAAAAACCAAAGTCTTTGCCAAAAGCAAGAGATAAATATCCAAATAGATATTAGCAACTTAAGTATAATGAAGGTAGATTGAGGGTGCACTAAGGAATGCACAGGCCCTTAACACAGCCTAGGCCAGGGGTCTGTGTGCATGAAGGCAGCTTCTCGGAGGAGATGGCTGCTGAAAGGGCTCTTGAAAGATGGATAGGAGTTAGCCAGGGAAGGAGCAGCGTTGGGGAGGGGAGGATCTTGTAGGCAGGAGCAGTGGGAAAGTAGAAATTCAGGATGGCCAAACTGTAATGTATGGTGTGGGGAGCGGGGAGGGGGACAGGAAAACGCTGAAGCACGGAGGGGTTTTCAGCAGGAGGTCATTGTCACTTTAGGTGTGTTACCTAGAGAGAGTGTAGAGAATGAACTAGAGGTGAGCAAGGTGGGAGCAGGGAAGATTTATTTTGTAATGACCTGGGGAAGAGATAGGACAGCTAGAATTTGGGTAAAGCAGTGAAGAGTGGAAAACAGGGAAAGAGCTAGATTTGGTCACTGGGCATGGGAAGTTGGTAAATGTCAGGACTTGGGATTCGTGGGTTTCTGACGGGGATGACTAAGAGCATGATGATGCCATAAAAGGAATTTAGGAGAGAAGCAGGTTTATTATTCAAGAAGGAAGGCCTTTGAAGTATATATGGCATATCTAGATGGAAATATCCACCAGGCAGCTGCCAGTGGAAGTGTGGAGGGAAGAGGAGGATTCAGGACTAGAAACATTGGCTTGGGAGTTGTAGGCAATGGTTCAAAACTCTTTTTAAAATATAAATTTGATTTTATATTTAAGCCATCAATACTCTTCATTCATTTACTTATGACGCACTCACCTCATCCTCAATTTTCATTTTTGTTTTGACGTCGTCTGCTGTTTCATTCATATCCGTTTCTTGGCAGAATAAATTAGGCTTTGTCCTAGGGACAAAGACGGTGACTTTTTCAGTTTGATAGAGCAAAATTTAAAGTCATTTTAATAAACAATATAAACCTTAAAATTTAGGAGAGTTACAAGCCAGTGCCATTCTTCATTTTAATTCACAGTAGTTACAGAAATTATTTAAGAAAGGTGCTTTGCTTTCCAAAGCATAGTTCTTCTGCTGTGCTATGAAGGCCTCTTGTCAGTTCCTCACTCTTGGCTGTGCCCAGTACTTAGGCATTGCTTACGAGACAGAGCAGGGTCCTTCTTGCATTCTTCAGTGGGATGGTACCAGGGCCCCTCCCTTGGGATCTTTCTAGCATCCACCCAGAACATGCTCAGGATCTGTCCTAACAGAGGCCGCACTGTTTGAGAGCAAATCTACTCAAGTTAGACTTTTGAAACTCATTACTCAGAGCCTTCTTGGAGGGACGGTCCTGGGGAAAAATTTTAAATTCAAATAATTCTTACAATAGTACTATTTTGAGTGAATTTTATTTGCTCACTATAGTCTTATGATTTTTTTCCTGAACACCTGTTAAAAACATAACAAAATCCTCCTTTTTAGTCTTGCTGGTCCACTGTTATCTTTTAGGAACTTTAAAGATGAGCTGAGCCATCACTTTCATTTTCATACACAAGAAAAATTATTTGGAGCAAAATTAAGTAACTTAACACTAACAGCCAAAAGAGTCTTAGTGTCTTGAATCTCACTCTGTCTTTTTTACTTCATCATTTTTTCCCCTCTCATTCCAAATTCTTATTGAACTGTGAAGTTATCTACATGTCTTAAAATAGGGAATTGATTTAAGTGAACCAATTCATACTGGTGATATTTACTCTGGTTAATCACTTTAGATTCAACAGATTTTGCTTTAAATAGTTGGGCCTCTCATTAAGGCTTTTAAAAAATTTTATAATTTTTAACATGGATTTTGTTTTTGGCATTCTTTATTTTTCTAGATTGGTTCCACCACTGAAATGGAGGACTGGAACAGAATCATACCATCTGTGTTTAAATTCTGGTTAAAAAAAGATACTCATCAATAATTTTAAAACCAACATTTTAAAGCACAGGATATTTCTTTCTTCTGTTAATTTCGTGTATTGATACGTAATGATGGCACATGTTTCTAGGGTGATACTTTGATAATACATTAATGCATTTTATGTGTAGTGATCAAGTCAGGGTGATTGGAATATCTGTCACCTCAAAGACATTTGTTGGTTTTTTTTGTGTGTTGAGAATATTCTAATCGTTGTTCTAGCTATTTTGAAATACACAATAAATTATTGTTTACTGTAGTCTTCCTAACCCCAAAATAGTTCTGGTTTGGTCAATTACATGGCAAGCTACTCTGAATTTTATGTATAGAAAATGAACTTCAGGGAATGCTGAGTTGGTGTCATTTAGAATGAGGGCACATACATGTGAGTTGTAGGTGGTCTCCAAGACAATGACTTGTTCTCTGAAGTTCACAGAATGCTCAGTCTCTGCCGTGAAGCCAGTGGGCTGTAAATTATCAGGATGCATATACAGAACATGATGCAGCCATCCCTAAACCTTCCAGTAACAAAAGGAGTTTGCACTCAGTTATGTGCAGAACACAAGGACTGTTTCTCCCTGCTTCAGTTTCTTTTTACTTCTCTCTTTTTTCCCTCTCTCTGCCTCTGTGTCTCTTCTTCTGTCTAACTCATGCTCTGGGTGATGGACACACATTAAAACAGGAGACCCTTGACTATGTTTATGGAACTAGGAGTGGAAATAGCAGGTTATGGATAAGGGGCTAGACCTGGGGGATGGGAGGCCTTGTCTGGCATGTGCTACATGTTTGGCCTCTGCCTTGCTTGGCTGCCTTGGGCAGAACAACAGTATGAACAGGGATGAACGGATAAGGAAACTCTTGCAGTCTGAGTGGAAGATGGTAGGATGGCTGCGAAAGGTGGCGGGCAGTCAGCTTTCATTACCGTTATTTGGCTTGATGTTCTTCTGAATTTCTCACTATGGGTCAAGTACAAAATGCATCTGTATTGGGTGGCTGCTTTCTGCTTAGGTGCCAAAGTGACCATTGCAAGTGCTACTAGGCAAAGCAAGTGCACTCTAAATTAAGTCAAGACATTGACTTTGTAAGTTTTGGAGTTGCTATTTAAAATAATTTAGAGTGTGAAATAGCATTTAGGACTGCCGTCTTTCTACTCTGTGGTTAGAGTGGAATTTTCCAAGAGGAAGATTGTACGTGTACACTGTGGGAAACTCCTACTGGAAAAGACAAGCCATGAGTGAGTTTCCAGGGTGACATTTTTGAATGGGCACTATTCCAGCAGGCTCAAATCATATTTAACAGTAAAATGTGTTACCCTATGCCCTTCTGTAGTGGGATTTTAAAAAGAAAGAGGAGAGGAAATGCTGAGCCACCAGCTTTTGGTACAAATTCAATCCCACCATAGAGGTCACAGACTTTACATCAGCAGTTTGTAGACCATTCTGGCGGGGGACAATAACAGTGGATTTCGCATCAGATAATGTCCTGCTACATTTGAATTTTCACTCTCTACGGCCTTTTGTTGTTTGGGTACTTTGAAAATTATTCTTGATTCAGGTTTATTATTAACTTTTGAACCCCAGCTACTGCACTAATATCTTGCTACTTGTATTAAAATGAGAACGGCGACTAGAGAAATATTTTTGCATTAGTTAATAGAACAGCAAGGCAGCATAATGTGAATTAATGACTCTTCACATTTTTTCATAATATAAGCTGGATTCGTTGTCCTCTGGGGATCCATTTCAAATTCATGCCCTCATAAATGATTTCTGCTAGTTGTTGAATTTCTAGCTTTTTAAAAGCTTCTACATGATGGGAATAGGTAACAATAAATAATAAATAATTTAGATCTTAGGCTTTAAAAACACTGTTGATCATTCTCATTAAAAACTAGGGAAATAAAACAGAACTTCCTCTTCATAAACAGCAGTCTAAGTATTTGTGCTGTTTATTTCAGGCAAGAACCATCTAGAGGCAATTCTATCTTTTAATATGATTTGGAAAATAAAATCTATGAGAAAATATTGAAGATAAAAAGTGATTGAGAACACAGAACTACAAACAGGGTTTTATTCACCCAATGTAACACCTTTAATTTAAAGGACGTGTAGATTATTATAAATGGCAATACCTACTTGGGTAATCATTATCTGTTTCCAATATTTCAAATTATCGTCTCTCCTGTCTACCCTCTTTACCCTCTGGGGTTTCATGTTTTATTCAGAATCATAATATTAGTGTGTATGTGAAGGAGACAGAAAAGACACAGACACAGAAAGAGAAAAAGAGAGACAGGCAGAGGTGGAGAGAGGCAGGCTGAAAGGAGAAACTCCTCTTACCCAACACATAAATCAAAGCAGTATTTGAAGTTCTTTTCCTCTTTCAATCTTATTTCTTTGGCAGTAAAACTCATGATCTGTATCTTACAAACCCATAAACAAGAACATAGCATATCCTACATTGGGAATCAGAAAATATAGTCACTGTGGTAAAGCTGTGATGGTCCCTCCCCTTCCTGACTGAGGCACCTTTTCACCAGCTCCGTGGAATGTTGGCAGCTGGTAGCTCACAGCTGGGTCCCTTCTTTTGGAGATCATCCTCAGCCTTCAGGAAAGAGAGTTGCTGCCTCACCCAAGGTTATACGTTTGCCCCAGGGCAGCGTGCATTCAGTGGCTGGTTGACTGGGGGATACAGGGTCCTTGCCCCAATTCAGGACATGTGGGACCTGAAGGGTCAGCTCAGGCTTTTGTTAGGACAGCATCACAGCTCAACATCTTCCACCACTTTTTCTGCATTGTACACCCCCCACACACAGAGACTTTATGTCCCCAAGTTCTCACCAATTTCATTCCTGCATGTGGATGCTCATCTCAGTGTCTGGTTCTAGAGAAACCTGACCTACAGCAGCCACCAGACATGAACT
Organism: Otolemur garnettii; assembly: GCF_000181295.1. Classification (NCBI taxonomy): domain Eukaryota; kingdom Metazoa; phylum Chordata; class Mammalia; order Primates; family Galagidae; genus Otolemur; species Otolemur garnettii. The sequence continues at coordinate 575,534 of NW_003852400.1, forward strand.
GTGCTATGGGGTGTGTATGAGTGTGTGATTATGTATCTTTATAGCACTGTGATAAGGGACAGTGATAATTAAGATCTGTGACAATCTAGCCTTGGTCCTGCCTGCAAAAAATGAGGATTATAATACCTTCCTCTTCTGTGGTTGCCAGCATCGGCAGCACTATCCAGTGCCCAGCACACGGGAGACATTCATTACCTTATAGCTATTACTATAATTACTTGTAATTGGCTATAAATGTAAATAGCACACTAGTTCTGACCAATTGGTTACAATACAGAGAGCATTTTAATGTCATTTTTATTACATTTACTGTGGTAGAGTATGGAGATTAATAAAAGATGCATCACTTACAATTGTAAATAATTCTTCCGAAGAGAAACTAAAGTGATTGAAGAGATGAAATGGAAGTTCCATGAGTAAAAATTAAAGGACCTGGAGTTCTTTAAAATAAGAAAATTGAGATATGACTTGTCTTCTATCTTAAATCAAATAGAGTGCTTTTGTGAGGAAGATATTTGACAGTTTTTGTTCCTGTTTAGAGGATAGAACAAGAACAAGCAGGCATGAATTAAAGGAGGAAGATAGGTCTGTATCAAGGGGACTCCTTTGCTCTTGACAATAAAACAGTGGAAGCTTTATAATAGAACATATAATTCCAAAAAACCTTCAAACAAAGAAAAGAAAACAGTCAGTCCCAAGTTATTGAAATACTTCCCACAGAATTGAAGGAGAACTCTGATCTCTGTGCTTCTGTGATTTCAGACATGGTGCTTCCTAGAAATTCAAACACATGTTTTCTTTTGCAAATGGAAGAAAATGATTATGATTATCCACATTCAATCTCTCTATAACTAAATCTCTGATAGTATCATTGTGTCCAAATACACATTGTATGTGTTTTTTTGAAAATTTAACAATTTTTTTTTTATCAGATGGATGTCTCTGTGTGCGTTTAAAAATCTGGTAGATATCATTATCATAGTTTTCAATCTTACTGTAAGCTATTTCCTTATGTTCTCTATAAAAATAAAGCCTGCTATCCTGGGCCATTTATTTGTAGACCCAGTCAGCATAAGCTCTTTTCTGACTCGGATCTTGTGATGACATTGTTTAAAAAACTCCAAAGTATTAAATTGCTAGAAAGGGCTTTGGAGCAACAGCAGGAAGTCTGGAACTTTGGAGAAGTAATTATTTTCCAATCAATTAATTGCTTAGAGATAAGATTAAAGAATGGATATGGCTCTAGGTTTTTAGACTAATGCTCTTTTAAGACCTCAGTGTCGGAAGATAAGAGAAAGCTACTAGGAAGTTTCTAAATTACTAATAAGTCTATTGGATTTTGCTATTTCTCCTCAGCATGTCTTGTCGGATAGTGAGAGGCAGAGACAGCGTGATGTAGATGAGAACTGCAGGCCCACATGCCTGGCGCTGGCTGGTCTTGGAGCCACCAAATGATCTCTTCTTCCCATGTAAAACCATATCTGGACAGGTTTCCTCTGCATGTCCTGGTCCTGCATGCTGTTTTCTATCACGTTACAGTGACCTTTTTTCAAAAGAAACCCACAGAGCTGAAGGTTCAACTCCTGACCGTTCAGCCTGCCGGCCCCATTACATCCTGACCTAGATTACAGCTCTGCTTTCATAGTCTCTCCCTCTCTCCTCCCAGCCCTCTCTCCCTCTCTCCTCCTATCCCTCTCTGTCTCTCTGTCTCTCTCTCCCTCTCTCTCTCAACATTGACAGAGGATTTTTTTTTTTTTGAGACAGAGTATCACTGTGTTGCTCTTGGTAAAGTGCTGTGGCATCATAGCTCACAACAACCTCAAACTCTTAGGCAATTCTCTTGCCTCAGCCTCCCGAGTAGCTGGGACTACAGGTGCCCGCCACAATGCCCAGCCATTTTCTTTTTGTTGTAGTTGACATCACTGATTGGCAGGTCTGGGCTGGGTTTGAACCCACCAGCCCTAGTGTATGTGGCCAGCACCCTAGCTGCTGAGCTATAGGCACTGAGCCTGACAGAGGTTTTATTTGAGATTTCACTGGATTAAATAGGTCCATTTCTAGCAATATAAATTTTTATGACATTTATACTGATTCCCCTGCCTTCCATATTCTCCCCAATACATTTCATTCAAATACCCAGTTTCAACCTGTTACTACCAAGCTGAAATTCTTCAAATGGTTCTCTGTCCCATGACGATTGAAGGTTACAGTCCCTCGCCTGGTAGTCTGGGCCTCCATCCTAAATACTGAGCCAGTCTCCCACATCATTTGAGTAGCCTCCATATTCTAACATAGGTTTTCTTGATGTGCGTATCAAATACAGTGCCTGATGCAATCACAAACACCTAATTCATTTGAGCTCCCTTGGATTTTGTCAGCATTTGTTTGCCCTTCTTCTAAGCTGCCCAAACCATTCTTTTCCTTCTGAGCACACTTTCAAATCATATGCTTCTCTTCTACAAAGCCTTCCTTGGTTATTCTAGCCCATAGGGTTGTCTCATGTCTAAAATTCTCTCATGTAGTTGGGCATGTACACTACCCTACACCGTACTTAGTCAGTTGACAGTGGTGTGATGCAGACTATAGGTGCACCTAGTGTATGATTGCCTCCTGGGGGGTGTCAGAGGGCACTGCAGCAGTCACAGTGACCACTACCCGACTAAGAAAATACTAGGGCTCCAATCCTCCCAACCAGTAAGTTTTCCGTGTACTACATATACATGCAATGAGACAGGATGATAAATGTACGATGGAAGCAAAAGTGATCTGTTCTTCATATCGCCTTCCATAGCCACACGCTGGAGGACAAAGCACCTGCTTAAGATCAGATGATACAGATTTTAAGTCCAGTTGTGCCTCTCACTTTGGATTCTTCTACAAGTCATTTATCCTTTATTAATTTCTTAATGATGGTGATAATGCCATTATTCTTTGCATTTTATAGAGCACGTTGTCAGGTTGTTTAGTTTCAGTTTCACGTTAACCCATGAGGTAGCTAGGGCAAGCTAGTATCTTCCAAATGAGAAAGGTTGGCTTAGGAGATACCCGGCCAGGAATTAATGTGATAAGCCAACAGCAGACACTGAAACACAAATTTCTCCTGTTTGAGTGCTTCAGACCCATGTTACTTATTAAAGTGAGGTCTACATACTCACAGTATGGACATCACTTGCGGCTTATTAAAAATGCAGTATCATGAGTCTCACCTTGGACCTGCTGAATCAGAGCAGGCATTTTAGCAAGATGCTCAGGGACCCATATGTACTCTAACATTGGAAAAGTGCTGTTAGTCTAAGGACAGTTTAAGCTTCTGCAACACAGTAAGAAAAGGTTTTTCATTTCTACTCCTATCACAGCCTTCAAATCTCCTCTGTCAAATCTCTTTTCCTTTGAAAAACCAGAGGCTTAATAGGTTTTTTTAAGTTACCTTCAGACTTTTAAACTTAAATATGGTCTAGTCCATCTTTGAAACTTCAAACTCATATGGAAATAAAATCTTTCTTTCCCCCAGCTTGTACCCTTCAACCTGTTCATCAACCTGTTTTTAAACCAAAGCACCACTTATTTCTAAGTCCTTATTTTTCAGACTAAGAAATTCAGTTGCCTCACTCAGACTTCACCGAAACTCAGAAGTAAAATTCAAGCACATACACCCAACAGAAAACAGCACAGAAATCCAGTGCTTATTTATTATATTTCACCAGGTTCTTGGTTCAAGGATGGTGTATGGTTGCCTTTGGCATAAATCCAAGTTGATGAAGTGCGAAACTGTACTTTATTAAAAAGAAGCCTTTTTAAAGCTGTTCTTAGTTTTTGTTTAAGTGCCTCAGTCTTTGGCTAGGAAGCCAAGAGTTAGATCTATTCACCATGAGCTAAATGACTGCCCTTGGGTCAGGATGAAGTCCAGGGGGTTGTGTCCATAGCATTCCCGGGGCTGTGTGACACCATGCTCCTACTGAATTACATTATACACCTGACTCCTTGCATTCTCCCCCAAAATCAAAGTTTTTCTTTGCCTCTCCTGCTGCCTTCTCTGTGTCTTGTTTTCACTTTAATGTGATGAAAAATAAAAAAGCAACTTTTGTCTTTACTTCTGTTTGGCAGTCTTCATGAATATTCATTAGCACATTCCCTTTCTAGCTACGATTTTGTAAGTTGTCATTTTTAAATTAAATCTTAAGTGAAAAAATAACTAACTCCCAATTCTCACTTTACTGTATTTGGATTGCTAATCTTGATTTCAGAGCTCTTGAGCCAGACAGGAGTGTCTTCTGAAGACTGTTTTCCTAGGCTACACTCCGTGAGTGTGTTGCGGGCAGGGTATGGCTTGTGATTCAGTGGGTGAGTGGATGGGAACGGAGTGGAACAGACATTTCCAGATCACCTGCAGGACCATAGTGCCCACACTACATCACTGTCTCGCTTTTACCTCCCTCTTACGAGCTGGGAACAGAAGCTGGGAGAAAGTTACTGATTTGCTCCACTTCACAAGCTAGTACGTGAAGGGAGAGGAGCTGGTGATGAGAGAAAAACTGAAAAGTGGGTGTTCCATAATGCTCTTTTGGGTGTTTGGTAGAAATTAATATTGGGTAATTTGGGGGTAGTTTACAGATTTAATGGATTTAATCTTTTTTTTAAGAGACAGAATCTCACTTTATTGCCCTCAGTTGAGTGCTGTGGTGTCACAGCTCACAGCAACCTCCAACTCCTGGGCTTAGGTGATTCTCTTGCCTCAGCCTCCTGAGTAGCTGGGACTAAAGGCGCTCGCTACAGCACCCTGCTATTTTTTGTTGCAGTATGGCCAGGTCCAGGTTTGAACCCGCCACCCTTGGTACATGGGGCTGGCACCCTACCCACTGAGCCACAAGTGCCGCCCAGATTTTTAAAAATTTGATATATTAAGTTGTTAAGAAAAATGACACCAAGCCGGGTTGCTCAGGGTGGAGCCTGCTGCTCCTGCCCTTGCTTTACCTGAGGCTCCACCCTACGACTTGGACACCAGGGTACAGACCCGGTATCCCTGTGCAGGGCTCTTTCGGTTAGTGTTTTCTCAACTAGATAATATACCAAACTCTACCACTGTCTGCTTCTAAAGAGTTTTTTCCCATGTTCAAAAAAGCTCTGCTCAGGTGGCTCCTGTGGCTCAAAGGAGTAGGGCCCTGGCCCCATGTGCAGGAGGTGGCGGGCAAAACAAAAAGCTCTGCCTTCCAGAAATGAGTTCCTTCCTACTTCTCTGGAAAGCAAAACAGATACAGCTCTTAAGTAACCCCAAGGGTTCAGCACCAAGCCACTGGCAGTTTCCACGCACCTTCCACAGCTTCTAGTGCTTTCCTAGACGTCAGCAGAGCCTCAGCTCCCTTTTGAGGGCTGTTGGTCTAATTCGCTGGTCAGGCAGCCCGTCTCTCTCCACTGTTGCGTAATTTCCCTCGGTGCCTCTCCTCGTTAAGCTGGGTAGGTGCAGATGGAAGAGGGAGGGGACCTGACTGCCTTGGATGGGGGCAGGATTGCCTGAGGCCACATTATATTCATCATGGCCATGTTAAGACCAACTGAAGTAACTCTTCACCAGCCCCTTACAAAATTTGCTGAAATGTAAAACACTATTTGCCTTTAAATACAAAGTGAAGGCCCTTTTTTAGAAGCCAGTAACACTCATAGTTGTCTTTTATCTTTCAGGCAAGATGTAATTAGACTTCCTATGCAATTTATCATGTAATTTAGGATCTGTGATTAAAAAAAGAAGCTAAAGGCAAGAGTATTTTTAAACAGGATCAGTTTTTCCTTGAGTATAGAACTAATACATGTTCACTGCACATGATTTGGAAAATGAAGAAAAACGTGAAGAGAATAAAAATAACACAAAATAATCCTTAACATTTTGATATTTATTTCTCATTACACTGACACATGTATGGTTATATAAACATATTTATCTTTTTGTAAAACAATTTTAATGACATTAGTCCTTAGTGTATTAATGCCAACCATTTTTCTCCTTTTTAATTCTTTCTAATTATTTTTGTGGTTTTTATTACTATTATTTTTATTTTATTTATTTATTTTTTAGTGTTCTTGGCTGTTTGGTCTTGACATAAATTTTTTTATTTTTTTAATTTTAAGTAAGTTCCTATTATTTTTAAGCATGAGGTTTTGCTGTTTTGCCCAGGTTCAACTCAAACACCTTGGGCTCAGACAATCCTCCCACCTCAGCCTCCCAAGTAGCCAGGACGAAAGGCATGCCATGCTCAGCTTCTTTTCATTTTTAAAAGGGAATATTGCATACATACAAAAGAAACAGAGAAAAACCCAGTACTTGGGAACATTCGTTATGGAGACACATGACTTGGACCCTGGTCTTGGATCTGCCATTTGCTAGCCCAGAACTATGGACTTTATCTTTCTGTGCCTAAGTTACCCATGTACATAATGGGAATAAAATTTTTTATGTCTGAATAATATTTCACTGTATATATATACCACAGTTCGTTAATCCATTCCTGAATTGATGGGCATTTAGGTTGTTTCCACATCTTGGCGACTGTAAATTGAGCTGCGATAAACAATGTAGTACATATGTCATTATGATAAAATGTTTTTTTCTTCTGGTAGATGCTTAGGAGGGGGACTGTAGGGTCAAATTGGAGATCCAATTTTAGTTCATTGAGGATTCTCCATACTTCTTTCCAAAGAGGCTGTATTACTTTGCAGTCCCACTAATAGTGAGTGATCTTTTCTTTTTTTCTTTTTTTAAAGGAGTCTAGGCTCAGCGCCTATGGATCAAGCAGCTAAGACGCCAGCCACATACACCTAAGGTGGCAGGTTCAAATCCAGCCCGGACCCACCAAACAACAATAATGGCTGCAACCAAAAAAAAATAGCTGGGTGTTGTGGTGGGCGCCTGTGGTCCCAGCTACTTGGGAGTCAGAGGCAGGAGACTCACTTGAGCCCAGGAGTTGGAGGTTGCTGTGAGCAGTGAAGCCATGGCACTCTACCCAGGGTGATAGCTTGAG
>NW_003852400.1:583049-583777 GCF_000181295.1 Otolemur garnettii
GATTTTCAGACATTTCCTTGTCTTTAGAGATCTGTAGTTTTTAGTATGTCTAGATACATGTGCTTATTATACATCCTCTTGATATATATTGTGCTTCCTATGTCAATGAATTCATGTCTTTCATCAATTATGAGAAAAATCTCAGCCATTACTTCTAAGAACATTGCCCCTCCTCCATTCTTCCCCTCTGGTGAGACTTATTTAGACCTTTGTGTTTTATTTTTTATGACTTAACATCTCTCTTTTTAAAAATTATTTGTTTATTTATTTTTGAAGCATATGTTTGTTTATTTATTTATTTTTGAAGCATAGTCTCACTCTGTTGCCCTAGTAGAGTGGCCATGCTGTTATAGCTCAACTTCAAACTCTTGGGCTCCAACAATTCTCTTGCCTCAGCCTCTCCAGTAGCTGGGACTACAAGCACCCACCATAATGTCCAGCTAATTTTTCTATTTTTAGTAAAGATGGGGTCTCGCTCTTGCTCAGGCTGGTCTCAACTGGACAACAGGCTGGACTCCTGAGCTTAAATGATCCTCCTGCCTCAGCCTCCCAGAGTGCTAAGATTACAGGCATGAGCCACCACCATGCCTGGCCTTAACCTCTCTTATACGTTTTCCTTTTTGTGCTGCAAAACAGGTAAATCCTTCAAGTCTGCTTTTAAAAATAATACTGTCTTTAGCTGCATCTACTATATTTATTTCATATTTTGAGTTTTTAATTTTTTTTTT
>NW_003852400.1:584029-586239 GCF_000181295.1 Otolemur garnettii
AGTTTTTAATTTTTTTATAAAGTAAAATGAATTTATTTTTCATTGTCAGAAGTTTCATTTCTTTTTTTTTTTTTTTCTGTAGATGTAGGGGTACGAATTGTTTTGTTTTGTTTTGTTTTGACCGTGATGAACTGTGTAGTGGTGGAGTCAGGGATGGTAATGCACCCGTCACCTGACTAGTGTGCATGATACTCAGATCCTTTCTTATTTTGTAGATCTGCCTGGTCACTTTTATAACATCTTGTCCTTTGTGATTTTTTTAACAAAAAATGTAATCGTGATAAAATTTCCCATCTTAAAACCTTTTTAAGTGTACAGTTCAGTTATGTTAAGTACGTTCCAGCCTCCAGAACTCTTCATCCTGCAAAACTGAAATGCCATCCCCATTAAACAGCTCCTCACTCCCACAACCCCTGTCACCATTCCACTTTCTGTCTCTGATTTCAACTACTCCAGTAGTACTTCAGCGACTCTACTGCCTCTTATAAGTAGAATCATATGGGATTTGTCTTTTTGTGATTGGCTTATTTCACTTAGCAAAATCAAGGCATGTTGTAGCATGTGTCAGAATGTCCTTCCTTGTAAAGTCAAATAATATTTTATTGTAGTTTCCTTTGTGATTTTTATTACTGTATTTTTTGTGACCATTCCGGAGATGGTAATTTTACATTAGCATCTGATAATTATAACATCTGAAGTTCTTGGGCATCTGGACCTATTGTTCTACTGATTTTCCTTCATGGTGGCTTGTTCCCCTAAGTATTCAAAAAATATATATACACATATTTAAATTTTATAACTTATAATTATTATGGGTACAAAATTATTGTATATATTTATAGGGTACAGGTGATATTTTGATACAGATATATAATGAATAACTGGGGTATCCATCACCTCAAGCATTTATAATTTCTTTGTGTTAGGAACATTCCAATTCTACTCTTCTAGTTAGAGTTTACCATAACTTATTGTTGACTGTAGTCACTTTGCTGTGCTAGCAGATATTATTCATTCTATCTAACTGGTATCTTTTTGTACTTGTTAACCATTCGGATAGTGGAGAGGGGAAAATCAAGTGGAAATATTATTTATGAAGTTATAATAGACTGAATTTATTGTTGGGGAATCCTGAGACCTCTCTTAAGGAAGGTTTTAATTTGCTAGCAGGAGTCAAGGGCACTGCCAATCTGGGAACATGTTAGCCTTCTAGGCTCAATGCCAGGATTTCATGTTCCCTTCCTCTCAGCTAGTATCCTCGGGCTGTTAGCAGCTTTTATCCCTAAGGAGAGCCTGGCTTTCTTGTTTGCTGGTTTCAGCATTTTTTTTTTCTCTCTTCTTGTCTTAAGCATTCTTTTCTGTAATACTCCTTCTTTTTTCATCTATTCTTCTCTTTACCTCTGCCATTCCACCTGGTGGCTCCTCAAGATTTCCTCTATGCCTTTGAAATTCCAAAATTCTACTTTATTATGTGAAATTTATGTGTCTGGGAGTCAACCTTTAAGTTCATGTCTGTGTGTGCATCTGTGTGCGTGTGTGTGTTTAATCCTTATTGTTTGTTCTGCTTCCTCAATCTAGGAGTTTGTTCATTTTGTCTGTTCTGAAAAATTCTTAAGCATTATTTCTTCATGTACCATTTCTCCCTCATTTTCACTATCATCTTTTTCTAGAGTTCTTATTATAGGTGTATGCTAGTTCTTTATTTGAGTCCTTCGTGCCTCTTAATCTTTCTTTTAAAAATTTTTTTCCTTATCTTTTTATTTTTCTCTGTGTTGCGGTCTGGTGATTTCTTCAACTTTGGGTTCTAGTTCTCTAACTTACTCTTTTTACCTGTGTCTTATTACTAGTTGACATGTCCAATAACTTTTTTTTTCATTTAAATCATATTTTTGTTTTCAAGAAGTTCTATTTGGCTTCTTTTCAAATCTGCTTCATTTTTCGTAGTCACATGGTCTTTGCATATATATTCAGTTCCCTCTGTAATCTTTTGAAATAGTACCCTTAATTTATATTTTGATTCTGGTAATTCTAAGATAGTGAAGCCTTGGCAAGTCTGTGCACTGTGTTCTGCTGACTCTCACTCATGGTGTCTTGCTCGTTCATGTAATTTAAATATTTTTAAATTGTGAAATCATGTTTGTTGGTATTTTGTGGGAATTGCATAAGGTCTGGTTTGAGGGTGCCTTCCTCTATAAAGGGTTTAAATTTGT
>NW_003852400.1:587192-657930 GCF_000181295.1 Otolemur garnettii
CCTGATATCTATGCTACTCCATGCACCGACTTCTAATAAATATTTTATATCTAAAGCTGCAGAATTTTCATTCTTGGTAATCAGCAAAGGAAAGAAAAAGAAGAAAATGTCTCCTGAGAATACTGCTGAGAGGAAAACTCATCATTTGTGCCATCTTTGGAGCCCACAGACACCTTCTTTGAGTTCTTCTTAACAATTGACCATGAACTTATAGACGCCACATTACACTTTGAGTTCTGCCACTGTTATGGCACTATTTCATCACATGGCACCTTTTGGCTGAAAGCTTACCTTGCATTTCAAGCAAAGCACTTGTTTCATCTGTGCAATCCCAATGTTTAGCAGAGCGCCCCACACATAGCTCCATAACTGTTTGCTGCATTGAATCTCCCTTGATAGTTTGGGTTTACATCTTTCTATGTATGCTTCTCATATCTGCTCTCATTTGAGCAAACTCAGAAAGGAGCTTCATTAAGACAGTACTCCATAATAAATTCAGGCAACCTGTTCTTCACTCTGGACACAGAATATTGATTACAGTATTCAAGTGATGTCTTCTTTTGCTCCAGATGTACTATATTAAACACCTAGGTGGTTCGCTTGGGATTTTATAAGAAAGTAATTTGGTCATTGGAATGATACACTATATCAAATTATTTGATTGTCCCTGCTGGATTTCAGCCAGTTATCAGTGCTCCGTGGCATAGTCTGATGATATAATAGCTTTCAGTAGATGTGACTGAGCATCCTTCAGACTAGATTCTCCTCCAGGTCTGGCATGTCTCACTGGGATGCTTTCTTCTTGATTCAGTGCTCTAGTTATTAGCCATTAAGACCTATGGACCTTTGAGGAATAGTCTCTAAGTACTAAGCATTGGGTTATGTCAGTAGGAGGCTTTTCTTTTCTCTGGTATGTATGGTAAAATACCAGCTCCCCGCTTTACTTGAAAATGGCTGTTTGAAGCCGTTCTCTGTCTCTGTGCTCTTTATTTCTTCCACATCTCCCCCCCACCCCCCGCAAAGAATCACTGGTCTACAGATTGGTTATGAGGATCACTTTTTATAATGCTTGAGTCATGGTCTAAGTGTTCCTGTCACCCAGATAGTGTTCACTGTACCTGTTATGTAGGTTGGCCCATCCCCTCTCCTCCCTCTTCCCTACTTGATTTCTGTTAACTTTTGCTCCCCTCTAAGCACATGCATGTTCTTCAGTTCATTCTAGTTCAATAGTGAATACAGGTGGTGTTTGTTTCTCCATTCTTAGATATTTCAGTTAGGAGAATGGTCTCCAGTTCCATCCAAATTGCTGGAAAAGGCACTAAGTCATCCTTCTTCATATCTGAGTAGTACTCCATGGTATACATATACCACTTTTGTTAATCCACTCATACATGGATTGATGGGCACTTAGGTTGCTTCCACATATGATTCATCATAATTGTGAATTATACTGAAATAAACATTTGAATGCAAGTGTCTTTTTTGATAAAATAACTTCTTTTCTTTGGGTACATACTTAGTAGTTGGCTTGCTGGATCAAATGGTAGGAGCTCTACTTTAGTCTGTCCATACTGTTTTCCAGCGAGGTAGTCACACCAACAGTATAGAAGTATTCCTTTATCTCTGCATGGATGCCAACATCTATTGTTTTTGGACTTTTTAATAAAAACTGTTCCAACAGAAGTAAGGTGCTATCTCATTATGGTTTTATTAATAATTTGCATTGCTCTGATAATTACTGATGTTGAGCATTTTTAAATATATTATTGGCTATTTGTAGATCTTATTTTGAAAAGCTTATGTTCATGTCTTTGATGGAGTTATTTTTTTTCTGATTTGCTTGAGTTCTTTGCAGGTTCTGGTTATTAGCCCTTTATTGGATGTATAGCTTATGATATTTTCTCCCATTATGTAGGCTATTTGCTCTGTTTATTATTTTCTTGGCTGTGCAGAAGCTTTTTAATTTAATAAAGTCTTATACATCTATTTTTATTATTGCCATGATTGCTATTGGGGTCTTTTTCATAAATTATTTACCTCAGCTGATATCTAGAAGGTTTTTTCCAACATTTTCTTCTAGAATTCTTATGGCTTCATGACTTACATTTAAGTCACTTATTCATCTTGAATTAATTTTTGTGAGTGGTAAGAGACACAGATTTTATTCTTAGTTTTATGCTTCTGTATGTGTCCATCCAATTTTCTCAACACTATTTATTGAATAAGACTTCTTTTCCCCAGTGGATATTTTGTGTACATAATTTCCCAGTATACATATTGTGTGCCTTTTCCAAGCTTTTTTTTTTCTTTATTCTATTTGGTGGCTATGTTTGTCCCTGCTAGCACCACTGTTTGTTTGCATTCTCTATGGGACAGACATTTTGAAACATGTTTGGCAAAAAAGAACTCATTTCGAATAGATGGGGTTGCCAAGGCCCTTCTCATGTGATGTCAGTAAACATTCTCTACCTCCACGGTGATTTAGGAAGTTATCACCTGAAGTCCAGATGCGAAGAGTTCACCCACTTACATCCCAATAACAACCATTAGCTTTATAGTTCACAAGCCTTGCCCTCCTGTTATTGCCTGGGGCATTCTGCCTGGTCTATGGATAAAGCATTTGCACACTCAATGGACCCTTTGCCCACCCTGTGCAGGATTTGCTGGTCAATACCAGCATGCTGAGAACCATAACTGATTTTTGTTTGTCACTTTCCACCTTGCTGGCCCCCATGGTTTAGCTTCAGCCTATTGTGGAAGGACCAGCTACTCCTTATGGTAGATTTGAGTCTGAAATTGGAAGTGGGGCTGCTGTAGCTCCTTAGGTCCACTGAACAATTCTATAGCCCAGAAGAAGTTCTTTTCACAATAATGTCCTTATGCCTTTTTTTGAAGTGGCCTTTTCATATTTAAAAAAAAAAATATATATATATATTTTATGTTGAGAACACTTGATATGGGATCTACTCTCTTGACAAATTAAGTATATAATATAGTATTATTAAATATAGGGGTATCACACAGCAGATCCCTGGAACTTACACATCTTGTTTAACTAAAACTTTATGCTCAATGATTAGTAATTTTCTATTTCCCTTCCACCATCCCCTGGTAAACACAACCCACTCTTTGAACTTGACTATATTAAACACACACTATAAGTGCATTCATGTACTGTTTGTCTTTCTGTGACAGGCTTATTTCACTTAGTATAATGTTCTCAAGTTTCATCCATCTAGTCCCATGGTTATAAAATTTTCTCCTTTTTAAGGTCTTAGTGTATGTGTGTGTCATATTTTCTTTAGCCATTCATCTATCAGTGGACATTTAGTTATTTCCACATCTTGGCTATTGTGAATAGTGCTGCTACGAACATGGGATGCTGTGTGTTTTCGATCAATACACAGAAGTAAGATTGCTAGATAATATAGTAGTTCTGTTTTGAATTTTGAGGAATCTCCGTACTGTTTTCCATAGTGACTACAGCATTTTATATTCATACCAACAGTGTGCAAGGGTTCCAATTTCTCTACATCCTTGCCAACATTTTTTTGTTGTTGTTTATTTGTTTGTAATAGCTATTCTAAGAGGAGTAAGGTGATACTGTGGTTTTGACTTTCATTTCGCTGATGACTAGTGATGTTGAGCATTGGCCATTTCTATGTCTTATTTGAAGAAATATATGCTTGAGTCCTTAGCCCATTTTAATTGGATTATTAGGTTATTTTGCTATTAAGGTATAAGAGTTTCTTTTATATTTTGAATATTAACCCCTTATTAGACATGGATTAAAAATATTTTCTCCTATTTCACAGCCTTTTCACTCTATTGATAATTTCCTTTACTGTGCAGGAGCTTTTTAATTTGATGTAGTCTCACTTATTTATTTCTGTTTATGTTGCCAGTTCTTTTGGTGCCATACCCATGAACTCACTTTCAAGGCCAATGTCATGTAGCTTTCTCTTTAGGTGTGTTCTTCCAGGAGTTTTACAGTTTCAGGTCTTACCTTTAAGTCCTTAATCCATTTTGAGTTGGTTTTTGTGTATGGCATAAGGGTCCAATTTTATTCTTTTTCTTACATATAAGCAGATTTAACAGCATCATAAGTTGAAGAGACTGTCCTTGTCCCATTGTGTATTCTTTGCATCCTTATTGAAGATCATATGCCAATCCATGCATATATTGACTTTGGGGCCCTTTATTCTGTTTTATTGATTTGTTTGTCTTTGTGACAGTACCATGCTGTTTTCATTATGATAGCTTCGTAATATGTTTTGAAATTCAGAAATGTGATGCCTCCAGCCTTCTTCTTTCTCAAATTTGATTTGGCTATTGATGGTCCTTTGTGATTCTATATGAACTGTAAAACTGATTTTTTTCTATTTCTATAAAAATGCTATTGGGAATTTCATAAGGACTTCATTGAATCTGTAGATTATTTTGGATAATATTAATAGGTAAACATCCTTGTACTTTGCTGTGATATAAGCACTTTCTCCATGCTATCTATGTAGCCATTATTTATATTAACTTGTATGCCAGCTGAGTAAGCTCTTGGAACAAGGGATGGTGTCTCACTCATCTGCATATTTCCAGTGATTATTCCTGTGTCTTATGCCGAGCACTGTTCAGTTAATAGTAATTAATAATACAATTTATAAAAGTATGTTTACTTACCCTGAACTTTTTTTTTTAATTAAATCATAGCTGTATACATCAATGCAATCATGGGGTACAATGTGCCGGTTTTATATACGATTTTAGAACACTTTAAAAACATCAAGTCCGCTTAAACTGATAAAGAAAACATAACATCTCCCTCAGTGCAGCCTTGGAGACATGCGTGTACGTTAGTGTGCCCTCCATGTGAGGGGAGAATCAAGGACCTTTTGATCCCTTGCCCTTTCTTCCCTCCCCATTTAGTAGAAGTAATGGCAGAATGAGGAAAGGGAGGCTCCTGAGCAAGAACTGAAACCACAAAGAGCCCTTTCCTTTCCCTTAAAAAATATCTAAGGAAATAAAATTTTACCCCAATTTTTTTTTCTTCATTGCCTTCTTACTCTGTTGTGCTAAAGCATTTTTATAACCAATAAGCTTAGCCTCTATCTAGCATCTGCTAGGTAAACTTATTTCTCATCTTATACCTTATATTTGCTTGCTGTCTCTGAGTCTCTGTAAAAATAAATAAGTCTGAGCTATCCTTGGTTTTACTTTTGTTCTTAATCTGAAAAAGAAATAAGTCTTTATGGCAGGGAGCATATAATTTCTCTTATTCTGTCTCATTCAAGTCTATCATCTCTGGTAGATTTCTCATTTTTTTTAAGGAAAGAATCCAATTCTGATGGATAACATTAGTGCATATAAAAAAATGAGCAAACTTTCAGAGGCAGATGTAAGTAGAACCTGGTTGGAGAAATACTGTTCATATGACTGCAAGTATGTATGAATTCTGTAAAGTCTGAAGAAGTAGTTATGAAAGATGTTATATTTTAAGCCTGGGAACGTGGGTGTGCTGCCATCTTGATTGGGCTTAAAATTAACCACATTCTTGAAACTTTAACTTGCATATACAATGTGGGAGCTGTATTACAGAAATAGATGCAGCAAATGTTGGATGCTTAACCGTTCTGCTTTTGCTGCTACTTTGCATCACATGAAAAAGATTATTTATTATAATATTAAGGACATAGAGGCTAAGGAACACAATATTTGACTATCTGAAAAAGTTATAATTTTATTAATATATACAGAGCATCATGATAATTACTAATTTATTGTCCTAGAAAGTTTTGACAAAATAGTCTTATTATGTTTATTTAATCACTTCCATCAAAATAATTTGTCATTGCTATTTATGCTTGTTATTTTAGAAAACGACCCTTCTACGGTTGGTCTACAGTGGTCTACAGTGAGACCAATCTTTAAGTCATATAAAGAAATGTTCTCTGTTGCCTGATTGTATTTGTGAGAGATCTGAGACATTTGGCACAGAAGTGAGATGCAAAGTATGCAATAATGTAAAGTATACAATGATCATGTATGATGTTCTAATCCTAATTTGCCTAGAACAGCTTTAACTTGGAAAATTATTTAAAAACAATTAATAATAATAAAATAAATAGTAATTAAAATATTAGACAAATATGCAAGCTATAGAGAAATAAGATTGAATTCCATACCAGGCCTAAACAATACGTCAGCAGTCTCTCCAGAATGAATGATTCTTTTTCTAAACTATTCAGGAAGCTAGATTGAGTCTTTTAATCTTAATAGATTAATTCTAAAATTAATAATGGAAGTTCTACTGATAGGACTCCTAAAGCAACCACTAAGATATCTATTTAATGAATTCATTGCTTGCTCAGTCAGTAGTAGAATTATCCATACTGGAATGCTATAGGAGTTTTTTTGGGGGGTTATTTGTTTGTTTTTGCAGTTTTTGGCCGGCCAGGTTTGAACCCGCCACCTCTGGCATGTGGAGCCGGCACCCTACTCCTTTGAGCCACAGGTGCCGCCTCAATGCTATAGGAGTTTTGGGGAAGTTATTTTGTTAGCCAAGTTAAACTGAAGTTGGGGAATTTGCTGGATTTTTTTATATTTAATGCTTTTGTAAAAAAATCTTATTTCTAAATTCCATTTTATTTTCTTCTATATCTAAAAGAGACTGATTCTCATCTTCACCCAACAGAGAATCATGTGAAAGATCACGTTGCAAGTAAAAAATTTCTTTGGCTTGTAAAAAAAAAAAAAAGTGCTTATATAAGTGCAACATGTCATTTAAATGCTCATTTATCCAGCATGGTTGGAAAATGAGGAAATCCATTTAAAACAAATATTTTCATCACTAAAACCGTCCATCCCTTATCTATCAAAGTCAAGCAATTATATAAAAAAGACTCAGGCCCTAACGTACTATACAAGTTAATTTTTTTCATGCTTAGGGAAGTGCTTTCAGATCTTCTCAGGCCTCAGCATCAGTATTATGCCCTTTAATCAATTATCTATAACAAAAACACACTTATCCTTTTAGCTCTGAGGCTGACTCTCTTCCACATAGAGGGGGCTGACATGATAGTTATTTTTATCTTGATCCTTGCCAGGTTTTTGATGTTCTGCCTAGATCCTACTGTGGTATACTTAGCACCAGCTCTTCCCATAACACCCGGCTGTGTGGAATCACACTTTCACAACCCCCTCACTACTGCCGAATAGATAATCTAAGCTCTGAACCATAGTTTCTGAAAGATTGATCTCTAATCAGAGAAGAATGGGTAAAACATATTCTAATGTGATTTGAATCACCAAACGAAGTTGATTAAAACTTGCCAGAATCCATGTGTATATAACACACACATAGATACACATATCTACACACATTTCTGAAATAAAGTAAAAAAATCTGCACTGAACATTGAAAAAAAGGAAAGATTTTAAGGGAATAGATAGGCAGCGTGTATTTAAATGCCTCTCTGCAGATCACAAGTTGTGTGTAATGTTTGGTTTGTAACAGCAGAAGCCCAGTTCATGTGACCAGACATATATTTCACTCAGATGTTGCTATGGAGTCCTGTCCTAACTGGAAATTAAGTTTCTCCATCTGTTTGCATTACTTTGTATTTACTGTAGTGCAGAGGGCCAGCTGATCTAACAAACATGCCACTGAACAGAGCTCTCAAACCAAGAAAAAAAAAAGCAAAGTAGAGCAAACGCCATGAGAAACCATGTAATGCTGAAAGATTCACTCTCCAGAAGTCACACTAGTGTTAATAAAACTAGAGGAGCTTTATTGAGGGTTATACTTCCACATAGGCAACTTAACATCCAGACTTCTCAAAGTAAAATGAACATGATCTGTTTAGGAAATGCTATAAATCCAAATGTTGAATTATAGTATTATGCTCAACTAAGAAGAGTATTTAATAGACAATTTGGGCCTTGCTTGGGTTGTATTTTTAAAGTGTCAAAAAGATAACAAACCATCTTCACAACCCATCTTAGAAACACTAAATGAATTACACAGAATGTTTTTTTTTGTAAAGCCAAATTAAATATTCTTCAATAATAACTAAAGACTGCGATATAGATAATGTATTCAATTTTGGTTTTATTTAATTTAACTTATCACACATTTTGTAGTGTAATTCATGTTAGCAAGTCTCAGAAGTTTCAAAGACTATAAACCTGATTAATTCTAATTATCTGAGTGATTTTACATTTATAGAATTTTTATTACAGACATCTAATTCATAAAGTTTCTGCCCACAAATGCTTAAATTTTATATGACACTAATAAAATTCTTAATCATTTACATTAGCAAATTTGTAAATTTATTAAAATATATAATGAACTACAGATGAGATTTTCTTGAAAATTTTACAAGTATCTTATGAAGTATAGTCCACTGACAGACCTTTGAAAGTATTTTAATTTTAATTTCCATTTAATTAACTGCTGTTCCCAAAGGAAAATCAGTAGACACTATTAGCACATTGCTTTTCTTCTCTTCAAATATATTTCGTTCCCAAACAGTTTTTTAGTTATTTGTTCAGACCATGCTTATAGGGTTTGTTTTCTTCTCTGAATTCCAAATGATTTTATTTGTGGACCAGTTTTCCCTCCCCTAGTAAATTAAGAAGTTCTGAGAGTAAGAACATGATTATGTATCACCTAAAATGTTTGTTAAAATGGATTATCCATCCTTAAATTCTCCCATATTAGTTAGCTTGTTTTCTTACAGTTAAATATCTATTTTCTGATTAGCTTTAATATATGAACTTATACTAAATACAAACTAAGATTAATCTATGGGTTGATATTTCATTTATTTTTATCCCACAATAATATTCCATTATGGGCATACCATGATTTTTTTTAATCCATGCACCTAATTCTATGGTCTGAATATTTATGTCCTCCAAAATTCACATATTGAAATCCTCCCCCACAACATGATGATATTAGGAAGTAGAGCCTTTGGGAGGGGATTAGGTCATGGAGTCAGAGCTCTCATGACAGAATTAAGGGCCCTGGAGAGATTCTTCACACCTTCTTCCATAGGAGGCTGCAGTGAAGAGAGCCATTTATGAACCATAAAATGGGCCCTTCAGACACCAAATCTGCTAGTGCTTTGTACTGGGATTTCACAGCCTCCCAAACTGTGAGAAATAAATTCCTGTTGTTTATAAGCCACTCTAGTTAATGATATTTTGTTACAACAGATTAAATAGACTAAGACATCCAGACTGCTTCCATCTTTGGGCAATTCTGAGTAAAGCTGTTATAGACATATGTGAACAGGTTTTTATGTTGACATATGTTTTTAACTTAATTGTATAAATACCTGGGAGCACAATTGCTGAATTGCATGTACGTTAGCCAGGGTTCTCCAGAAAAACAGGGCCAACAGGAGCTATAATACGTAATACATATATAATAAAGCAATTTAGTATAAGGAATTGGTCCACACAGTTATGGTGGCTGGCTCCCCACATCTCCAGGGTGAGTCAGCAAGCCAGGAGAAATGGCAATTTAGTCACAGTCACAATCTGAAGACCTCAGAATCAGGAGAGCTAATGGAGAAGTTTCAGTCTGAAGGCCAGCAGGCTGGAGAACCAGGAAGAACTGATGTTTTAGTTCAAGTCCAAAGGCAGGAAAAAATATATTTATATTTAGTTTATATTTATATTTTGTTTAGTAAAGGCTGTCAGGCAGGAAGAACTCTCTCTAACTTGGGGGAGAGACAGACTTTTTAATTCAGTCCTTCAACTGATTGATGAGCACTCTATATTAGGGTAGGCCATATCCTTTACTCGGTCTATTGATTTAAATGTTCATTTTACCCAAAAGTACTCAGAATGTTTAATCAAATATGTGGGCACCCCTTTGCCTATCAAGTTGACACATAAAGTTATCACACGTGGTAAGATTAACTTTGCAGGAAACTGCCAAACTATGTCATCCTTACCAGCATTTGATATTGTCACTAGTTTGGATTTTAGCCATTCTAATAGATGTATATGGCATCTTATTGTTGTTTTAATTTGCAATTTCCATAGGAAAGGATGTTGAACATCTTTTCATATACTATTTTCCATCTGTATGTCTTTTTTAATGAGGTGTCTGGATGTGTATCTTTGGCCCAATATATGATTTACAAATATTTTCTCTTATTCTGTGGGTTGTCTATTCATCTTTTTGATGGTGTCCTATGGAGTGCCAAAATTTTATTTTTAATGAAGCGCAATTTGTCTATTATTTTCTTTTGTTGTTTGCGCTTTGGTATCATTTATAACAAACTATTTCCTAATCCATATTTTCTTCTAATAGTTTTATACTTTTAGCTTTTACATTTAAGTCTACAGTCTGTTTTGAGTTAAGGTTTGCATGTGGTTTTAGGTTGACATCTAACTTTATTCTTTGGCAATGCAGATATCCACTTATTTCAGTGCCATGTGTTTAAAAGACTATTCTTTCCTCATTGAATTATCCTGTCACCCTATTGAAAATCAGTTGACCATAGATGGAAAGGTTTTTTCCAGCATTTAATTGTTTAATAAACATTCCATGGCCTGCATCTATTACTGATGCTTCTCTTCTTTGACATATGTCCACTGATGAAGAGAAGTTCTCTTTTGGTTGCAGAAGTTGGATGTTCTGAGAGATGACAAACAGACAATATTTTTTTACTTCGTACTCGCAAGTAAATGTCTCGTATGAACTCACGTGAAATTCTAACTTTAGTGGTTGTTAGAAGCTTTCCTTAAAGTTAAAATGTATTTTTTTAAATAAATTTCCCTATGTCTACTATTTTCTACATTCTCAACACTGACATTCAAGTGTACTTCACAAACTCACATGTAGTAACATTTGAAAACCAAATTAAAAACCCCTATGAATCCAATTTCTCTTCTTAGAGAATTTATAAAGCATTAGGCTAAGCTTATCTTAACATTCTTTTTCTTTCTTTCAAAATATTGAGGGGGTACAAATGTGTTTGGGACATTGATACCTTGTATAATGCTTAATTCAGGGCTTTCAGTGTGTCCATCATCAGGATAGGGATGTCCAAGTAATTAAGTTTTTACCCCTTAACCTCTCCCACTCTCTCCCCTTCTTGGATTCCAGTGTCCTGTACATCTCCCATTCAATAAGTTGTCTATTTATATTATTAATTAATCTCCTTTGCAGTGCTGAGGGTTTTAATTTAATTAAGCCCATGTGTGCCCATCATTTAGCTCCCAATTATTAGTGAGAACATATGGTATTTCTGTTTGATTTCTGAAATACTTCACTTGGGATTATAGTCTCTGGTTCCATCCATATTACTATAAAAGACATTATTTCACTCCTTTTTATGGCTGAGTAGTACTCCATGGTGTATACATATGTGTGTATGTATATATACATGTGTATATATATGATATATGTATATATATGTGTGTGTGTATATATGTTTTATTTATACATTTTATATACACATTTTATTTATCCATTTATGAATTGATGAACACTTAGGTTGATTCCACATATTTGTAATTGTGGATTAATCTGCAATAAATATTAAGTACAGGTGTCTTTTTGATAAAATGACTTATTTTCCTCTGGGTAGAAACCCAATAGTGGGATTGCTGAATAGAATGGTAAATGTTCATTTATTTATTTGAGGAATTGCCATACTGTTTTCAATAGAGGTTGTACTAATTCACAGTCCCTCCAACAGAGTAGAAGCATTCCTTTCTACATCTACACCAGCATGTATTGTTTGTTCACTTTCT
This sequence comes from Otolemur garnettii, assembly GCF_000181295.1. Lineage (NCBI taxonomy): Eukaryota > Metazoa > Chordata > Mammalia > Primates > Galagidae > Otolemur > Otolemur garnettii. Next base: position 598,968 of record NW_003852400.1, read on the forward strand.
AATAATGGCTATTCTGATGGGGATAAGGTTATGAGCATTTTTTCTTTTTCTTTTTCTTTTTTTTTTTTTTTTTTTGCCGTTTGTCTTCTTTTGAAGATTTCTGTTCATGGCTTTTACCCACTTTTTAATGGGGTTGTTAATTTTTTTTACTTTCTAATTTTCAATTCTTTGTGGATTCTGGAGATTAGCCCTTTATCTGATACATAGTTTGAGAGTAATTTCTCCCATTCTGTAAGTTGTCTATTTACATCAGTAATTAATCTCCTTTGCTGTGCTGATGGTTTTTAATTTAATTAAGTCCTATTTATTTATTTTTGTTGTTGTATTTACCTTTGTGGTCTTAGTCATAAATTCTTTGCCAGGTTGATGTCCAGAAAAGTTTTTCGTATGTTCTATGTTTGCTTCTAAAATTTTTATGGTTTCTTGTCTTAAATTCAAGTCTTTTATCAATCTTGAGTTAATTTTTGTATATGGCAAGAGAGAAGGGTCCTATTTCATTCTTCTGTGTGTGGTCATGCAGTTTTTCCAGAACCATTTACTGAATAGGGAAGGATTCCTTTCTCCAGTGTATGTTGTTGTCTCCTTCATTGAAGATCAGTTGATTATAGGTAGATGTTGTTATTTCTAGATTCTCTATTCTGTTCTATTGGTCTGTGTCTCTACTTTTTTGCCAGTGCCATGCTGTCTTGGTTTCTGTAGTCTTGTCATATGATTTAATGTCGGATAATATGATGTCTCCAGATTTGTTTTTTTACTTAAGATTGCTTTGAATATTTGGACTCCTTTTTGGTTCTGAATAAAGTGTGGAATTTTTTTTCTAGATCTGTGAAATATGATATTGGCATTTTGATGGTGATTGTGTTGAATCTGTAAATCATTTGGGGAAGTTTGGACATTTTAATAATATTCATTCTTAAATACAGGCTTTTTGTCTGGACTTTCATTTCTATTTCATTGATTTATATGTCTGTCTTTTATACCAGTATTACACTGTCTTGATTACTGCAGCTTTTTGTAGTAAGTTTTGAAATCAGGAACTATGAATCCTTCAACTTTGTTCTGCTTTTTAAAGGTTGTTTTGGCTATCTTGGGTCCCCTGTGTTTCATGTGAATTTTAATCTTAGAAATATTACTTTAATCTTTGAAATATTTCTTTTATTTCCATTATTACCTTCTACCCCTCCTCCCCAATGGTTATGACCATTGTATTTATTCCCATGCCTTCTTCATTTGTATTTCCCTGTGCCTCTTTCCCAGCACAGATCAGCTAGCTGTTAATCTGTTTGAAAGTAGTAGCTGACTCAACTTAGATCTTGCAGATATTTTAAGTAGGAAGAGAATATTTATAGTAATCTTTGGCTTTTTCCCTCCTTACCTCTCAAGTCCTAGTTAATTGACAAGTTTCTAGTCCTTCACCTACCCCAATATTATTTAGATTCAATCTAAAAATTTCACTCCTCTAAAATATGCTGAAATTACTTTTACATCTCTGTAAACTTCCATGTATTAGGGGCAGCTTAACCATCCAAAGTACAGTTATGATCATATTATTTTTCCTGATAAAATGTTTTAGGACATGGGTGAATCTCAAAAATATGTTGTGTAAAAGAAGTCAGATATAAAAGAGTACACGCTGTATAATAGCATTTTCATGAAGTTCAAGAACAGACAAAACTAATCTATGGGAAAAAATTCAGAATATTTGTTGCCACTGGAGGATGGGGGGAAAGTAATTTTAAAGGAAACAAAAGAGAATTTTCTAGATGATGGGACTATCTTAAAATTTGATTATGTGGGTACAGATATTTGTCACAACTCATCACACCGGACACTGACCATCTGTACATTTTTTTTTTCAATATGGAATTATACCTCCATTTTTTAAAGTGAAAAATACAATAAAAACTTTTGGCACCTAACCACTGCCCTCAGTTCACACTCCTTATCATTCACAGTCTTTGAAAACCTGACACCTGCTTCCAAGTTTTTCTTATTATTTCCCTTCTATGCCCTGTGCTATACCAAAGTGAAAATTTCTGTCTTCTTCAAACATGCCCTGTGCTTTTCCACTTCTGTGTCTTTGCTCTCACTTTTCCTTAGTCACAAATGTCTTCTCAGCTCCCAGTGCCAATCACCATGTGTCAAAATGATCTTCCTTAACTCTGTGTCAGAGGTTATCCCCCTTCTCCAGACACCTATCCTGATACACGTAGCATTTTGTTTCTCTTGTGGCACCCTTGACTTTGCCCTGGTTTTACCATAGTTATTTATGTTGCTATGTTTGTAGTACATTTACGGTGTATCGGGCATTGTTTATGAGCATCCCATTTTCACTTCAACCTACCAGTTACATGAAAGGCAGGACTTATAGTTCCTTCATTTCTATCACCCATGGGACTTAGATAAACATTTATTAAATGGACAGGTGGATGGCAGGATGGATGAATAGATTATGAGTTGGAAGGTATGGGGTGGTGGGGAGTCTTGGAGCAGGGTAACCATTACAACATCTCCAAAACCTCTGACATACCCTACATCCTACGTGTAAGGCTAGGATAAAAAGTATATGAACTAGCCCCAACATGATAGGAGAATGAGCATAACTTTGGTGGCTGCCAGCTAACTCCTGAGCTTATAACACATCTATGCAGATCTGAACAACATGACAGCCCCCAGAATGATTTTTAAGCAGTTTTGTGCAGTCTGTTTAGTCATTTCCTCCATTACAGCCCTCCGGCTGCTGGGAGGTTTATGATGTCCTCATCTGGCAGTGCCTTCAGACTTTGTCCTCAGGCAGAATTTCCAACGAAGGCATCTGGCGCACTCATGTACCCAGAGGCTGTACTCAGTCGGTTTTGCTAATAGGGTAAACAGGCTCCGCTTGACAGGGGAGTTCAGGGTACACTGAAGCTGAAGCAAGGGGAGCACTGGCAGTTCTGCAGTTGTTAGACATGAAAGCCTAGTTCTGGTCCCAGAGATGTAAGCTTTAAGGAGTCCTGTGCATAATAGGTTGCAAGGATCTGCATGTGAAAGCTAATTAGATGGCATCTGATATTGGCAACACTTCCATGTGAATGTACTCACTAAAGCCAATATCACCTCACCTCCACCTCTCTTTTCTTTCTTTCTTTTTTTTTTTTTTTAATCTTTTATAGAAGAGCACTGGGACAGTGGTAGAAAGCTTTAAACCCTTAAAAAGAAAGTGTGGACAAAGGCCATTTGAAGAAGAAAGGGAATATTTGTGTATTTAGCATTGGTTTATTAAGATTTCGTTCATAAGGTTCTTTGCTAAGATTTGTACACAGTCTGCCAGGATAAGCCAGACCACATGGATGATACGGCCTCCACACCCTTCCCACCACACGCACTCTCTTTAAGGCTGGCGGGAGACCTTGGTAGCTGAAGGAGTCATGTTTTAGCTTCATTCTTTCTATCCTCAAATAGACCGCCTTAGCAGGGGAAGGGTCAAAGTTAACTAGAGAAATCTGAGTGTTCTCTTCAAAATCTCAGATAACTGTTTTGGTCAATGCTTAGGCCAAAATTTAACCAACAGATGGGATGTACTTACTAAAGGCAGGAAAGGAGGAAAGGATGAGCCCTCCCCTTAAATCCCCAATGCCACAATATGGCTTATATATGGGAATCTCCATGTCCAATAAAAGTTTTAAAAATTTATGTTTTGTTAAAAAATGTTGGCCCCCTCTAAGGAAAGAAAACTTTTAATTGTTGCCTGTTGTGCAGTGGTTCAGAAGCAATGAAAATCTGAAAAGAACTTAAGGAAAGGCAATGAAACGAGCGCCCGGGGAGGATATACTTTATGTTCACAATGTGTTTTGCAAAGTGAAGCTCCCAACTGAGAATTTTAGACAAACATTCTGTCCATAGCACGTCATTTCCTGTCGAAGTGCTGATGCCTAAAACAGTGGTGCCTATAGTTCAGCAGAGAGATCTATAGGAGCTCCAGACTGAAGTGAGAGCCTTTCCTCACTTAGGAATATTCAACTCCTCTGAAGCTGTAATTCACTGTGTATATGATTAATAAACTAAGTCAAGCTCTGCAGCTCCTCTTTGGTTGGCTTTAATAATTATTTTTTTTAAAGAATGATTTTTTTTTTTTTTTACAGCTTCTGGTTAAATAGATTTTTAGGCCACAGTCACATAACATTTTACCATTGGGACATTTGTAAAAGGGGAGTACAGCAGTCCCCCTTTATCTGCAAGGGATAAGTTCTCAGAACCCCCTGTGGATGCCTGAAATTGCTGATAGTACAAAGCCTATATATACTGTATTGTTCCTATGCCATAAATACCTATAAATGATAAAGCTTAATTTATAAATTAGGCATAGTAAGAGAATAACAAAAATAATGAAGGATAAAATAAAGCAGTTATCACAATATACTAAAATACAGGTAATGTGAATGTGATTTTCTCTCTCTGCCTCCCAAAATATCTTGTACTGTGCTCACTCTTGTGATGATGTGAGATGATAAAATGCCTGCAAACTGAGATGAAGTGAGGTAAATGGCATAGGTATTGTGGTGTAGCATTAATCATTAATCTACTGTGGACCATTTGATAATATGTTGTACACTTCAGGTGATCTTGGATAATACAGTTGTGATAAGGTTGGTGGCTGGATGTCAAGAGAAGACAGTGTTGATGACTAGCATCCAGGTAGAGTTGACCATGTGGCTGTGGTCGATAGGGGTGAAGCAGGTCACAACAAATTTCATCACGCTACTCAGAATGGCATGGCGATTTAACCTATGAATTGTTTACTTGTGGAATGTTCTTTTTAATATTTCTGGACTACAGTTGACCATGCATAACTAAAACCTCATAAATCAAAACTTTGGATAAGGAGGGACCACTGTACACATCATTGTTCCTCCTGACAGTTGGGCTTCTGCTGATTGCTTTATACACACAGTATTTTTCATGACCTTTTAGTTCACATATTACTTGGGTAATATATAAGTGTGTTCTCATTATTTAAAAATATTTAATCTATAAATGTAATATGTAAGTGAGAAATAAAAGTTCTTCAACTCTCTTGAAGAGAAGTTCACATTGCCCACATTCTCTTCAAACTTATGCTTCTCCCTAGAGATAACATGTGCTGTCAGTTTCCTATCTGTTCTTCTGGATCTTTTCTTTATCTTTGCATCATATTTGCACATTTATAGATGCATTGTCCCTTCGATCTCTGGTAAGCATTTTAGAATCAATGTGTGCAATTTCATGGAAAATAATTACATGGGATTCCTTTTTGGAATTGAACTAGATTTACAGATTGTTTTGGAGATAAACAAAATCTTTATGCTAATAGGACTTCCTATCAATGAGCAGATACCCTTCAATAAAGTTTTATCACTTTCTACGCAATATATTTATTCCTAGGTGTTTTGTATATTGTGATTTGTTATTTTAATTTACATTATTAACAGTTTGTTATGTATACAGAAATGAAATAACTTTTTTCTGTTATATCCAACAAAACTGCTGAACTCTCTCTGAATTCTGTCAATGTCTGTAGATGCTTGTGACTAACTTTTAATTTCATTATTTCTATCTGTCACTCCTTTTATTTACCCAAGTAGAAGTGGTGATAATGGGAATCTTTGTCCTTTTTCTTTTTTTTTTTTTTTAAAGATAAGCTTTATTTATTTATTTTTGCCATTTTTATTTTTTTTTTGCCAAGGCTGGGTTTGAACCCGCCATCTCCAGCATATGGGACTAGCGCCCTACCCTTTTGAGCCACAGGAGCCGCCCCTTTGTCCTATTTTTGATTCTAACATGTCACTATGTGTATAAACCGTATTTACTGTAAGTTTTTGATAACTTCTTCTATTTCTGGTCTTCTAAAAGCTTTACCTTGAATGGGTATGGAATTTTATTGAACATTTTATGAAATTAATGAGATAAGCGTATAGCTTTTCCCTTTAGTTTTTTTTGTATGATGAATTGCTTTACTGTATTTTCTAACACAGAACCATTTATAGATTTCTTGGAGATCCCATTTCATATTTACACATTTGTATGCATTGTTGGGTATTTCACTGAGCAAGTTTAGTGGAACCTGGAACTAGACTTGAGGGCTATCTATAGTACTGTGTGTTCCTCTGTGCAGTGGAGATAATAACAGTCCATCTCTTGTAGGTGCAGGAGATCAAAAGCAGCGTCACTTGTAAACTTCTTTGCGTCATCCCTAGCCCACATGGTGAAAAGCTGTCTCTTTAATTTATTCATTCATTCTTGTAAAAATAGTTATTGAGCACCTGTCATGTGTTCCAGGAACTGGAGATGTAGTAGAAAATAAGGCAGAAGAGGTCCTTGTTTTCATGAAGTTTCAGAAACAAGGGACAGATAATGGGTCATACAGAAGAAAATGGGAAATTGGTGACAGGTTTTCCAAATGGGATGGCATGACCTGGTTTATATTTTCTTCTTCTTATTTTTTCTTTCAGTTTTTGGCCGGGGCTGGGTTTGAACCCTCCACCTCCAGCATATGAGGCCGGCAACCTACTCCTTTGAGCCACAAGCGCTGCCCTGACCTGGTTTATAGTTTAAAGTGATCACTCAGGTGCCCTGTGTGGTGTACACTGTAGGATACCATCTGGAAGCAGTGAAAGCGGTGGGGAGTACAGTTACAGTCTTGAAGGCAGGAGAATATAATGGCTTAGACTGAGCAGGCAATAGCAAGCCTGGAGAGAATTGGGTGGATTTGGAATATATTTGGAGGCATAATCAATGGGATTTGCTGGTGGATTAGGTGTACGGGTGAATGCGAAGGTTTTTTCAAACTTACATCTTATAAATATTTGTGGCTACTATAAGAAATGGCTAGGGGAAAAAGAACAATTTGAAATAACTCCCACATTTATAATTTGAACAACTGAGTCATACTATTTACTGAAATCAAACTGTTTAGAGGATGAACAGATTTTTTTTCACCCCCCCCCCGCCCCCCGCAAAGGGGAACAACAGTTAATCTTTTGGTAAAAATTAACCACCATTATTCTGCTGGTGCTCATCAAGTAAAACGTTGTCAGTACAAATTTTGCAAAATATATAAAAATATTTCTGTATGTGGCTATTTTTTTATAGAAACTCCTAAGAATGTCACATGAAAAATCTGTTTCCTCCATTGAATTATCAATTTTTAAAAATCCTCCTCCCCAGGCAGAGCCGCCTTTCTGACATGCCGGCAAAGCTCAAACTCCACTTTACTTTCTTTTTTGATGATGGCCAGCCAAGTGTCACCTTTGAAAAAAAATTCTCTTTGACTTTAACACAGAGCACTGTTCAGTAGCTCTCTGATTAGATTATGCATAAAATGCATACGTGTGTCACTCACTGGAGATTAGGTAATTAAGATGCTCTTAATATTGCTGGGGAAACATCACAACTCTCATTATTTTAATGGACTGGTGGACTCCAGGGATTCAACAATAGGAGGCAACATCTTGCATTCCAGGGTAACAGAATTCACAATTTTGACCGTTTGGGAACCTAAGTTTGTAGGGTTTTGATGCTATGTAGAAATAAGTCCTGCCAGATCAAGTCTTAGAGGAATTCTTACAAATAATAACAACTTCTGTAGTGGTGGTTTTGTTATTGGTACCACTCAAGCACTAATGACTCTGCAGCCAGAGAGTGAGTGGTCTTTTAATCCCTGCTCTGAGGGGGTCCCTAAGGCCCTAAGGCACTCTCAGGGCAGTGGCACAGCTGTCTCTGCTTTCTGTTTGACTGTCTTTTAGTAGCCTCACTACGGATGACTAATGGGTCTGTTCAATCCACGTAATTGCACTGCAGTGTTTGCACTGGAAATAAAAGCAGATAAATGTTTTCTTTTGTTAAACTTATATTTCATCTTATTCCAAAGATATCCTTAGCTAGCTTAATAAAAAACTAAAGAACATAACCAGTGTGACTGGCTGCACAGTCTCGAGTTACATTTCCTATTTCATCTCAATAAATCTTTAATTTTGTATGCCTGTCATAATAGCAGTAAGTCTAGTATTTACCCCTGTGGGTTCGTGCCTCCTTCTAAGTTGTCAAAAAATACAGAGAAATAAATATGAGATTTTAAGTATCCCCAAATCTATCCAAAATTCTATACTAAGTGGAGAGAACCCTGATCAAATTAATTCAGTAGTGATGTTGCTTCTTGCGTGTACCATGTTGTCTCTGGGTCTTCCAAAGTTCAATGAAACTAGTCTGTTTTTTTTTTAAGTGAGATAAATCACCCTCTTATTACCTAGGCTTAGGTACAGTCGCAAGATCATAACTCACTGTAACCTTGAACTCCTGGGCTCAAACAATCTGCCTGAGTAGCTAGGACTACAGGGACACATCCTCACCATGCACAGTTAATTTAAAAATATATATATATGTATATATATATTTGTAAAGATTTAGGACTATAGGGGCATATCACCATGTCCATCTAATTAAAAAAAAAATTATAGAGATGGTGGTCTCAAATGCCGGGCCTCGAGTGATGCTCCTACCTCAGCCTCCCAAAGTGCTGGGATTACAGCCCTGATCCACTGCACCAGCTGAAGCTAGTTTATTCTGTAATGGACTTTGATATACTATTTCTCTAGGAAGTGAGCTGTGGCTCTTGAAGGTAGGTAATACGATTCCTTTGTCTTAGTCTGTTTTGTGCTGCTATAATAGAATACCTGAAACTGGGGAACTTATAAAGAACGAAGATTTGTATTCTACAGTTCTAGAGTCTGCTAAGTCCAAGGTCAAGGGGCTTGAATTTGGTGAGGGCCTTGTTGCTACATCATCCTGTGGCAAAGACAGAAGAGCAAGAGAGAAGAAGGAGCTGAACTCATTGTTTTATCCGGAGCCCACTCCCATAATAATGGCATTAATCTATTCATTTAATCGCCCTTTAAAAGTCCCACCTCTCAACACTGTTGCATTGGGACTAAGTTTCCAACACATGAATTTTGGGGGAATGCTTTCAAACCATAGTCCCCCTTAATTCCACAGTTGATTGTTTTTATAAAGCACCTCTTCTGTGGTAGGTGCTGTTCAGTATACTACCAGGGACTTCCAGAGAATGAAGACAGAAAAGACAAGCTTCTGTATGTAGCATACATCTTCTTTGGGGTCCCATTCAGTAAGTAACCTATGAAAAGAAAAAGGCTATGGACTAAACTATGACAGACTATTTACTAGAAAGTAATTCTGATTTTTAGGATGTTAAATGTTTAAAAAGAAGGCAGGAAGGAAGAAAATCAGAAAAATTTTATAAAAGAAAATAAATAAGGTACAACTTTACTCCAAAGGAGACTCCGAGATGAGCACTTGATTGCAAGTAATTGATTTGGAGGCTGCTCCCAGGAAGCACCAACAGGGAAGTAGGAATTTGAGACAGAAAAAGAGAGGAAGCCAATCAGGGTGTGATCACGAACAGGGAACCACTGTGGGCAACTGGAACTCAGTTGAATGTGAGCTTCCAGACATGGTTTAGAGCGTCTCAGTGTTGTCCCAGCCAAGTGGTTAAGGTAGTCGGGATATTTATTTATCCACTGCCATTGGTTATTGGCCGAGATGTCAGCTGAGCTAATGTGTCCGCTCTCAGTTCTTGGGGCCTGCCCTGATGTGGGCCAAGCACTCCGGGAAACCTCAGAGGAGGAGAGTCACAGGCGTGAGCAGTAGGAAGCCATCCGTGTGCCACGTGCCACGTGCCACAGGGAAACTGGAGGAACACCAACAGCATCTGCTACTACGGGCATCTTAGGACTGTTGAACAGTAGGTTTAGATTACAATAAATCCCATGAAGGAAGTGAAGCTGAGTAAGGGGAAGGAGGTAGAGGCAGGGATACCATTTAAGAGAATGTGGGGGAGGTTGTCCAGGTGGCATTTGAGAAAGTGATATTTGAGCAGAAACCTGAATGTTGAGGACTAGAGAGCAGGTATACCCTGTGGAAAGATCTTTAGTGGAGAGGTCAGCTGTAGAGGCTCCGAGAAGGAAGAGAACTTGATAAATTCAGGTAACTAAATGAGCCATTATAGGTGGCACATAGTCACCAAAGGAGAAGATGGCAGGGAATGCCTTTGGTCATGGAGACAAAGGCTAATCTTGTAGAACCTCCTAGTCATGGCATGGAATTGATTTTATTTTGAACATGATGAGAAGTTATGAGAGTGTTTTGAACAGTATGGATGATCTGTAGACAATCTACTGTGACCTCTGTGTGTGAAATTAGAGTAGAAACAGGGAGATGGGTCAGGAAGCTGTTACAATAATCCAGGTGAGAGAGTATTGTGGCCTAGAGCAGGTAAATACAACTATCACAGTCAGAAATGTCTTAGGGAGGGTGGGAGCGTTTTCTGTTTATGCAAAAGTAGTGCCCAGGGCTGGGTGCAGAGGCTCACACCTGTAATCCCAGCACTCTGGGAGGCCAAGGCGCTCATGGATTCGGGGCCAGCCTGAGCAAGAGTGAGACCCTGTCTCTTAAAAAAAATAGCTGGGTGTAAAAAAAAAAAAAAAAGCCAAGCATTATGGTGGGCACTTGAAGTCCCAGCTCCTTAGGAGGCTGAGGCAAGAGGATCTCTTAGGGCCCAAGAGTTTGAGGTTGCTATGAGCTATATGCTGGAGCACTCTACTGAAGGTGACAAAGTGAGACTCTGTCTCAAAAAAAAAAATAGTAGTGTCTGACCATTAATAATTACAGGATGAAATATACATTATAGTAAATAAGATCTAAACACTGATGAGATCACTGACTAAGACCAAGAGTGGAGAGTTAATAACTAGTACAAATTTAGAGAGCAGTAACAAAGATAGTTCTGCAGTAAGTCAAAAGAACAGAGAGGCTCAGAGCAGGAATAAAAATAAAGTGTAGCCGACCTAAAACCTGGCAGGTCAGTGCTGTCTCTGGCCGGTCTCTAGGCGGCTGCAGAATCACATTCAATTACTCATCAGCCCAGTTGTGAAATCCCTGAGAAATAATGTAGATGGTACTTAGGTTTTTGTGCAGAGAGAGTTTCGTACAGCCCATCACACAGCAAAACCTCCCCAAATCCTGTTTTGCCAGTCCACATCTTGCATCTTGATAGCTCACACATTCTTTGGCTGCCCATGAAGACTTTCCTTTATGATTCACAATTTCTACAAACTCCATCCCAGAAATAAAGCCCAAGGAAACTTTTCTCTTCATTTATTACCCCAATGACTTCTTAAGTGCTATTTTTGCCTTTAATCCTCTTTCCCACAGCTCACTGTTTCCTAAAATACCCCTTTTATCCTGTAGTCCTCTAAATAAACTTTCTGTGACTCTTGTTCTTTGCTTAGGGATGACAGCCAATCTCCTTAGTGCCAGAGAAGGCTTATTTTCCCCTTCTCCCTCACTCCCCCAGAGCGTGTTATGTTCTGAACATTCCTTATTGTTACCCCTCTGAGTTTCGGCTCTTGCTCTGAACCTCCTCTCACATTTTCCGCTCTTTCTCCTACATACATATTCACTCACTCTCTCTTTCCCTCTGACCATAAAAAAATTACATCTTAAATCCTTTACTCAAATCCTTCTCTCTGCCTGGTGCAGCCTAGCAGAGGAGATATTGCAGATTGCAAAGTAGCACAGTTACAGGTACTAGACAAACATTTATCATTTATTGAAATTACTTCATACCAATCTCTGTATTTCGAGTCTAAAAATGAATGTGGAATCCTGTTCCTAGCCTCAAGGTGCTCAGTCTGATGAGAGAGATGAATGTGAATGTATGAACATATCATTGTAGAACACTGTGAGTGCGACTGGGACATACATGGGGCGTAAAAGGGCACAAGAGGAGGCAGAGCAAAGAATGTGAACAGGGAAGGTGGAAGAGTTCCCCTCACCACCCACGTAGGAACCGAAGCTGAGTCAACCACACACAGAGTTCTCAGTACCAAGGAGAGCTCCTTGTGCACCCAGCCTTGAGGCATTCCTCACATTTTTGGAGGTGGCTCAAAACTTTCTGCTAGGCTCTGTCCTCATAAGCAAAAGTTTCTGGCTTAAAGGACGCCCTCATCAGGCATAGCCTGGGTCCTTCTGAGTTTGGAAAATAAACACTACCTCAACTAATGAATTTGCTTGCAGGTTTGAGGATTGAGGAATATAGATTAATACATGCATATCCTCAAATGGTCCTTTTAGATCAAACCCTTGGGATGTTCTCATGTAGAATTTGAGATGGAATCCAGGACTTTCTTTTACTGGGTTTTTCTCTCTCAGCCTTTGGAAGATTGGGGCCCGATTCCTGACTAGCCTAGATGGGATTTATCTCTCTAGCCTCTTCTACTCCCCTGGCAGCTATGATGTTATTGATGAATGCCTTATTTCCTCAACATGTATTATAAATTTCTAGACTAGCATGAGCCACATATATAATTTTAAATTTTCTAGTAGCCACATTTTTTTATTTTTGCATTTTTTGGCTGGGGCTGGATTTGAACCCACTACCTCCGGTATATGGAGCCAATGCCCTCCTCCTTTAAGCCACAGGCACCACCCTAGTAGCCCCATTTTTAAAAAGGAAAAATAAACAGATGAAATTAATTTTAATGTTCTATTTATTGTTAGACCCAGTAAATCCAAAATGTTACTTCAATATGTAATCACTATTAATTAATGAGATAGCTCACATTCTATTTTTGTTTTTCCTACTCAATCTTAAAAGCCCAGCATATATGTACTCAATGCAGCATGTTTTAATACCAAGTAGCTTCATTTCGAGTGTTCCATTGCTACATGTGGCTGCTGACTACTTTAACACTAAGTGTTACAGAATCTGTCTGTATCTGTGCTCTACTCTATCAATAGATCTTCCCAAATCTCATGAATGGCCAAAAAAATCATCACTATAAGAGATGAAATCAAACCCAGCGTTTTTTGTACTCTATTTACTCTATTTGGTGGGAGAAAAGAATGTTCGTCTCAAAATAAATTTGTGTATTATTACTTTTTAAAATCAACCTGCAAATTAATTATATAGTGAATAGAGATATGGATTACTGTATAATGACAAAATATTTAGTCTATGCATATCTGTTTAATAATGAACAAAACAAATACTGGCTAATCTACCTCCTTTACAGAAAAACCATTTTAATGTGTAAAAAGGCAGACTGTGTTGAGGGGACGAAGGAGCCCTGGAAGTCAGGAGACTCAGACAGTATTGGTTTTCGTTCTGCCGCACGTTAAATTTGGGTTCTTAAACAAGGAAATTGACCTGTCTATCCTTGAATTTCCTCACCCATAAAATAAAGGATTAGATGTGCTATCTCTAAATTTCTTCCACTCCTCCTAAGTTGTGTTGACACACTGCCTCTTAAATAAATCCCACAGCTATTATCTCCTCTCCTCTTCCACTGCCTGCCTTCAAGCCTGCATAATTTCGTACCTGAACTACCACAGCTAGTCTTCCCAGCAACTTCTCAAATCTGTCCTCCACAGCCATCAAAGAATCTTTGTAAATACAGCTCTGATCATCTCATGCTAATGTCCATTGGTGTGGCCTGCAGCCACAGCAACCTCCAACTCCTGGGCTTAGGTGATTCTCTTGCCTCAACCTCCCAAGTAGCTGGGACTACAGGTGTCCACCACAATGCCCAGCTACTTTTTTGTTTCAGTTTGGCCGGGGCTGGGTTTGAACCTGCCACCCTTGGTATATAGGACTAGTGCCCTAACCACTGAGCCACAGGCGCCGCCCAGGGATTAGAATTTCAATATATGAACTGGGGGAGGACACATTCAGTTCCCAGCAGGGACCCAGTGGGTCAGTGTTTGAGAAGATTTTGAGAACAATAATCCCAATGCATAAATTGCTCTTATAAAAACTCAAACATATATCTGAATCATTTTTGAACAATTTTAATACTTAAGTTTTCCTTATATTGAGACAAAACTCTTGCTGTGGAATTTTAAGAATTTTATGCTAAATTTAATCTTTGTAACTACCTAATCAAACATTTCACTGAATAATTGAGGGAACTTTTGGCGTGGAATGATTTGCCAGCCTTTTACAGCTCACTAAAGTTCATAGATGAACCCGGAATCCAGACTTTATATTCTCATTCCAGGCCACTGTTATGTGCTTATATAATACAGACAGTAAAATAAGTTTTCCTATTTGAATTCACCTCTTCATTCCATTTTAATATAAAATATGAAATCTATCAGGGGCCCACATTTCTCTGTCCCTGTTCACGGGTCCTGGTAATTTGTTTCAGTAAAACGTTTATGGATTAAGTCTAATTCTGTTCTCTAGCTGGAGTCAGAAGCAGACCTTTCTTCTTGGTTTCTCCCTTTCCTTTATCTATGACTTCTTCTAGTTAAGGACAGCCAGAATGATGCCCTAACTTCTAAAATCTATTTTGGTTTAGAAATGTGGTTAAGACCTTCCTGCCCATACTGGGCAATTGTCCTGTGTACTTTGATTTTTCTCCACTATAGAATGAGAAGTATAAGCTAAGTAATTTCAATGGTTCTTTTTACTGTCTGTACCCAATAGCCCCTAAAATGGTACATTTCACACAACAGTCACTCAATAAGCGCTGTTTAGGAGATTGATGTTTAATGGGGCAAAATATCAGTGGTACTAAAGAGTCTTTACTTGAATTTTATTGTTAATTGGCCTGAACCTCTGCTACTTTAGGGGAGTAATAAGTGCTGTGGACTTTTCATAGCAGCAACAAAGTGAGCTATGAAAATATCAGATATGTTAACCAGTTTTCTATTTTAATGCAAAATATTTATTTTTATTATTATTTCTTTTTATTAATAACTTACTGAAAAACTCCTCTTAAACATTTTCTATCTTATAGAATTATTTTAACTAAAATTATCTCTTAATTTAGAAAGGAGTCTATTTGACTGTGGTAATTTATTTGTAATCATTTATTTGAAGAGGTATCAATGTGTCATGTTTTAGCTAAAAATGACTTTTGCATTCGATTTTTTGTCTAGGAAACTCTTCAGCAGAAAAATATTCTTTACTTGAATTTTGCAATATACCTGAAAAAGTTTTAAGATGTATTAGAATGATGTGAAAACTTACACTGAGTGGATCTATTAGGTTAGGTTTCCTTATGAAGAATTCTTTAGAGCATTTGAAAGTTTCTAATGAACCCTGGAAGAATCTGGAAAATGTGATATGCTAACAAGATACTGAGGGTGGGGATCGCAAATCATGAGAGTCTTACAACATTTAATATATTTTCAATCAGTACCCAAGATTTTAAAAAAACTTGTAATATATTTTGTAACATTTTTTAAAAAGTGTTTAATATTGCTTGAAAGGCAAACAAACAATTATAGATATTAATTCCTACAGATTATTTTATTTTATTCTTTTATTTTTATTAAATTATAGCTGTGTACATTAATGTAATCATGGGGTACAGTGTGCTGGTTTTATATACAATTTGAGATATTTTCATCAAACTGGTTAACATAGCCTTCATGGCATTTTCTTAGTTATTGTGTTTAGACATTTATATTCTACACCTAGTAAATTTCACATGTACCCTTGTAAGATGCACTGTCCTACAGATAATTTTAAATCAGCCATTCTTTCTGGTTCGCATCTGTTTAGAAGACTCCTGTGCTTTCTGTTATATTATTTTTGTAAACACTGCATCCATTCTTCTGGGTGCATACAAGTGGATGCAAACATCCCAAATAACAGAAGCTCCATCACAAAAAGCATCAAATTGGATTAGACAGCCGGGAAGGGGCACTTGGCCGGTGGAAGAAGCTTAAGGTCCTGTCATAGATTTGCCTGCCTCAGTTATGTAAATGAGTTGGATGGTCTTAGACAACCTTTTAAATATGAGTAATTAACTATAGAAAACAAGGTCAGCAAAACCTTGAACTAGAGAGAGATCATTTGAATGAAGCAGAGGCCATGGACCACTAACGATTTATGTAGACCAGAATAAAACAGGTCTGTGGGGTTGCGTTTGTGTGTAAGGTCATTTCAAACCAAATAGATGGGAGAGAGGCACTTTTAGAATTAGTGTTTTGATTTAAAAAGAGGTAAACAAAAATATGTTTTCATTCTTGATATTGACCCCTGTTGATGGTAGCACCTTCTGCTGCTTATGGAAAATGGAAAAAATAGAAAGGAGGGGGGAAAGAATTGAAGAACAAAGGTAAACAGTGGACAGTTAATAGAGAGATGTTGACTCATGCATCTGTCCTGCGTGTGAGTTGTGATCTTCCTGGGAAGGTAATTTGAGGCAGGAGAGGACGCAGTACAGTTAGTTTATAACAACAATAAGATTTCAGCTGGACAAAAAAATAAATCTGAAAGCCATCAAAAAGCGTTTTTCACTCCACTACCCTGGTATTACTTCAAAGGAGACAAAAGAAGTTGCCACGTCTTTAGAGATTTCTGTGTGGGATTAGCAGGTAGGCACTTTCTGTATCTAAAGGATGGAAGAGAGATCAAAATAGTTGAATCTGAGATCTCTCAAGGATCGTCAAAATTACTCTCCCTTACTTGGCAGCCAGCCAGCCCCTCATCTTTGCAGTGAAAACTCAACAAAAAAGGAGACTGGTGAACCAGCATGGTGAGGAATTGGAAGGGGAATTTCCACTCTCTTATCTTCTATTTTTAATGTTGTGAGGGAGAATGTATGGAATCTCCTATTTGTTCTTTGAAGGAAAAAGCATCAATACCAGAAGCAATTGTTCCTTTATAAAGCCTATGGTTGTAATTTGCATGGTCAATATGAAATTTAATGCAAATTTCGATTTGATGAATTTGTGGTTAGAAAGAGTGCCCACCAACACTAACACTAAGGTATATACATTAATGAATTCCAGCTGCACAGTTTTCTTACAATGTGACTTTAGGCAAGTTGCTTAACTTCCATGATTCTCAGTGTCCTCTTCTGTCAAATGCCAATAGTAACTGGAAATATATCACAGTCCCCACAGCAGACTCTGGCCCTGTGCCCATTCTATTCTTCCCATCTAGAAAGACCTCCCTGTTCTTTCCCAGAGATGATAAATACTTCATTTTCCTATTTTTTTCTGTGTGTATTTTACTGCTTTAAAAAATGGGTGGCTTTTATAGGCCGGTGCAGTGTCTCATGCCTATAATCCCAGCACTTGGGAGGCCAAGGCAGGTGGATTGCCTGAGCTCACAGTTTTGAGATCAGCCTGAGCTAGAGCAAGACCTCGGTCTCTAAAAATAGCCAGATGTTGTGGCGGGCACATGTAGTCCCAGTTACTTGGGAGGCTGAGGCAAGAGAATCACTTGAGCCCAAGAGTTTGAGGTTGCTGTGAGCTGTGATGCCATTCGCACTCTACTGAGGTGACAAAGTGAGACTGTCTCAAAAAAAAAAAATGGGTGGCTTTGACAGTAGCAGGCTTTAGACATGCAAACCAAAAAAATACATTCTATTTGAAGGATATGGTTCTGAATAAAAGAAATGAAGGAATTGTGTAAGCTTTTCAGACATGAAAAAAGTATGTGTGTATGTGTATATGTTTACACATATGCAGTCATGGGTCTCTTATGACAAGGATGCTTTCTGAGAAATGCGCCTTTGGGTGATTTTGTCACTGTGCAAATATCACAGAGTGTATTCACCACATAGACCACACATGGAGGCTATCTGGTATAACCTATTGCTCCTAATCTACAAATCTGTACAGCATGTTACTGTACTGAACATCATAGGCAATTGTAACACAGTGGCAACGTCTGTGTATCTAAACACACTTAAACAGGGAAAAGGAACGGCAAAAATACAGTATTATAGTCCTGTGGGACCACCGTCACATATGTAGTCCATTGTTGACTGAAACGTCTTATGTGGTGCGTGACTGCATATGAAATTGAAGGTATGCATTTGCTTTGAACTTGAAAGGAAAAAGCTAATGGAGAGACCTAGATAAAGGAGACATAGATAAGCCAACCAGTTTTGTTCTATTCTGTTAATCATTTTATAGCCTTACTCTCTTTACTAATTAATTATATTTTTTCCATTTTCTTTTTCAGTTAGTAATAAGGAAAGGGAAAATAAGGTGGAAAGAATTCGTATGATAAATAGCAGGAATTTTGAAGAGGCGAAAAGCCTGTGGTTACAAATAGTAAAGGGACAGAAATGAAATATGAACCCAGGACTCTTAACCACCATGTCTCTTTCTGAACATATTGAAGAAATGAGCAGAAAAGGAAGTGTAACATGATAGAATAACTGAGGAAGAAGAAAGTTCTTGGGAAATAGAAAAATAATGCCAACTGAATTGGAGGAGATGATGGAATGAGTGAAAGACTATTGAAAGGAAGGCAGGAGGAGAAGAATGAGTGACAACGTGGGGAGAAGGGAATAGCCACAAACTAATTATTCACACTTACTCGTCCAGGAGGAGGTGAAGGTAGTTCTATCTGACTTTAGTGAACATGTTTTCTCAAAATCACATGCAAGTTCACATGCAGAATCATAAGCAGGAAAGCATAGCTGTGTATCCTATCAGACACTCACTGTTAGGCCAACAGTTAATAGGTACCTACTGTGTGCAAAGCTCAGGGCTCGGTGTTAGAGCTACAGAAATAGTTTATACTATTCTGAGTTGGGAAGAAGAGAGAATTATGTTTTTAAAAAGGGAAATTACAAAACATGGTAGTAACTGTGAGATAATAAATGCTAGACAATAGGGTCTAAGGGCAGAGGGGCAGCTCCCTGGTGGCCGTGTCCCTCAGCTAAATTGTCCTGGGGTTAAATGGTCTTGATCTTGGTATTGAAGAAAGAGTGAAATTTAAACAGAAAGAGAGGAGTGAAGAGCAAATTCCAAGAGTGGTGTCTGGAAACAGAGTAAATAGAAGTGGCACAGGCCTGGCATGTTTGGGGATCATAGACCTGTTTAGTTGGAACAGTTTAAGACTTATGGAAAATCGATTTGGAGTCATAGGCAAAGGCTAGATTGTAAATGATTTTGAAGAACAGACCAAATACTTTATGTGCAATGGAAATCTTTGTGAATGTGAATCTTTATTCGGTTGATGTTTGGGAGGATTAAACATGTCTTACATCTGTTGAACTGTCCACACTATTTTAAGATAATTTCTAGTACTGAAACATGTAAACCACATACATTTCTGTTTGTACTGGTGGAAACAACAATGGTTGTTTAAAAAATAATGTGGATGGCACATCTATAAACATGTTTACACTTTATTTTAAAGAAAAGTGTTCAAAAATTCTTGGTATCTGATGGTAAAAACGGAGGCACAGCATTTCAGTGGAGTATTGCATGTAAATTTGACATCACAGTTCTGAGTATCATTAGCAGTTAAAAAAATACAATGTTTTGACTTCAAAATTGTTGACTTCAAAAATTTAAAAATCTCAAGATTGCAACATTTTTGAAATTCCATATATACACACATAGTCAGGCAAGAACTATAAGGATTATGAAGAATTTTATTATTTCCTATAATATTGTCTATGGAAAAGGAAGACAAATAATGAATAGGGTGAGTTGTAGCAGAAGGGGTGAAAGTGGTTGGGAGAATTGCATTCATCTTTTAGGAACTCTCAACTTTGGTTCTTGGACTTCCTATTTTATTAACAATAGGTTTTTAGGGACTTCTGAATTTTGGGGGGTTAGGGTTCCAAATCTTTCAACAGATTTCCAAGGTCATGTACAACTTACCTAATGTTTGGACTAATTAAAAAACTCTTTAGTGCCTGGTTTTTAACGCGCCCCACAAATATCATTGTCAGTATTAACAAAAGAAAGTTTGTTAAGAATTTTTCTAGAAAGAGGTGATAGACTTTACCAATTAGAAAATAGATGATTAAAAAGATCTCTTCTAGCTACCATGACTTTGGTGAGTTTTGTTAAAAAGAAATTATCGAACATAGCTAATGTGGTGGTGCACACTTGTAGCCCCAGCTACTTGGGAAGCTGAGGCAAGAGGATTGCTCAAGCCCAAGAGTTTGGGGTTGCTGTGAGCTATGACACCATGGCATTCTACCCAGGGTGACAGAGTGAGACACTGTCTCCAAAATTAATTAATTAATTAATTAATTTAATTGAAAGATGTTTGATTTTAAAATTAAATTTCTATTTTAAAATTAAAACCAAACATCTTTCTATTTTGCTTTTGTGAATTGCTTCTGCGTTATTCAAGGAGTTTTAGGTGTCAGATGTGAAGTCATTTCTTTAAATAATGAACCTACATGGAGTCTATTCTTATCTAGAGATGTATTCAGGGGAGACTGATTCCAGAGGAAGAAATAGGAAAAATTACCTTAACTCTTGAATGCACTTCAGCAGTGTGTAGCTGTTTGGCAAGTTATTGCTATAGCAACAGAAACTTTCAGAAAATGGTTAATTAATCTTGTTTTGCAGCCAGTGTTAGAAATGGAAGTTATTTGCTCTGGGAACTCTGGCTATATTTCTGAGAAATGATTTAGGTATTACTGAAGCTGGGCAGTCCTAGGGAAGTAGTTAGGGTTGAACCACATGAATTACTAATATTTGACCTTTTTCAGTCCCACAAAATAGTAAATTTATATAGTTTGCATGTAAACTATATAAAATTAAAATATATAAACTATATAAAATTAAAATAGCAATTTTACATAGTTTGATTCCTAATATGGTTTATAGTCCTTACAACCTCCTTTTTTCCCCTTTTCATTTCTCTCTTGTTGCTATCTTCTTCCAAATTTCAGTTCTGATTACATCTTTGCTATTATTTTATTGCCTGATAAATGTTCATGTAAAGATCACTCTCATTAAGACTTTAAATGCGATGCAGTTAGATGTATGTTTTAAATTAAATGCATGTTGTAGTGATATAGCCTGTGCCTACACTGTCTTGACACACATATGAGTAGGACAAAAACACTCTATATAAAGTATTTCAAAAATAGTATACAAGAAATTCTGGTTCACTTCAGTATTCTTGTTACAGGCATCCAGTGTTTTAACTACTTTCATTTGCAGAGATAGTTTTATTCTTAATTGTAACAATACCAGAGTTCTTTGTTAAAGGCAGTGGTTTGAAATCTATATACTCAGAGAAAGGTGAGGCAGGAGTGGCAGGAAGATGGTGATTGAAGGGAAGAGAAAGAACAAACGGAGAATTAATGAATGTGAGATGCCTGTCTTTGAGTCTTCACCAAAAAGCACATTTCAGTCTTGTTTTGGTAGTGCCCAGATTCTGAAAGAAACTAAATCTCAATCTTATATACTTACCTTAAAAGGGGTACCATGTCCTATCATGTAGAAACTCTGTTCTCTTGAAATATTTAAAAAACGCTTCTTCTCAGTCTCTCTCCTTAACTTGGCTTTATAATGTCTTTCTAGAATTTTGGCATTTTGCCTATCAGTAAATTAGGAAAAAGCAATAGGATGCCAGTCTGCTGTTCCATCCAATTATCTCTAGGGCTCCTGGGTCTCTGTACAGTATTTACAGAAACAGATGACTCCTGTGGCACTTTCAGCAAATGACATGGCACTTACCTTGTCTCCCCTATGCAGATCTGCGGCTCTGGGAAGCACGCCCTTTGATGCTTGTGAGCTGTGAAGTATATAGCACAATATCTCAGGATGGAGGAGAGAAACTCTTGGTTAATTCATTTTCTTCACCTAGTTTTTGGGATGCTTTAGCAAAACTTTATCTCATATTTGTTCAAGAAGTTAGTTGACATCTTTTTTTCTTCCTGTAAAGAAACTGGAAAGAAAAGCATCCATTATTTTTATACTAGGAGAACCTATAACAAAACAAACAAACAAACAAACAAAAAAAAAAAACTGACAGTGAACTTGGGTAAATATAAAGCCCAGCTACATAATTACAAAAATAAAGATCTTGAGTTAACTAATAGAGTTAACTAAGAGTTCAGGAACGCTTTCATTCTGGGAAGAATGCCTGAAAGAATCATTTGCTCATCTTTTCCTGCATAAATGGTGTCTGATGTATTTGTATTCATATGAGGGAAACTCATAGCATCTACTGGGTGTTACACACATTTCTAAGTGATGCAGGAATATTAACTCATTTAATCATCGTAACAGCTTTCTGAAGAAGGTACTTGGTCATCCCCATTTTACAGACTAGGAAACTGAGGCACCAAGGGTGCATATTCTACACATGCATTATGATATTTAAAACTATAAACTTGGTATAGAAAATACTTTATTAAAACCTGAAAAATTCTGATTTAGTTTTATGAAAACTTAGAAGATTTATAAGCTTAGGTTTAAATAAAAAACTGTATCTTTAGAATAAAACACATTTATTATTCTTATATATTTAAATTATAAAGGGCACCATGTCATATCATGTAGGAAATCCCACACAGACCCAGGTTTGCCTAATCTGAGAGATTGAATATGGCAACAGAAAGCAGCGTGTACATTTTGGTGCCACAAGTTGCCTCGCCTGGCCCCCCACATGGAACTACCAGTGTCAGAATGTGTTAAGCAGGATGATAAGAGTTAAAAACCTAAAGAATTCAAAATGAGATCTCCAGAACTACCTTCTTGAAGACAGAGCTGCTTTGCAGAAGAAGCTGTCATGACTTAAACTTCTCTTTTTTTTTTTTTTTTTTGCAGTTTTTGGCCGGGGCTGGGTTTGAACCCCCTCACCTCCAGCATATGGGGCTGGTGCCTTACTCCTTTGAACCACAGGTGCCACCCTCAACTTCTCTTAATAAAAATATACGGCAAGATCAAGAATGAATTCAAAGGGCTCCCTTCTGCATAGCCCTCCCCAGTGGTCCTGTTTTAGTGGAGCAATAGCCATTCCTGCAATGAAATGAGAGATTGGAAGAAGGATTTTGAGGAACCTGTTAAATCCAGTACCTCTGTTTACCGTAAAATGTTCTGAGCAGCCCCCTAAGTCACCACTGTTGCAAAGTAACAGGCCCAGTGGGAGCCGGAGCGAGAAATGGGCCTGCAGAAGCGCTTAGTGTATAATGGGTCTGTGGCTGTAGTGAAGCAGTGTGCTGAAATAATTCTGATTAGGCTCGGTCAGTCAAGCTGCATAATCAGACTCGTCTTTCCTCCCTTTAGCCCTGACTGTTCAGAGAGCACAATCACAGTTCAAAGCACATTTGTATACTGTTCTCGAAAATACAGCCTTCTTTCCCATTGGTGTGTGAGCCTTTTTCGTACCTGCAGGAATAGCTAAGTAGGAAAAGAAAAGGTTATGTTAGCATATTAATAGAGAAAACATGGGCAAATTCTTCTTTCCAGTAGAAATGTTTATTTAAATTCTATAAATTCACTTTAAAGAAATAATTGAAAAATGCCAAAAGGGGTTAAACCTATAAATCATGCTCTCCAGCCTGGCTTTGCTGTCAGTGGTGTGTGCTTCTAGCAGTGGTTAAGCAGCTGAGCTCTCCTGTTTTCTAGCAGCCGATGGCACTAATCACACATGTACGTGGCAGTGGATAGACAACTAAGGAGAAATAAGTTGAAAGGTTTTCTCTCTCTACTTGTTCTATCTTTTCAAAGAGTAAAAAATCAAGTCAAAAAATTATTTCTATTTTTCAGGTTTCTATTAGCGTAATTTAAAGCTAATCGGGATATCTTATGCAGAGAAGCGGGTGTGCAGAGATAAGGACCCAGTCAGGATTCTCTGACATCTCTACTTGGTTGGGTTTCCGAGGTCATGAGGCTCTGGTCATTGTGGCTCTCTCTGACGGTGATGCTTTGAAGGAGATTATGTTACAGGTCGGTTGTGCTTTTGTGAAGAAAGAAATGCTGAAAAGAGCTTTGGAGAAATACATCCAACCATTGTTCACACAACAGTCACTGTAATAAATACAGAATAGATTTTCAGGTTTGTTCATAGGAAGTGAATAACTGTAATTGAAAATGTAGCAAATGGGTACTTTCTAAACTGGAATCATAGCTGGTGAATGACTTACAAATCTGTTTCTTTTGAAGTTTTTCAGGAGAACCTTAAAGCTTGAAAAGTAATTATTAGAAGTTCAAGCAAAAACAGGTGGCTTAAGGACTTGTGGCAACTCCAACAACCAGACCTCCCTGGACATAATACATTTTAGAACTCTTTCCATTACCTTCCTTAGGTCTTCTTAACATGAAATAAAATACTAATGCATTTAGCACACTGGTGAAAATAATGGCTCACTTTAGTATTTTTATTTGTGTGCTTATGGACCAATAATATCCAAATTGTAAGAATAATCATACTCCACTTGGATAGGTAAATACTAATGACAATGGGTAGCAGAGAAACTCAAAAGAAAGGTGAAATTGAAAACAAAGTAAGAATTATAATACTGATTTTTATATAGGTATTACATTAAATTAATTGAAGCAAATAGAAAAAATTCAGAATGACTGTTGTGAGCCATATGGATGGCAGATTACATATGTATGTGATGTAAGTTCTGAGGCTGAAATAAAAAGCGAGTCTCTAGCAGTTATTGTGTTCTGGAAAGAAAGAATATTTAAACAACCAGATAGGCATTCTAAAATGTTATTTCCAGTTACTACTAGATTTAAAAAGAAAGAAGAAACTATGTTAACACCCTTACATGTTCCCCCTCATAGGTGAAAATATGGCAGTTACTTTCTGAAAACAGTATTATCATCATAACCCACTGTGTGTTTTGTTAAATGATTTTGTGCAACTAAACAGATTTTTCTTGCTTCTAAATAGAAGAAATGGTTAACCCCCATTGTATTGCCACAAAGCCAGGCTGATCGCCCTGGGAGGCCTGGGAGGTCTGAGCAGCTTTGGATTGGTTGTTAAGAGAAGGACTTTAACATTTTACTGCACATGGGCCGGACACAGCAGGCTTCAATTGCCAGAGCTTTTATCTGCAGAAATGTGCTAGGATGGGCACTTTGTTTAAGATTTTCCTTTTGCTACAGGAAGGCAATGGAAAGCAGTAAGACAACTTCATTTGTAAGGTAATATCTGTGCTTATTTATGTTGGAAGGAAAGTGATGTTTGATGGTCCTGGTTATTGGGACCAATTGATTTTTGTTCCTCCTCTCAGGTATCATTTTAATGATTTGTTTAAAACCAAAGCCAAAATTAGAATTGTGTTCTACCCATAAAGGCTTGTCTAAAGCTGTATGTTCTCTGTTCATTGATTTGATTTGATTGAGTGTGCCATTCTGGAAGGTGGAGTTTGTTAGAAAAATCAGTATTTTTCACATAGCTTGTTCAACACTTAAAATTGACTTTGGCAAGCAATGACAGTTGGATTGGATTTGAATACTTTCAGTAGCAAAAATGTGAACACATTTAAAAGAAAGATTAAGTGCTAGTAGGTTTCTGTTTGCTATCAGGTTGTGTTAATGTGTCATTTTAATGTATTTTGTTCCTCTAAAAAGTCTCATGGACCATTTTTATATTACCTTGAAGCCATTTTCTCCCTTATCTTCTGCATTCCCAGTGTTTTTAAGGATATTATAATACTTTTTGTGTGCAAAGTATTGCATAAACTTTACTCATGGG
The DNA here is from genome assembly GCF_000181295.1 of Otolemur garnettii. Taxonomy (NCBI): domain Eukaryota; kingdom Metazoa; phylum Chordata; class Mammalia; order Primates; family Galagidae; genus Otolemur; species Otolemur garnettii. The sequence goes on from NW_003852400.1 coordinate 624,448, forward strand.
CCTTTTTGGTTAGAAAGAGATTTTATTTTCATTTTCTCTGCAGTAACTTGAAAGTTTCCCTTAAGTTTCCTGTATTAATTGTCCTATATTCCAGAGAGTTCAATTGTGAAGAAGATGAGAAAAGCTGGATTAGGTGCACTTTTTTTTTAACCTTGTAATTGGATTTATTTGCTTTGGCTCATGAAACATCTTCAGACTCTATGTAAGATAATAATGAATGGCTCTCGGTGTTTTGAACCTTCTGCAATGAAACATAATATGATTATATATAATGCAACCAAGCTAATATCTTGAAACCAAATTTTTGCATCTTTAGAAACACACCTGAAAATATTCACTGTCTGACTTTTATTAACAGCGCTGGACATGAAACAAGTTATTAAAGACAATGTGGCATTTTCCTGGGGCAATTTTTCCACTTTTGTTCAGCTTTTCCATGGACAATAACAAAATAACATGAAAGTCACCAGAAAAGTAACTTCTGTTTGTGTGTCATGCTTTACAGTTTGCCCCGTCTAGTTTGATCCTCTCAACCATCCTCTGCAGTGAGAGCAGATCTTATTAGCCCCGTTTTAGGGGAGATTTAGAGAGACCGAGCAGTGTGCCCCTAGCTGCGCAGCCAGGACCACGCAGAACTGAACTGCCACCCCAGCATTAGGACCAGTGTCCTTTCCTAATGCTGTCTTGGCTCCATGTACTAGATGTTTGCTTTAATGATCAGACTATTTGGACTAAGCCTTTTAATAAGAAGGCTTTGGCAACAGCTGGTGTTAGGTAGATTAAAAATAAAATCAAAGACTGGTTGGAAAGTGGAATAATCAAGAGAGTGAGAGAGAAAGGAGCAAAGATACCAAAATAACTGAGTGTTGTTAAGGGAAGTGTGGAATCTGGGCAACTGATGTCTGAGCCTCATGCTGCCTTCTTTCCTTCCTTCAAAACAAGTCCCCCAGTGCTTCTTCCCCTTGTCCTTGGTTTCTCTGGGGAAATTTCTTGCCCCTTATGACCACAGGACCCTGTTGATTATGAATACGAGTCTAGGATACTTTTCCACGTGATAGTTCCATTCCCAGAGAATAAATGATCAAATAATTTCTATGGCCTAGATCTTATGTTTACTTGAGTTATATAGAGAATAATATTTAATTTCTGCTATTGAGTTACAGTCACTTGCCATGTCTTCCTTCTTTTTTGTTCTTAATTTTCTTACCCTTTAAACAACTGTACTCTTACAGTTTAATTCTACTATTTTGTCAACTCACTTTTCTTCAACTTCCCTGACTGTTCTCTGATTTTTATGGTTTCTTCCCAAATTTTCTGAAGAAAATTCATTATGAATACTATATTGTATAATGCTTAGTCTTACCCCAAGATTCAAATGGAAACTGGAATGCTTTTTAGGCCCTGGCCACAGTTAAAATACTTGCTACCATGTGATTGTATGAATGAGGCTATCAGAATATTCTCTTACCTGGCTCCTTCTGCGGCATTCAGAATGTCTTGATTGGTGGGAAGTCCTCATTTGCTACAGTTGTCTTTGGTACCAATAAACCACCCAAGCCAGCTCTGTTAATCCTGTTATATGTAATTTTTTTAATACTCAAAAATTAGGTGTATCTGTGTCTCACTGAATTCAATATATGTGTATGTGTAGATTTTTATAAATATATGTGGTTACTTTAAAGAATGACAAAGAGCCCATAATTCACAACACTCAGGCATCTCTGAGCGATGATTTAAAAAAGCCTAATGATTTTAAATGTTGCATAGTACACAAGGCTATAAAGTTATATGTAAATATTTCCCCCCAACTCCTTTTCTCCCCAAGATAAATGCTGGGATCAGTCTTTTGTATATCCTTCCTGAAATATTTCCTGTGCATTTACTGAGCAAAATCCATCTTTTAAATATAGTGTTTCTAGTTTAAACCAGTGTCTGACCCCTTTGTGGAATTAATTTAGTTGCTGAGCAAATATTTATAATGTTCTGTGTTAGGCATTGTTCTAGGCACTGGGGATAAAGCATGAACAAAACTGTCAGAAACCCTGCCTGGATTCCTATGTTCTGGTACATGAGACAACAAATAAGATAAATCAATAAAATACGTACTATGCTAGATGGTAATAAGTATTAAGAAGAAAAGTAAAGGAGAGGAAGGAGATAGGGAGTTGTATGTAGGTTGCCTTTTTGGCTAAGGCAGCAAGAGCAGACCTCACAGAGATGACAGAGCAATGCAGATACTTGGAACAGCGGTTTAGAACCCCAAGATCCCAGGAAAAGTCTTTTTCTTTTCTAAATGTCACAAGATAGTTTGTTTCTAGTAAGTCAGCCAAATGAAGAAAAGAAAGATTATATCAAATAATAATCCATTAATAACTATATACCACTTCACTCATAGAATATCCAAGTTCTCATTCACAATTATTCTGCAAAAAATGAGACCCAGATCAAGAATGAGAGTGCTCTCACCTACCTAAAGGAGATGCCATGGTAATCTAAGAACTCTGAGGAGGACACATGCCTTCTTCTCTGTTTTGGTTCTGAAGTTGCCAAGAATATTTTTTCTAGGTTAGTTGAAAAGACGGATGTACTTTCCTCCTTTTCCCACAAGGGCCATTTCCAGAATCTTCCCTTTGGTAGGAGGAGTAGCCCTTGCTACCACCTCCCTGGGGAGTGTGGGGCTGCACTTGAATGCAAAATCTCCTTTCTGTTTGGTGAAGGAATGCCTGTTTTTGTTTCTTGGTAATCAGAGCCTCAGGGCTTACCTTTGCCTGAAACCTGGTGTCTGACTATACTGGCCTTAGCCAAAGCCAAAAAACTGTTTTCAAAGTATAGTACTAAATTTTATACAAACAGGAATTAAAAGTCAGTGAGCATTTTTTTGGTTAATATGGACATATAAGTATATGACAACAGGCTTATAATTTGCTTCAAAAATGTTTTTGTGGACTAGACACTTGCACTCAATTCGGAATGCAAGTGACATTGTTGAATATGGAAGCCGTTGGCCTACTCAGATTTCCACACCCAGTTCCCTCCCTCCCTCCTCCCATGCCCCTGCCCCATTATGGAGCAAGGCAGAGAGGACTTCACTTTCCTCTCACCCACACTGTGACTCAGGAGGCCCCGTGAAAAGATGGGGGCACCTATGCTCAGAACTTCAGTAGAACCCTGGCTAGTCATTTGCAGCTTTGGAGAATAGTTTACTTGTTGGTTTAACTACCTCCAAATTTGGCATGTTTTGATGGTCTCTAAAATCATGTGAGAAGAGGCATTATTATTATTAACCAGGGAATGTGAAGGGAAGACTTTAAAGAAAAAGTATTCCCTTAGGGATTAAAGTAATTCAAATAAGAAACCACGGTTAGACATTGGAGAAATATGTGTTTAATAATTGAAAGCTGTGAAACTACTCACGTGCCACCCTCTGGATCAAGACGCTGACATTGGCTCTGGGTGATTGTGATAGCTTTTGTGTCAACTTTGCTCCCCTTCGCCTGTTCTCAGTATTGACTAAAGTCAAATTGTGTCACTCCTCTGCTCAAAATCCCTCAAGGGCTTGGCATTTCACTCAGACTGTAAGCCAGGGGCCTTGCCCTGGATGGCTTGGTGTCCTGACCCACCTGGGGCTTCATTGCCTGCCTTTCCCCCCTTGCTCGCTCCCTTCAGCCACCTGGCCTCCTTGCTATTCTCAAAGAGGCAAACAAACACCTACCCCAGGGCCTTTGCACTTGCCAGGAACCCTTGCCTTGCCTACAAAGTCCTTCCCCAGTGGCTCTCACACTCATGGTCCTCAAATCTCCACTCAAAGCCTATCTTGTAAAGAGGTTTTTCCCTGACCTTGGTATTAAAAATTGCAGCCCCATCCCATCTTTGCATGCCTGTCCTCTCACCATTCTTTATTTTTTCATCCTAAAATACTATATTTATTTTTACCTGCTATTTATCTTCACCTACTAGAATATAAGGTATGTGAGAACAGAGGTTTCTGCTTATTTCATTTACTGCTATCTCCAGCAACTGGAACAGTGCCTGGTATATAACAGGTACACAAAAACTATTTGCCAAATACATGAATGAATTGTGGAACTTTAAGTGGAAAAGAAAACTTAGTTCCTCTAAGAGCAGAGAAAGTCTGAGGATAACGCAATTTTAAAAATCGTTAAAATAAAGGCGATTGATGTAAACCCGTCTCCTGTCTACTGACAGGCATGTTTCCTGGGTGTGCTGGGTAGCTGATTTAGAAGCAAAGGCCCTGGACGGATGCCTTCAATGTCACGCTTAAATGCAATGATGCTGGGAATTGCTGTGAGAATAATGCCAAAAAAAAAAAGTAGATAGAAATGGAAATTGGTTGTTTTGCTACCAAAGTTAATGATTTTCAAAGCAAAAAAGAAAAAAAAAAAAAGAAAAAAGAAAAGGAAATGCATTAACAAAAACTTTGTGTCTCTTAAAATACAAACTTCATTTACATTCTGATCTGTCCAATTTTTCAAGCTCAGGAATCTGGGGTCAGAGGGCACTTGTATTAGCATAGACCTCGCTTTGTTAACTCACCTCTGACTAGACCTCTGAATCCCTTATTATGATAGACCCTCCAATGACAATAAAGCCAAGCTCTCATAACACTAGCAACATTTAGACAGCACTTAGGCGATCCTAAACAAATTGTCCCCAGAGACCTTAAGGGATAGGTCAGGATTATTAACCCCATTTTGTACACAGAAAGAAAGTAATTTGCCTAATGTCACCTGGTAAGCTATTAAGTCCATAATTTGATTGCTCTATTTATAAATTAATGGTTTGTTTAATTAAGGTCATGTTACATTAAAGACCACCTCTTTAAATGGGCAGCTTCATATTTGGACTTAATCATAGTATGAACCTGGAACTAAGAGTATTTAAGATTTCTATAAGACCAGCGTTTCGTGATCTTAAATTGGGAAACTGACTTAGAGAACTGAGTGGTCTGAGGATTCCAAAGTCCTTTTGGTACTGACCAGGATTAGGCCACTCCGCTCAGACATTACTGTGGAGAAATCTGTGATGGCAGACTCAGGTACGAATGGGGATCCTCCCAAGCCCTAGTTTAAATCCTGTTAGAATTTCTTTGTTTTTGTATTCAGAAACTTCCTTTTGGTTCAAGAATTCAGTATAACTAAGAGCCAGGGTCAAAATCCTCCTTGGGGGCTCCCAGGTACCAACTAATATTATGGTGAACGCAGGATAATCATGGAAGCTGTAGCAGGGTTATACTTGTAACTCACTCTATGTCATTTCTGTCGTGGTTCATTCTTTCTTCCTTCCAGATCAGTATTATGGAAAGACCTCAAAGATAGTTCAGTGAGCATGTCAAACACTGAGGAAGTTGTGAGGAAAAGTCAAAGCGAGGGGACTACTTGTAAGTTCATGTCTGTATCAAGAGGAGACAGGAAAACGAGAGGATCTAAAGAGAATTGAGAACCAAAATAGCTTTCCAACTTTGAAAAAAAAGAAATGTCCAATATTCATCTACATGCTTGAAAGTTTTTCAAAACCTCTTATTTCATCTTTATAATGAGATTTACTACCACCAACAACAAAACAATAAGAAATGCACAGCCAAGTTACGATTTTAATTTTTTTTAATTTTTCTTCCCTTCCTTTACCTTTCCTGAGTCGGACTCAGCATATTTTTATGCTTGTCTTTACATCTGATTTATTATTTGTAACATCTGCTGGAATATGAGCTACAGTGTTGATGGTAACAATTTAATAGGAAAGTTAAAGTTTGTTTTAAAGGTGAATTTATCACAAATTTTAAAAAGGTTTTGTACACAATTATGTGAAATTTGTTCAGACCAAACTCTACATTGGTAGGGCAATAAAATCACTAAGTCTTAAATCAAATCAGATTAAACTTTAAAATGAAGATCTTTGTGCAACTTAATGTCAAAGGTAATGGTAGTAAAGACCTCTTTGCAAAGGCCTTACTTCGTGGGACCCAAAAACACAAGAGGGCTTTGGCATGTTAAAATAAAATGGAGAGGGAACGCATCCTAGGGAACATTCCTCTGGCTATGTACATTGTGTTCTTGAGATAATTAAAGCAGAAAAATGAACTGACAGCTCTGAATTGTATAAATGACAATTTGGTGAAAAGATGCATCACACAAATTACATCGGTCAAGTCTATCCAACTTTTCTGAACTTGAAAGATAATCTGAAGTTGCACCGTGCTGTTCAGAGGTCAGATTAGCTCACGACAAGTGGATGAGAGATGTTTCCTACTCCTGTTTTTATCCCGAATTTGAAATGCACGGACGTGTTTGTCAACCTACTTATTGAATGTTTTTAAGTGTGCATAAATTAAAATAGTGAGCAACCTGAGTACATACAAAAGATGGAGTTAGTTTTTATTATTACCATTTATGTCTTTTCGTAGCAGATACTGTGCATGTCTGATCTTTTTTTCTCATTCAGAAGTATACATTTGCATTGATAACCATACTTTAAAGGAAGAAGTGTTGTATGTGTTCTTAATTCTTTATTCAAGTTTTTAAATATTAATCAAGTCAGTATAATAATTAGTTAAATTTCCCCTTGTTACCTTGTGTGTCAAGGAAACATGCCAAGTAATCATATTTTATAAAGTTTAATATAATTTATTTCTTTGATCAAATAGTTTCACCGTTGCTTTGCTTTTCAAATGTCATGGTAAGCAGTATTAATCCTGTATGTGCAACTTAATTTTCCAGTCTTACAAGTTCAGGTGACTCCATTTTAATCAAATTCAGCTTCATTAGTAGATAGTATAATAGAATCTTAAGATACTGTGTTTGATAAACATCAGAGAATTTAAAACATTATTTTGTATCTGATCATGATAATTCTCTGAAATATTAAATACTATTTTTCATTTGAAAGCTTCAAAATATTTCACTTACTTTTATAACTGTAAAGGAACTGTACAGTTCTTGCCTTCATTTTCAGTTGGTAGTTTTTAAATTGTTAGAGCAACAAAATTAGTATTATTTCTGACCAAATCATTTCTCTCCCACTCTTACCTTCCTTAAAATACATGAATGGCTTCCCATTGTCCATAACAATCTCAAAGCAATTTGGGGGGTGGGTGTGGTCAGGGACATGTGAAAACAAACTGTCCCTGACTGCCCCCCACATTGGTATGGGACTGTTTTAAGATAAAGACAAGAAGACCTATGGAGTTGTGAATGGCTGGGCCTCTGCCTACATCTCCTACTTCACTGAACCTCTCCCTTGGACCCCCTGCTTTGCTCCAGCCCCAGTGTCCTATTGCACCCTGTAGATTTCAGCTGAGTCATTATTTCCTGAGGAAAGGCTGACCTTGACTAAGCCAGTTCCCATCACCACACACCTCTGCCTTAACAACTTGCAAAGTTGGTATTTCAGATCCATTTCTGTGATGATTATTATGTTCAATGTCTGTCTCCTGCAGTTAAATATAAGCTTCATGATGGCAAGGAAGTATTTGGTCAGCAGACGCCTTCAGTGGTTTTTCACCATTGTATTTCTGGTACTCAGCAGAAAACTTGGCAAGTGATAAACTTAACAAATGTTGCATATATGAGAAGCTGTATAAATGTATAAATAAATGCTGCATGAAGAGATCGTTTTCTATTCTGTTCATTACTGTATCCTCAGTGTCTAGAACAGTGACTGGACCATAATAGTTGTTTATTAAATATTTGTTAAGTAAATTATTTTTTTTACTTCAATGACACAGAAAGTGTTGATGGAGAAGTGTAGGGTGTAAGTTGAATTTTTTCCTACAAATATTATATATACATTAACTTTTATAGTTAGAAGGAAATTTATAGCCATGTTTTTCTTTTTTGTTGTGATATTATATACATAACACAAAATTGGCTATTTTAACCATTTTCAAGTGTATAGGTCAGTGACATGAAGTATATTCATACTGTTGTGTGACTATCACCATATCTATCTTCAGAATGTTCTCATCATCTCAGATTGAAGCTCTATACCCATAAAGCCATCATGCTCATATTGCCATGGTTTTATATAACTTTTTTGTTTGAGAATCTTTTCTCTCCACTTTATGTGGAAGTTCAATGTGTAAAATACACATCTGCAAACATGAACTGCTTTTGCTTCTTGAATAGGGTTGGGAGCCTCAACTTTTCTTTGCTTCATTCTCTTTCTTGGTTGGTGGAAAGTGTGTCCTGAGACAAGGATGCCCAGGAGATATCAGGGTCCCTAGGGCCACACCGAGGTGCATCTGCCCCCCACGAATGGGCTTTCATCCCCTCAGTTCAGACCCAGAGGTCATCTTTGTTTCTTCCTCCTCCTCCTCACCTCCTGTACACATACAAATGCCTACACACAAGGAATATTCACGGTCACTCTTGCAAGACCAAGAACTGCTGAAGGCTTGGGACTATGTCCTACCTAACTAGATTCCCAAGCTCTGTCGTGTTTCCTGACAGAGTATGTATTCTACCTTGAGGAAGAGAAACATTCTTTACTTTACTTTATTCTGGGAAGGAAATTTGAAAGCCTCGCCAAGTCACATTTTTCACTGACCATCATTTCCCCGGAGACATTCTTTCCCCCTCTAGCCCATGACAACTTGCACCAGGACCCCTCGGGGAGGCCTATTAAGGAAAGTGGATTTCTAGGATTTCACCCTCCTGTATCTGCTGAATCAGATTCTCTTAGAAACTCTATTTTCAGTCTTCCCTATTTTCTTAGATACGGTGCTATTTTACATACCATCATGTAAATCCTTTTATATGTGTTTGTTTTGTACTTAGTAAACTTGAAAAACAGTTTCTCACTATCTGGTATATACAATTTTTAGAGCCCCGATATATTCATTGGCAATTGAACTAGACTCCATTAAGCTTTTTTTCCCCCTAGGTAAGGTAAACATTTTTACCTTGTTCTATTAAGGCTTGTTTAATACTCTTTAATTTTTTGCACTGCTTCTCTGAGTACACAAATATTTCAAAATTAAATCTCTTCCTTTTAGATATAAGACATAGAAAAAGGATCAGTGAAGACTAGATTTCATTCACAATTTCTATCATGTTGACAACATGTTGACTCAGATAGGGCAGAGCGAGCTGTCGTAACAAAACCCCACGTTGTGGAATCGGCACACAGTTGTAGTCCCTTCTCAGCTCAGGTGACAGTTCATTGTCAGCGATAGTGACCATGAGTGTGGAGAGAAGAATCTCTACCCTTCACGCATCAGGGACCCACACTGACAGAGGCCACGTGCCTTATGAGGTCCCACGGGCATTGACATCCAGCCAGAAGTGGAGAAATAGGAGGGAATGGAAATAGGAGGATGTTTGTCTCTTAAACATCCAGGCAAACAAGTAACACCTATAAGCTCCCTTATGTCTCATGGTCTCACCTAGATACAAGGAGAGCTAGAAGAGTGGACCCTGGACAGGACCCCTTTCCCCACAGGCACTCTACATGACAGAAGGGGACACGACTCTTTGGTGGACAGCTGGCCCTTACTGCATACTGAGCTAGATTTTATTTATAGTTACAACAGTTCCTCCTATGCCAGATGATATGTACCGTGCACCATTGTCTAGTCTGTTTTGTATGGCTATCACAGAGTACCACAAACTGGGTAATTTATAAAGAAAAGAAATTTGTTGGCTTGTGGTTCTGGAGCCAGGGAAGTCCAAGGTTGAGGGGAGAGCCTTCTTGCTGCTGTATCGTGCCGTGGCAGAAGCCAAAAGGATGAGAGAGGGCAAGCAAAAGTGCGCAAGAGCAGCTGGGCGCTGTGCCGGGAGCCTGTAGTCCCAGCTACGCAGGAGGCTGAGGCAACAGGATCTCTTGAGCCCATGAGGTTGAGGTTGCTGTGAGCTGTGACACCACGGGCTCTCTACCCAGGGTGACAGAGTAAGACTCTGTTTCAAAAAATAAAAAAAGAATGCGCAAGAGCAAGTGGAAGAGAGGGCTAAATCTGCCTTTGTAAAAAATCCACTCTCGCAACAACTAGCGCACTCCTGTGATAATGATATTTGTCCATCCTCCAGGGCTTTGCCTCCTAAAAGTCCTTTGAAGTGTTCTACCTCTCAACACTGTTGCATTAGATTACATTTCCACGTGTGAATGTTGGGGGACACATTCAAACCATAGCAACTAAGGTCCATAAAATGTTACAGTAATGTGTGTGACATGTTTGCCAGTGCACTGACAGCCAGGCAGTGTGTATCCACCATGCTCTACATCACTATAATTTGCTCACTACTGGATGTTTGCATCAGTCTGCAGGGTAACACATGAAGTGTCACTCGAAATAGTCTGAATCTTCTGTGAGTGATCAGTCTTCAATCTGTTTAATTTGATGGATGAAACAATCAGTGGATTCTTTTCTCTGAGAGGTAAAGGCTGATCCACAGTGGTTCACCTGCAAGTTTCCTGTCAGAATGGACCCTTTCTTGCTCCCACCTTGACTTTTAATAGGTCTATAACATGGTGTTGGTCCCAAGTTCTAACAATTTTAGTCTTGCAAAAGTAGGCTAAACTTGGTGCTAAACTTGGGGCCAGAATCGGGGCCCCATGCCCCCAGGACTGCAGCCAGTCAGATTGTCATAGAGGCAGGACCCTCAGGGTGCCCTGTGGTTGAGCTACTAGTTGGTGAACTGCTTTATTTCAGATCATACTCCCTGCTTTTTGGAATGTGTTTTGTTTCATAGGCTGCTGCAGTGGGAAAACTGGGTTTCAGGATGAGCTTGGCTTTTTGCCATGTCAAGCTGAATTAGGCTGCTGGATGACAAGACTACCCCAGAGAAACCAAAGATAAACGCCCATTTTAACAGGGTTGTTTGTTGATCCTTTTCTCTCCAGTTAATAAGTATGAATGGACCCCAAATCCAGGCCAAGGATCATGTCAAAGGCAGGAAGTTCAGAAAAAAGGAGTTTGGGGTTAGTCTACAACTTTGTTACCCATCAAGTTTTGTTAAGACCCAAGATTAAAAATAAGTTTGTTTAAAGGACCTCGGAAACTAAGAAGAAAGGAAGGTGGGAGAGGAATGAAGGATAAAACTTACCTATTGGGTACATGTGAAATTTACTAGGTGTGGAATATAAATGTCTTAACACAATAACTAAGAAAATGCCATGAAGGCTATGTTGACCGGTTTGATGAAAGCATTTCAGATTGTATATAAAACCAGCACATTGTACCCCATGACTGCATTAATCACAGCTATGATTTAATAAAACAAAACTTACCTATTGGGTATACCGTACACTATTCAGATGACAGGCACACTAATGGACCTGACCTCGGTATTAACCAGTTCATCCATGTAAAAAAACACTCATACCCCCTTAGTATTTTTAAATAAAAATTATTAAATAGTTTATAAATTACTATCATTTTATAGTGATAAAAGGGAAAACAATTTCGCATGCTGCCCAAATATATAACAGTATATAAATATATTGTATTAATACAAGCAGGTAAATAAATATGTTGTTACATGTAAAGTTTTCAAAATTAATGTGGGACATTTCCTGGGTGAGGACTGAAATATAACTAGGACTTTAGCTTATAAATGCAAGCAATGTAACCTAATGTTATGTCCCCTCATATTAACTGGAAAAAAAGTTGATGTTCTGAAAAATATGTCTTAGCTTTATTGACTTTAAAGACTATGGACAAAATAATCGTTACAGTTGAAACAGAATTGGCTGGAAGGGGGTCAGCGTTTGATCTTTCAATGTAATTTACCCTTTGCTGGATTGTGGTGGAGGCCAGTTTTAAAATCAGCATCACAAGAACGAAAAAGGGAACATTTCTAATATCTTCACCATTGTGCCAGAAAAGCATAAAGCAAATGAGATTTTTGCATGCTGATATATTTTACCTAATGGTGTTATAAAAGCACAATTTTCAGTTGTATTGAATGTTATGGACTCTCATTTTAAAAACAAACCAAAACAAAAATAAATCCTGCAAAAAAATTCTGCCAATTAATTGTGATTTACTTCGAAGCAGTTAGGAAATTTATTACTTTATTTCTCCATGAATGACTAAGGTGAGTATTCACGTTCCTGAATTATTGAATTTTTTATATTACACTTATATGCCATGGAATTACTTTTATTGTGACTGGTTCATTATGCGTACTTTGGGTTTCTTACATTTTTCACCTACACGTCATTCATCTTTTCTGAAGGCTACCTTTAAAATACATTAGCTCTCATCTTGACCTTTTGACTTAGGACTGATGTTATTTAATAGGATAAGTTGATTGTATTTTGGTTAAAAAAATAAATTGTTAACTTGGTTATTGGAAAAACAGCAATGATGTATTACCCTCTTCTGTCCACATAAATGCGTTTCAGAGTGTGGAAAGCCCATTGACACAATGTCAAAACAAGAGTAATGAATGTAACAAAAATTCCATAGAAATATTTGGCATAATTGCTGACATGGTAATGCATTTAATACACAGTCTTTTGGTGGTCCTCGCAAAAGCTTAAGGGCTTAAATCACCACAAAGAGGTTAAAAGTGTAGTGGTGAGCCTGGCATGGTAGCCCGTGCCTGTCATCCCAGCATCTTAAAGGGCTGAGGCAGAATGATCACTTGAGCTTAGAAGTTTGAGTCCGCCCGGGGCAATGTAGCAAGATTTCATATCTACTAAAATTTTAAAAATTAAAGTATGTGACCATGCTCTATCAGTAATATACATAAGCAACAAGGAATTAATTTTTCCATATAATTCCACGGAACTATACCTATGCAAAATTACATATATTTTCTTTTCGGAGACTTTTGTCCTGAATTGAATTAGGCTAAAAACGAATTTGAATGTATGTTCAATAGCATATTCTTTCACACTCTACTCTGTAGCATTTTCATACCTGCTGCATTTGTGAAACATTACTAATGAACAGTATGTTTGGCAGAGAGGCGTGGAAATGAGGGTGCAGTACAGTCAGGGACTATGGGCTGCGTGTAGGTTATTTGAGAACTGTTTTGCTTGTCTGTTGTGTCAAATATCATGGAAAGTGCGCGCAGACCTTTTCTTTTGCTTATCAGCTTTCGTTAGTGCTTGATGCAGTGTTTAATGTGTGGCCCACAACATCTCTTACTCTTCTCATGTGCAGCAGAAAAGAAAAAAGGGTTGGACACGCCTGCATGGTACGTGGGAGGTGGTGGTCATACTGAGAGTGTCAGCTGAGGGCTGCAGGGACGCACAGTGACAGCTGCAGTGCCTTCCTCATTTGTCTCCTTCTGCATCTTTTGACCTTGAGGCCACCTTCCTCCCCTCCTGAGCTTTTTATTTCTTGGCTTTCTCCATGTCTCTCTCTTGGTCTGGCCATTCTTTCTGGCAGCTTCCTTTTCTGCTGCCTTCCTCTAAAATCTCAGTGGCATCCTCACCCCACGTTGATCCTTGTCTTCTCTTAAGAGCCACAGAATGAAGTAGAAAAGTCACCGCCTTTGGATTCAGACAGAAGTGGTTTTGTAGTCTGTCTTGCTGGCTGTGTGACTAGCATCGTTTCCTTGACCTTTCTTTGCTTAGTTTGTGCCTGTGTATGAAAGAGAAATACTCCTCTCATAGAATTGGTGTGTCACCTGCTCACCATATACAGAGTCTGGGACATAACAGTAGCTCATTAAATGTTAGTTCTCTTATCCTAGGTAAAAATTATAATGGTTTCCTTGACACATCTTTAATTAACTCCCCCATATTTAGCTGTATAGTACATTTCAAATTTCTGTTGATTTTACTGTACACCAGAATTTATTTTAGAAGCAACTTTAAGAAGAAGAAACAGGCTACCCTTTTGAGTTGACTGTCTGCCTTAACTGACATGATTATTTGGAGATGAAAGATTGTGATGTGTTTTAGATGATAGACCCCTTTATGCTCTGCCTGTGAAGTCCCCAAAAGAGACACCTATAGTGGGAGCATTGACAAAGCAAGACAAGGTGAAAATCTATCATTAGCTAGTGCATTGGTCTTAAATCCTAACATAGAGCTCTTTTAGCAACTGGGAGAGCTAACAGGATCCTTTAGCCTCTGCCAGGCTGGTTTAAATGGCCTGGAAGCAAGGTACTCCATTAGGCAGGATCTGATGCCCTTGATCCCAAACCAGTGTCAGATATTAACACCACAATGTACAGGTGAAGATAGATCCAAAACAAACTCCGGTAACAGAGAAAGGACCCAGAGGGAAGGGTTTCCTTGACATTGAGTACTAGACTGGGCCAACCCACCTGTCTCAGGTACTGGGCAGGGCCAGAAGCACTAAGCTGAGCTGCCCTGGGGTGAGAAGATGAAAAGAGAGAGGGCTGGGTGGAGAAGTGAGAAACAAGACCATATTCACATACTGACATCACAGAGTTCCCCCTCTGAGATTGCACTCATATGTTAGTACAACTGTGTATCACAAAATTATTTTATTAATAAAATTGAAAGATGTGCAATAATTTCAGATATCATGGCCTTGTTGATGTTCTTAACCTTAAATCATTTCTATACGTGTATCATAATTCATCTTGAGGGAGAGTCAAGTGTGTACCTATTACAAGTAGACGTAGGAAGTAGGCAGAGGTTACTGGTAGAAGCCAAGAATCTGGTATGCTGGCTGCTGAAACCATGCTGGCTGCTAAAGACCCTCCATTTCCACTGTCTAGCCTCCTTTAATTACTCACACCAAAATTGCCTAAAACATTCAGTGGTCCATGTCATTCTCAAGGGAGAGTCCAGACCCATCGATTGGTGCTCTTTGCACCCTGGCTCCAAGTGACCAGCAGAGCCCTGCTTCTTGCCACACTCCCTTTGCCGCCATTGACACTGGCTGTGGCCTCATGCTCTGCCAGTGGGCCCACTTTCCCATTGCCGTTCCTTTGTCCTGCCCTTCCTTCTGCCCTGAATGCCCTTCCTACCCACCTGAAGGTTCAATTCAGTTGTTATCTTCTGTGGAAAGCCTTGCTTGATGCTTATAGAATTAATTATTCCTTCTTCTGTGGTCTCACAATCTTCATAAATACTGCATTTTACAGCAATTAATTGTGGTAGTTGTGAATGGTTTTCCCATCAGCATGTGGACTGGGATCTCTGAGGGTAGGAAGCATGACATATTTATATTTTATTCTTTATTCCTTATTTACATATATCCAGTGAATTGACAGACACATATTAAATACTCAGCATAAGTTTGTTGAATTGAATCACTATTACAGACATAGTTTCAAATTCCTATAGACTTCTACAGACCTCTAAAAGGTTTTTCTTTAAATAGGAAATGAATCTTTATTACTATGAAATTGGTTTCAATTCCAAGGAAAAATCACTAACCTCCACAATATTAATATTTTTTTTCAGATAAAATATCATTGCACTGGGTGTAGTAAAAATCTGTTGAGGATGGCTTTATGTGCAACTAAGGTTTTTTGCTATTTAATGCAGAAAAATTTTTATAACATACATAAACTGAAACAGCTGAAATTATTGCACATCTTTGTATTTTATTAATGGAATAATTTTGCAATTCATAGTTGTTCTAATATTTGAGTGCAATTTGGAATTCCTGAATTAACACTTGTTTCTCTTCTCTGAAAGGTTTTTCAGAGGTTGACAGTATGATTTCTGTTTCCAAAAATTCAAAGTTCAAAAAGACACAAATCCTCCCTTAGAAAATGTTGGGTGCTACTGAATTGGTTTTCTGAAAATGAAACTTAATTTACTCAGCTGTGATTGTTCTACTCTCATCCATGCTGTCTTTTCTGGCGAATTCTCAGCTGGAATATTTGCAAAGGAAATATTGAGGCCAAGGGTGGAGAGTTGGAGATTGTAGGGCCAGGAGCTGTGTGTAGTAGGCCTGTGCATAGCCCCAGAGGGACTTTCTCCTCAGATCTTGGCTGTTCCCATTCTCTCTCAGGACCCTCATTGAACCCTTAGGGCCTTTCAAATATAGTACAAACAATTCCTATGCTGCTAAACAATTTAAATAATAATAAGCCCACAGTAAGAAAGTATTTCATCCACACTGTATACTGTGTATCCAGTGGGTGCCAAAAAATTTATATACATTCTAAGAAAGTAAAAGACTATATTAAAGTTGTAATACTCAATATATACTGAGAACATTTGTTATTCTGTATATGGTATCTTGTATCTCTTGTAATTATGGAAGACAAATGTCACTTGAGTATTGCAATTTTAATACAGATTTTTTTTCTTTCTTAAAAATATGTATACATTTTTGGCACCCTCTGTATATACTTATATGCATATATTATACACAGACACACACACACACCACAAAGCCCTCTATTCTCCTAACCTAAAAAGAAGGATCAGACATGATTAGGCTGGGATCCATTAATGGGATGTCCACCAGAGTTCTGGTCACCTCTCTGCTGTCATTTTTGATTGAAGCCAGCAGAGATATGTTTTGGCAAATCTATTCATAATTTGTCCTCCTTGCAGGGCTCTCTGTGTAATTGTGTTTCCCATCAGGGAGTCAGTTGGAGTTCATGTATTGACAATCTGCTGTGATTGATGACAACCAATGTCTTGTTAACATGTCCCCCCCACTCTTCAACCCACAGAGCAATGCTAGGAAGACACTTGGCTTAAAGAATTAAAAGGAAGAACAACTTCTTCATATAAGAAGACCTGCAAAGGTACGAGTTTGTCTTCATAAAATGTTTAAATTAATAAAGAAGGAAATTATACCATAAAATAATGTGATTATATATTATTGCCATATATAATACTTTTCAATCCAGAAAGTATGATAAAAGAAAGAGGAATATAGATACAAAAACATTAATCTTACTACTGTCAAAGAGGATAGATCAAATACACAGAGAAGAAAACCAGTGTTCATGTCCATTCATACTAATAAAATTATTGTTTTACTAAATCATCAAGTCCAGAAAATAGATAGCAGAGTAAAAGTACTGCAAACTAAAGATGAAAAGTTATAGGGAATCATTTACCAAAAAAAGAATCTTCTTTTTGATTCAATCTTATATAAAAATTCTCTTGAATTCGTTAGTGAATTTTCATGTTTCACGATGAACTCGAAAAGATAAAAAAGTCTGTTTTGAGAGTTTCGATATTACTTTGAAATGTGCTTTCTGCTTTGTAAATCCTTCCCCCCTTCATAGTTCCCACCCTCCCTGCTAACCCTGTTCTTATTTCTGTCATCAGAATTATCAGCTCTAGAACAGATCCTGCCAGGATCTGAAAGGCCATGTATTATAGTACTGAACTTGATGAAAAATATCTTACTTGGAGATCTGGAACACAGTTCAGAGAACTGTATCTCAACCAAGAATAGCTTTCTTAAATTATAAAAGCCTGATTGTTGAGACATTTAGTCCTTTGCCTCATAGGTTTCATTTAACAAATAAAGAAACTTTCATGGACTTTAAGAAAAGAAGATTGTATGCAAGATTTTGAGGTAGTAAAATCCTTTGCATGGGTTGCCCCTTGTCCTGAAGAATTCTTAGACTGATCCATTGAGATGTCATTTTGTAATAAAGAGGAAATGATTCATGCTTCAGCTGAATTTGCTTCCATTGTGTTGTATTGAAACTGACTTCACAGAACTAGTTCTTACAGTGTTTCATAATACCATCAGAAGTCCCCAAGCCAGTATCCTGGAAACGAAGAACGTTGCTTTGTAAATCAAATAGCACATATTTTGTTCTGTATGAAGAGTCCTTGAAAAGTGAAAATTAGCAAAAATTGGGCAAAATTGTTAAGTTAGGTAGTTATGTTGAATACCAGAAAAGGCTTAATTTTGTGTAAATATCTTTTTTTTTTTTTTTGGTGATAAGATAGGACTTTTATTAGAAGTTAGAAAGGAGTACAGAAGAAGTAAAAAGCACCAGCATAAATATCTCTTTTAACAGAGAGCTGTCTTGGTTAATGATTCCATGGTTAATGTAAAATGATTTATAAAGTTTCGATGTACCCCTCCTCCCTCTTCAAATGTCCGTATTTCTTTTTTTTTTTTTTTTTTGAGACGGAGCCTCAAGCTATCCCCCTGGGTAGGGTGCCGTGGCATCACACTCACAGCAACCTCCAACTCCTGGGCTCAAGCGAGTCTCCTGCCTCAGCCTCCCAAGTAGCTGGGACTACAGGCGCCCACCACAACACCTGGCCATTTTTTGATTGCAGCCATCATTGTTGTTTGGCAGGCCCAGGCTGGGGATTCGAACCCGCCACCTTAGGTGTATGTGGCTGGTGCCTTAGCCACTTGAGCCACAGGCGCCGAGCCCAAGTGTCCATATTTCAAAAAATGAAGAACACCTGCAGGGTAAAGCGACATGACAATAAGACTCCGTCCATTCTAACATGGCCACGGAGTATGTATATACCAGAATGCCATTGTTAAAAGAGGAAGTAGTAGTAATAATGTTAAGGACTGTAGCTTACCAATAAAATATGGGTACCAGCAGTGAGGTTGGCATGTTCTTCTTTGAATAATATAGTGCATGATACCTATGAGAGGTAGAAAGACGTTGAGGGCAGAAGCTTGTTTGTCAAAATTGTGGAAGACAAGGCAAGCAAAGGAACCATCTCAGGGACCTTGGTGTCCCATGTCCCATGGCAGCGACTGGGCCCCACAGCAGGTGCCTTCTAGACACTCTCAGGTGGTTCAAAGGGAGTTTTCCTGGCCGGATGCATTATTTTCTGTTTATTTCACTACATGAAAGATATTTGATTTTAAACCTCTGTCTTCTAGAGCAGGAAGTGAAGAGGTTCAATTCTACCTTTATCAATACAGACTTCCTGAACTTTTTAGCTTGCTTTTTCAGTGGCTCAAGGGAACTTTTAGTTGTTAGGTGCCATTACAGCCTCTAAAATATCTCCTTTTATCCTTGTGAATGGTTTAATCTGGTCAAAACTAAACACTAAGTGTATTCCCCATTTCTTACCCTCAGTTCACAAAGACTGGCTGAAACATCTCGAAATTCTAAAGCCCACTTGTATTCACAGTGTCCCCAAGCTATTCAAATATTTGGTCTCTGACATTAGAATAAATACTTTTTTTGTAGCTACTTAAGAGTTTTCAGTAGTCTTTCCCACATTCTCTAGTGTACAGTGGTGTTTGAAAGATGAGCGGCCAGAATTCCCATGCATGTCCCACATTCCTTCTCTTTGGGAAGCGCTAACTCCACCAGTGTCCAGTGTCACACCTAAAAGCTATGCTTACATTTGTCATTAACCCTATTGTGTAAATTCTCTCTGTGGGAAATATGCCTTCTACCTGGGTTGAAAACCTTCTGCTAAAATGCAGGACTGCTAACTGGTGGCATTTCAGTAACAACCATGGTGAGGCCAGAGGATAGAGTGGTGTGTGAGTGGTTTTCTGCTCTGGCTACATGAGTGTAAATTTGGTACTGGTAGTAACATGATGACTACATAGTAAAATAATGCTCATACTACACCTTAATGCAAGTCCCCCTTTGGCAAGCTCTGTAGAAAGAAAAATCTAACAGGCTGTTGAAGTTCCTTACCGATTGCTTGGATTGATGACTTGAAAGTTGTTCTTTCCCTTGGACTAAGTACTATGCTGTTAAAGTTATATATACATCTCAGGAGGGTGGTAATTGTACTCTGAACAGATAACAGTGAAATCTATAAGGTAAAAAGACTTTATCTTATAAATCAGTTGATGTTTAAGTGTGAACCAACATCATATTACAAAAGCCCAAATACTAATACCATTTTAAATGCTGTATCACAGTCAAGAGACCTATCAAAATTTTGCCCTACAGGATCATTTTAAAGCTAAGTTTTATCTTGAATTGCTTAATACCTGTCAAATCCAGAAGACACACAGATTGCCCACGAAACTCAAGATGAAAAGCTCTGGGAAGCCTAAAACTTAAAAACCATAACAAGGATCTAAATTTAAGTAAAGGATATTCACCTCTTAATTGTTTTATACCAGTTAAGTCTGAGTCGGTAGTTAGTCATCTGGAAAAATTGAACAATCCTCTCATATTTATTAGCTTCCTCCCTCTTTATGTGATGTGATCACGAGGGCATGCTTCAGATTTCAACTTAGTGACAACATCTCTTCAAACATTAGCATACTTGGACAGTTCTTCTTTCGTGATTGTGGCAAATTTCTTCACTCACCACCGAAGCATAGCCTTCTTGGAAGCCGAATGACCGTGCCATGAGGAACATTCTGTTCTTCCTCCCCAGGGGACCGCCCAACCTTCCATTTCTGTGTTGGATCTGAGCTACTCCCTGTATCCCGGGGTCAGATGGAAGCGTATTAGGATCTCGTGTACAGCGTTTCTGTAGAGAGATCAAATCATAAAACATTTCCTGATACTTATCTCTGAGTTATAATGGCATTATGAGGTACCTGTATGGATGAAGCTCTTTCTGCCCCTTGTACCCTGTCCTCATTATTCTCATGGGACACAATCATTTTTCTCCGGACAGCTCACTCTGTTCCCACCTCCTACTCCCACTACTCTGGGATGCTTGCTTTGGTAGCTATTCCTGAAGGCTCAGAAAGAGCAATTGAAAAATATCTTTAAAAAAAAAAATTCATCAACATTCTCTCTTGGGAGATAGTCAGGTGGAGGATGATGCAATGGTGACCGATTGATGAGAAAGGTGGCATTATATTTCTGTGGCAGCAATAATTGCTGCTTATACTCAGTAGTGGGGATCTTGTTCTTTCTGGGGCAGGCTTCCTCTCCTCCCACTATATTCTAGTGGGGAGAAATATTGCTTTGAAACTGGAGAGAAAAAATTGCTTGAGTCACTCCAGTACAGGAGATGTGTGGCAACTTAGCTTCATACACTGCTGATGCTGTGACCTTTGCAGAGAGCTCTGTGCATATACTTCCTGGATTAGATTTATCTTCCCTGCTGTACTTTTGGCTTGTCGTTTTAAACTATTTTCTAGAGTGGCTAGAATTGGAGCTGGTGATAAGACTAGATTAGTAGACCATGGATTTTAATTTTGAGGTTCACTGAAATGACTAAAACAGTGTCACCAGGCAAAGAAGGAGTGCACTGCCCTGTGTTCCTAGTTTCTAGCAAGTACAGCCTCTGTTAAAATAACTCTCCCTTCTGAGACGAAGCTCATTCCAAATGATAGTTACAAATGGCATCCCTTATTTATTTAAAATTAGGACCTTTATATTCATCGATCTGATCATCAAAATCATTGCTTATTAAATGGTAAATATGGTAAATTATAGGTATATATTTTATCTCAATAAAAATATAAATTGAAAAAAATCACTTATTGAACCTTAATTGTGCACCGTGACCCACGTGGAGACTCGTGTATGGCTAGTGAGGAGTGAGACGCACAGCAGGAATGCTGGAAAGCCTGGTGTGCTCAGCCCACATACATTCTGTGTCCACAAATGCAGACATGTGTGCCAGGTGCCGTGAGTGTTGTATCATGTCCCTTCCTTCCAGCATCTGGACATTTCATCCCTGGTTGCTTTTGGAGGGAGTCAAATCCTGACAGGAGGGTTATCTAGGGAACTACCCAGGAGGAAAATGCAACCCAGAGTGGCGCAGGAGGCCAGGACCAGGCCCCTGCTGGTACTGCAGTATGTTGCTGTCACAACTGACTGCGTACACAAATAGATGCTTGATTCTTTTTTCCCCTTTGCTTTGTTTTGTTTTATTTTGTCTTTCACCACAGCATTCATTTTATAAGTCAGAGGCAAAAAAAATTAAAAAAAAAATCTCTTGGACACACTCAAGTTTTCATATCTGCAGAAGGCATTTCTACAGCTTCTGTCAGCCTTAGCTGGCCTGTAAAGATTCTTTGTTTCTGGTTGACTGTCACAGAAAGCAAGTTCATAAACTACCCAAATACAGGGGAGAATGATTCCTATTGAAAGAGTCGAGTAGGATATGGTGCATGGAGCCAGTCCTGAAAAGGGTTTTGTTTCTTGCAGCATGGTGGAAATTCCCATTCAGATTTCTGCTCTGTGTTCTTCAGCACGCTACGGTGAGACAATGGGCATGCCAGCCCGGCACATGTTGATTAATGCATTCCTCGGGCGTGTTGATTAATGTGTTCCTGGGATGCCTCCTGATGCCGCCGCTGCACCTGAGGTGTGTCTGCTGTGCTGCAGCTTCACTCACAGGGGTGGACCTTCTGCATGTGTGTTTTATACTGGTACCTTTAGATGATAAATAAAAACACAGATCTGGCAGACTTTTTATAGAAATATTCTCTGGCTTGGCACCCATAGCTCAGTGGTTAGGGTGCTGGCCACATACACCAAGGCAGGCGGTCTCAAACCTGGCCCAGGCCTGCTAAACAACAATAACAACTGCACAGAAAAATAGCTGGATGTTGTGGTGGGCACCCTTAGTCCCAGCTACGTGGGACAGTGAGGCAAGAGAATCACTTAAGCCTAAGAGTTTCAGGTTGCTGTGAGCTGTGACACCATTGCACTCTACTGAGGGCAACATAGACTCTGTCTCCAAAAAAGAAAAAAAAAGAAGTATTCTTCTCTCATAAAAATGCTCTCCACTGTAATCGAGGGAGGACACTATAAGTGATGAAGTTCATAGGAGGACCCCTACAAATAAGCAGAAATGCTTGGTGGTCTCTGTCAGTGCTCTGCATGGTCCTGCCCTGAGTTTCGTTTCTGTTCTTTTCAAAATTTTTGTAAAGAGAAAAAGCTAAAAATACTTACAGTGTGCAGTTGGCACTTGAATAATACAGGAGGAGATGTGCAAATGGATTGCCCCCTGGTCCCTTAGTGAACATGGCATCTCAGTGGGACACCCACTCTTCTGTCTTCCAGGAGGCGAGGGTCCCTTCAGGCCACCCTGGACAAATCCATTTCCACTCTGCTTCCTTTGGCGTTATGACTTTTCTTGCTATATTCTGAACTCCCACATATTTTTTTCATGGCTTATTTCTAAAAGGGCTCATCTCCATGTGGTTTTGCCTGGCTAATGGTTTGAAAAAGAGGAGTGTTTGAGAATTTTTTCATTTGCTCGTTTAGTATCTTTTATTTGTTATTTGAGACATAAGAATTCTGCTCCTTAAAAAATTTTATGACCATTTAATTACCAGCAATAAGAAAAAAATTATCAGAAAGCCATTTTCTAAAATGGTGAAAGTGGGTCCAGGTGTAAAAGAAAAGGCCCAGCACTGCTGGGGGGATGATGGTGCCCGCTGTGCCTGAGGACTTCAACTCTCGTATTTTAACAGAGGAAAACTTCCCTGCTATCTAGAAAAACTATTGTAACACTGGGAAAAATCAAAGCAAAGAATTTTATCCAGAATAAAAGGGAATTTTTCTGCAGTAGAGAATCAGTGTATGAAAGTGTTATATGGAGAAGTAGTAAAGTCACCAATGTTTATCTCGTTTAAATTTTGTCATAAAATTAATGACGAAGGATGAGATTCTGATATTTTTCAGAATAAAATTTAATAGGATTCTTTATCCTTTTTAGACTTACCAGTGGCAAGACTATTCAAAGATCTCCTTGGGAGGTTCATAGATACATTGCTTACATAACTTCTGTTATTTTATTAATAATATTTAACCCCAACCTTACTGTTATTTTATTTTTGTATAAATTTAAGGGTACAAGTACAGTTTTGCTACATGGATATATTGCAATATCCATGCAGGGGTGACATCTGGTCTTTCGGCATGTCACTGAATAGTGTACATTATACACATTAAGTCATTTTTCATCCCTCACCCCCCCCCTTACACCCACAGGCCCGCCCTTCCAAGTCTCTGGTGTCTATTGTTACACACTCTATGAGTACTGTGTGTGTTATTTTTAAATGTTTAGTTATGCCTGTCTCACAAAAAATATTCATGGAAAATGAAAAAAAGGAAACACTACATTGAAGCACTACTTCAATACTACTATTTGCATACATAAATTTCATTTTAGGAACTTGAGGTATACTGAATATGTATTTAAATCCTTGCAATACATATTTAATGTGGAAGAGATATTTGGAAAAACTAATCTTATTTGAAACATTAGTTCTCAGAGAACCTTTAATTATTCAAAGAGAAATGAGCCAAATCACTATCTAAGAGGGAGTTCACATTCGTAATTAGACATGCATTTTCTCGATTTGCTTGAATTCGACCAGAATTGAAGGGGCAAACAAAGAGAAGCCGTGAACATGATTAATCCATTTTTCTGCAGAGCTTTTGATACTGTACTGAATAAAGCCTGCTGACAGAAGCCGTTAGCCTGGGGAAGGACAGGCCGTAGGGACAGGTTATAAAAGGGGAGCATGGAAAGCAGCCTGGGGAGAATGGTTTCTGCAAGTTTTTATTTATTTATTTTTGTCAAAAAGCACAGAGAGGAGGTAATGTAGTTTCCTAAATGGCTTTGTTCCCTGGGGCAAAAAAGCTGAGAAGAAATGGGTTAAATATAACTAGACAGAAGTACTATTAAGAATAGAGTATGAATGTTTTTATCACAACAAATAAGTAAGCAAGGAGATGGTTATGTTAGTTAGATGTAAGCATTCCACATTGTATATCAATTCAGCACGTTGTACCCCATAAATGCATTAATGTGCATAGTTATGATTTAATAAAGAATTTTAAAAAATAAGTGATTCAATGACCCGGAAATATATCTAAGTTCCAAGTGTCCTGTAAAATATTTCCTCCTTAGGTAACACTGCCCTCTTACAGAGAAGGGAGCCAGGGATACCTTTCAGTACAAAAGTCTTCAAATTCATTTGGTTCGCTAAATAATAAATTATTTGACTCATTTATTTCTGAAGACACTTGAAAGGCTTTCTTGCCATAGACTAGAAGGAAAAATAAAAGTATTCCACCAGGCCTAGAAGTCAGCCCTCAGGAAAAGTTCCTGAATTTTCTCCCTGGGTCTTCTCACATGCTGCTGCTGGTTGTTGATTACCCAAAGTGAGTTTATAGTACATTGATAGAAATTTTCATTTTCCTGAAAGAAAGCATTTGAACACCAGAATTTTTCTTCAGTGGATTAACCCCCAAGTTCAGTGAGGAAGTCCATTTCAAATACCTACGTAAGAATGGACTTCTTGATTCTACTAAAATTTTTTTTATTACTGAAATGTATCTGCCTTGATCAAGTAAGTGATCCAATAATTGGGGCATGGAAAGAAGTTTGTAAGAAATTATAAACAATTGAAAGAGTTTTCTTTTTTATAAAATAGATTCCCTTCATCTGTGGGTCAAAAGTGTTACACATTCCTCACAAATAGCGTGCTCAATAGTCAGTGAATGATTGGTGGAAACCTTGCCTATAGTTGAACCTAGAATCTCACCATCTTTTTGACTAAAAAATCAAAGTTTATTCTGAAGTTATTTCAGTTTCATTAATACAAATAAAATACTTATGTAAGCTACATGTAACACCCGTATTGTGGCCATTTTCATTAATAAATGTCAGTCGCCTCTTATATACAGGGAATTGTGAAAAGTTCTAAGCATGTTAAAAGAGCCAGATGTGGTGCTTGCACTTCAGGGACTCACACTCTGTATATATGTGTAATAAATGTATAAATTGGCCATTCATATGCATAGCTATATACTAAGTATGTACATAAAAAGAAAGCTCACATGGTGTCCTTCCCTATGTGCTCGGTGCAATAATAATGAAGCATTCCCATCAATAAAGCTAAAAATAGTATTGATAAAAAATATAAAAAATAGATCAAAGTAGTTTAGAAAAACTAAAAAGAGTAGCTATTACAGTGCAGAATATCATAAAGTCTTGAGCAGAGAGGAAGATAAACATGGTATTGGCATGACAAAAGAGAAAATAAGGCAACTTTAAGTAGGAAGTAGACCTAACAAGTGTTAGAAAATAACTTTAAAGAGATGTCTGTTCCTTCCTTTCCTTTTCTTATGAATGAATAAACATTTATGCATGCATTAGCACATGACCTACTATGTGTCAGAAATCCTCAAAAAGTAGCAAGTAAGCTGTATATGGCATAAAAACAGCACAACGATTGCAATATGGTGCAGGGGTATCCAACCGGTGACCTGTGGGCCACATACAGATTATTTGGAGATGGTTTTGCTTCCCTGTGGTGTGGCATATCATGAAAAGTATGCCCAGATCTTTTTGCTCACCAGCTTTTGGTAGTGTTTGTATATTTAATGTGTAACCCAAGACAACTCTTATTCTTACAATGTATGGCAGAAAATAAGAAGGTTGGACACTCCTGATAGTCTAAAAAATGTCCAAATAATATATAATTATGTGTGTATACATATATATATATATACATACATGTAAAAGTGTAACGATATAAAGGTAAAAGTGATAACTGCATGGTAGCATCAGGAAAATCCTTGAGAATCACCATCTAATGTGGGTGGGCATCTTCCAATCAGTCATGGAGACGGAGGTCCAGTAGGTATTGCTGAAGTGAAGCAGTGGACATACTTAGAGTGCCTTAGTGTGACTAAAGGTGGAGAAATTGGAGGTGCTGTGAAAACAGGTTGATGAGGTCATTGGGTCCAGGAGTCTGGGATAGGTTATGAGATTCCACTTAAGGATTTTAAGCATGGGAGTTCTGTGGTCAGATCCGAGTTCAGAACAAGCAACCTGGCAGCAGCTATACGTAGGCTAGATTGGAGTATGGATGAAATTGCGAGCTGGAAACCAGTAGAAGGCTACATAGAAAAACCCTGAGCCAAGGTCCTGGAAGAGGGGATGCAGAGAGACAGTGCACAACATATTTTCTAGTTGAGAAGGAAGAATGAGGACGAGGAAGGCCTGACCTCTGCCTATAGATACTAAATAGGTGGTGGAACTACTGACCTGAATAGAAAATGCAGCAGAAAGGCTGCCTCAGAGGAAGATATTAGTTCTATCACAAATGGATTGAGTTTAAAATATCTTTCTGTGAATATATGAAGTTTGACTTGCACTGTTATGAACTCATCAAGTTCTTGAGATATGTCCCCAACATTGTTTTGAGAAGGTGAACGAGGCATCAATATTTTAGGAAAATTTGATGGAATAACATAGAAGATGAGGAAAGCAGTTGGGTAATTATGGCTATGGAAGATGCATTTGTATTGAGATCCCCAAACTAGGGTGGAGGTTGCGGGAATGGTAGGCAGAGAAGTTCGGAGTCAAGCAAGTTGCTCCTGGAGGATAGTCTCTCCTTGCCTCTTGTCATTTTATTTAAATTTACCCAGAATTTTTGTCATATTGTTCTGTGAATATAATCTTAAATGAGACATCTTTGCTTTCTGGAACTCAAGGAATTGAGTTGGCAGCAGTTTGTTCTGAGAATTAGTGCACGTTTTGAAGAATGGGAGGGTGGTTTCTTGAAGACCCCATGTGAGGAGAATTAATGCCATCAATCAGCTGTTAGAGAACTGGTTGTAGAAATCAAAAGGTCAAAAACTCTTATTAACTGAGAGACCCAGAAAGTATACAATTCAGACTGAAATGATTTTCTCAAAGAATGATCTGAATAAGTAAAAGTTTGCCAAGGGCAAAAATGAAGGAAAACAGTACACAGCATTCTCAAGGGTCACTGGAAACATTTTTTGAAGCAATAACATGGGACAATATGTCATTATTACTATGCAGACAAATTTGAGTCAAATATATGGGGAAGGAACTCTGTTGTTTCTGTGGTTATTATTTTTGTGAGATTTGTTGTCCTATGGTCACTAGTTGCAGAGGGTGATCAATTAGACATATGCCAAATGATTGAGGGGGTATTTCCATGAAACATTTTCACCTTAATAATTCTTTCAGATTTATTAAGATGAAAGGTGATTTAACCGTAGGGAATATACAAAGATAAATCAGAAATCTCAAAACACTGCCCTAAAGCAATGCATTGTCTGCAGAGGGAATTCATATATACTTATGATAAATTTGGCCATAATTAATGCATAATTACTATTTGGGCATTTAAATCATAATCTTAAATGCCCAAATAATTTACATTCATTAATTATTTCATTTTGAGTTCCTAGCTATTTCTTAATCAAAACCCATACCACTATTCATCTTATTCTCAGTCAAATGGAAAAGAGCCATATTTTTTCAAAAATAGTAAAATTATCTAATTTCCCTTCTATTTTTCATGTACATAGAATAAGCAAAAAAAAAGAAGGGCTCGGTGCTTATGGCGCAATGATTATGGCGCCAGCCACATACACCAAGGCTGGTGGGTTCCAACCCAGCCCAGGCCAGCTAAAACAACTTCAAGAAAAAAATAGCCAGGTGTTGAGGTGGGCATCTGTAGTCCAGCTACTTGGGAGGCTGAGACAGGACAATTGCTTAAGCCCAAGAGTTTGAGGTTGCTGTGAGCTGTGACAACAGGGTACTCTATTGAGGGTGACATAGTAAGACTCTGTCCCACCCCCCCCCAAAAAAAAAAAAGAAAAGAAGAAGAAAGAAAGAAAACCTTAAAATCAAACTTGGCACTTTTTCTTATCTCAGAAACATGAGATGGGGTAATATGGCCTGTTTCCTTCTGTAGCTCATACTAGTCATCCTTGGTTAGTGCTGATAACTTCCCCGGTGCGTGGCACAAATTTTTTATTAGTTCCTGCTATCCTAGAAGTCATACTGGTGATTTGTGTAGGTCCTACAACCTATTTTCTAGAAAACAATTGAATACTTTTTAAAATGTATATAACTATTATCTGTGGAAAAAGGTTCCTAGTTTGTTTTCCACATTTTACTTACCATTGTTCTGAATCTGGCTTGAATTTCATACACCTGGCATCTGTAATGAAATTTCATTTATTGTCTAGTATTAACTAGCTTCCTGATAAAAGGAGTGGGAAGTCTTAGCTAAGATACAAAATGACTGTTTTTAAAATGTTCAAAATGATATAGAACTCTTTGCAGATTATGTTAGAGAGTTCATTACAATTTAAATTTATTTTCTTATCAAAATTATTCTTTCCATTCCTGGCATTGTATAGTTGTACCTTGTACATTTCTTCATCATAATGGAGTATTTTACCTCTACTTATGGAATGTAGAAAATCTTGTGTCATTTTCCTTTTTTATTTTTTAAAGAATTATTTTAAATGAGAATTCATATCAATGAAATCCAATTCTATAAAAATATATATTCAATATAAGTTAATTATATTTCCTGAATAAAATGCAAAGCAGAATTTTTTAAAAAGTCTTTCTGCTATAGTTAATAGTATTATGCTTCAATTGAAAGTATAATTTCAATTTGAATTTAAAAGCTATCTTTTCTAAGTCGGAGCTTCTCTTAACTCATTAAATATTTTAGTGCCCCAATCAGCACCATAATTTCAGTGTTACAATGAATTAGAAAAGAAAATGGAGAAATTTCGGGTTGTAAAGCCAGATCTGATACAAATTCTGTCTGATCCCTTTGTTTTTAACTTATTTTTCCACCTGGCCTATGGCCCTCAACAGGGAGACGTTTGACAGTCTTCTGGGGGTTCTCATGACTTCTTTTCCGTGTCACCCCTACTCTAGCGCATCTTGGATGCAAGACATTTTCTCAAAGGATCAACCTACCCAAGGATGAATTTATCTTATGCTTCTCTGTTTTGTTGATATACACAGGACATGATGGCCTTTGTATAAAGTAGATGTTTATTGTAAAAATAGCATCTGGGATCTTCTAATATTGTATTGCATAAAGACAAATTAATTTCATTTTATATAAGAAATTTTAATTTCTTCCCAGTGTTGATGGCCCTTCGTCAATATTTAATAAGCTAAAATTAACACAATGTTACCATAACAATTGAGAATAATCAGAATATGCCCTAAGCAGCAATTTTTCAATATCAGGGCTTTTTTTTTTTCTCTTTTTAGTCCATGCATATAGGAAATGTGAATAGAATTTGGGGGAATGATTAAATTTGTAGTAGGCAGTTCTAGCTTAACAGTGGAAATGTGTCCTAGCACTATACATGTTTTAGTTTGTTATCTTCACAGTAACCTGTTAACATGTATTATCTTTATTTTATAGATAAAAAACCAAAGTGAGTGTTAAATACTTTAACATCAGGACACAGAGCTAGTGAACAGTAGGGCCGGGGCTCAAATCAAGGCAGTCTACTTTCAGGGCGAATGTGCTTCACCACCACGTCTCTACTTGGACAGGAGATGTACCAACTGGAATGCTTAATTAGTTCTCAAGAGAAGCACTTGGCCTTGGGAATGCTGGTCAATGTGCTGTATGTACATGACAAATAAGGTCTCATATGGAAGTCAAAGTTATTACCCTGCTGCCCGTTCACATCAATAATAAATCTAGAGGCTGTCAAGGTTGTTACACTGCACCTGTGGTTCTAACTATTCATTCCATGTTCATGTGCATTGTGTAGAACAAATAGATGCTATGGAAAGAGAAAAAAATTCTAAACCAAGCAAAAAAACACACTTGGGAAAGCTTGCATGTGACAAGGTGGTGTTGCAATCATAGCGACCATTCTTCATATCTCTTATGTGGCTGATTCTATCTCAAAAAACTAAAAAAAACTGTATATTCTTGGATTTAGTGTCAGTGTGGTTTGCCAACAGGTATGACCTTTGTCTACAGCCATAGAAATAGTCATAATTAAAGCTTTTTTTTTTTTTTGTAACTTCCTCTCTCCTCAGGCCACCTCTTTCTTCCTAGAGCTTTTACCCAGAAACCCAAGTCAAGTTTTATTCATACAAGATTTGGAAGGCAGCCTGCTTTCTACTGCCTCTCCAGAGAAATTACCTGTTTCTTCTTTCTGTTTCTGATAGCTGCTTTAGATGAGATTTCCTATTCTTTTCCCTGCTCCCTTCCCATCCTATCCCACTGTTTCTGTTTTAATAAGAATCTGGCACATAAGTAGCCTTAAAGATCCAAAGAAAAGAAACATTAAGCCTTAAATTTTACCCTTAGATTTGAGTGTGGAGGGCTTATCTTTTGGGGGGACTGTGGACACTTATCCTGTGAGCCCCTTACATTACTATGCAGTAAAACTACTCAAAAATCCCTCACCTCCTTAGATTATAATAATTTCAGTGATGCCTTATAGACAATGGTCATGAAAATTAGGTTTGTTTTCTTTAAACATGATAGTTTTGCAATATAGTACTTTTTAATTGGTATTTAGTTTTATCGATGACCTCCTAATCATTAAGTGTTTCATTCTGAATATTACTAGCTTTTTCTTTGTCCTCACTAAGCTTGAACAAAACCAAAGCACTCTCCTGACTCTGCTCTAGGTACACGGGCTCCTTAATGCCCCTCGCACAAACAAGCCAGGCACACTCATGCCACTGGGCCTGGGCATCATGGTTCTCTGTGTTGGAACACTCTTCCTGTGCGTGTCCTCACAGTTCCCTGCCTCTTCTGTCAGTCTTTGTTCATATATCATTTTCTGGTGATGTATTTCCTGAACCTGCAGCAAGAAAGTATATTATCCATGTACACACTCACACACACACATGTTGGAACCACTACGTGCACGTTCTTATTTCATTTTTTCTCCATAACACAACCCAACAAACCATATAATTTACTGTTTATTTTGATACCTGTTTCCCCCTTCCAGAATATAATATCGGTCAGGACAGGAACTTTTATCTATTGTATTTGTTAAGAGTGCCTCCTGGTGGCTCGGCACCTATGGCTCAAGTGGCTAAGGCTCCAGCCACATACACCTGAGCTGGCGGGGTTTGAATCCAGCACAGGCCTCCAAACAACAATGACAGCTGCAACCAAAAAATATCCGGGCATTGTGGCAGGTGCCTGTGGTCCCAGCTACTTGGGAGGCTGAGGCAGGAGACTCAGGAGTTAGAGCCCAGGAGTTAGAGGTTGCTGTGAGCTGTGATGGCATGGCTCTCTACCCAGGGGGACAGCTTGAGGCTCTGTCTCAAAAAAAAAAAGGAATACCTCCTGGCACGTAATAGGTGTTCAGTGAATGAATGAAGACTCGTGAAACTTCAGAGTTTCAGCCCTTCGTCAGATAATGTTGTTAGCTAAATAAATTCTGCCTTGGTCTTATGTCACACCCTGATTTCCCAAGGTTTGGATATGAAATATGTTGGAACTCAGCTCACTCACAAATTCTACTAGCAGGAACAAAGGGTATTGTGGTTTTCTCTTGTTAAAATGTGGAGGTGGAGCTGGAAAACAATCAAAAGAAATGTTCCTCTCATTTTTATTGGAGAAAATGAACAAATCTAGCATTTGTTTTTGAGAGAACAAATGCTCTTCAAAAGGAACAGAAACTGTTCCCATAATCTTTGAAGTATGTCACTGATCCTTTAACCAGTAGCTGGAGAAGCAAATGTCCCAGTGACAAACACAGCTTTGTGGGGTTGAAAGCTAATCATAAGTTTACAGAGACTGATTGGGCATTTGGCTTGTGACTAATTTCTGGCGCTGACACAGAGGAGGCTCTTAACTGGCACAAACACATATATTTTAAGTAAAACCCTTGTCCTTGAAGAAATTACATTTGTTTTGCCTAGTGCTATCTTTTGGATTAAAAAAAAAAATGCATTGCTTGAGATATAAATAACATTAAGAATCCCGCCAAAGTCACATCAGTTTCTATAATGGTAGAGGAAAACATAGATTATTTGGGGAAAAAATTATCATTATGTGTGACTTAGAGGTTTTTGTTCAATAATTCATTTCATTTGCTAGTTGTAGACACAAAAGACCGTATGAATTAGAATAATGTTCCTAATGGTCTTTCAATTACAGGGTCTGAGTATTTGGTACTAACATTAAAGCCAGTGTATTTCTTACTCATACAGTAAAATACAATAAAAACCTTTATCAACCTTCAAGGCCCACCCCAGTCCCTGCACTCAAGATGTGATTTGAGGGAGCTAGAACACCTCTATAATGTCCCTTTCTCCAAAACATCACATCCCACCCGACTGACCAGTGCCTAAACTTTTCCTACTGGAGCTTGGCTTCCCCAGATCCATTCTGTATTTATTGACTTACTACTGCTTCAGTCACATATCAGATACGGGGTTAGCACCCCATGGTGCCTGTATGCACCTGTGCCAGGGACTTTATGCTTTGATCCCTGCGGATATGAAGACTCTGATGTCTCCTCCAGATATGATGATGTAGAGGCTCCATATTTCAGTTCTTTCCTTTAAAAGGTATCAAGATACTGAACAGTTAAGGAGAGAGAGAAAGGTAGGTCCCTGTGTAAGAAAAGGTACACACTAGAAGGGAACACAGAGAAACTGTCCCACCTTCACAGTTACAGAGCCCATGCTTTATCTGCTACGTGTAGAGATAAAAGGATGCCAGTTGCTCGAATACTGTGGTTCTCTGAGTAGTTGCCATGTTTTCTCTGTCCTTGAGACCTTGTAGTGTGTGAAAGCGTGTCAGGCAGAGTGTCTGACTCCCATCTATAACTGTGAGACAGAGTGGGCTTTGCTGTTCCGACATTCTCTGGGAACTCTGCGTGAGCCTGTGTGCACTCCTCCTGCAAGTGCAGCAAAGCCCTTTTCAAGGCAGTCACACGCAGG